>NC_138893.1:65857873-66457873 GCF_965194825.1 Balaenoptera physalus | reverse complement strand
TCTCTGCCCATTGTTATTACTTGATGACTGGCTTCTTCAGTTATAAGTTTATATGAGTCAAAAAAAAAGTACTCAGGGAAATCACCCCTGTGCCCTTCCCTTCCATGGTTTTGAGGTCTTCAGAGAGTCTGGCTGCTTCTCTGTACCTTTCAGAGAGTGTATGTGTGTGTGTATGTATATATATATAAATGTATATACATAGTTACTCTCAGTCAAGGGACAATCTCTATCTGCAGAAACATGTGGAAGTATACTTGTGTCTTTCTTGAAAATATTCTATTTCTTTTTCACTAAAAAATAGTAGTTTATTCTGAAAGTATATTTATACTAGAATTAAAATGTTCAGCTATTTAATACTGACATTTTACATGCTGTGCCAGTGTTTTATTTTAATGAAGCAGACATGGATTCTTAGGGTAGTCAATTTTAAAAGCTGAATGTTTGAGAAAACTGGGTAAAACCTGGATGTTGAAAAATCATGAACATAACATTACTTTTTTTCAACATTTTATGTTTCCTGCCTCTGCTTAGGGTAACAAACCCAAACTACTCTTCAACAAATCCTTCCCAATCTGAAAAATAAAAAATTGTTTTAGTTCAAAGAAAGCTTTCATTTTCAAAGCTAATATTCAATAATGTTAGTTTTGTTTTCTTTCTGCATCTTAAGCATAATTCGTTCAGCAGGCAATTATCTATTTGGCTTTCAGACCAGTAAGAGGCATCATTATGTTGCTCTGAGTGAGACCCCAGCTGTATGCAAGAAAGTATTGAACCCTAGCATTACCAACATGAAGCTACATTGATGGGTTTCAGTTTCCTCTCTAGAGCTCAATACAACAAGCTTAATAGGTGACACAACAAGTATTCTGTATGTAAAAGCCCAGAGGGTCTCTTTTGGTGAGTTAAATTTGGTGAAGAGATTGTGACATCACAATTTATTATGCTACACCAGCCTTAGGTTCAGGATTGTGATTTTCTGCTAGCTTTTTCTAGTGCCTTTTGTATGAAAAGAGTTCATTTTAAAGCAATCAATCACATACATGTTGATTGATTTTAAAATCAACATGGTAATGCTGAAGAAACTATGAAATAGTGATGTTTTAAACAATGTATTTTCTGAATTAACATCTACACTTTAACTACATATAGAAAAGAATCACTTCATACATTTATATCACTATCATTGAAACTGGGAGGAACTTAAAACTATAGTCAAAAAAAAATTATGGAGAGAAACTTAATTTTAAGTAATATTAAAAGTTCTAATAAAGATGCCCTTAAAAAGGGAATGTTATACTAAGTAATTTTTGTAAAAAGGAGATTGAAGTATGATTTAACATCAATATTCAAATGCTGATCTAAATTGTGCATATATTTTTTCTCATTTCTTATTTAATTTATGGTCATTGATGAATCCTTAAGTAATTGTAAGCCACACTTTAAAATTTGTGTACTATTTAAAGTGCTTAAATATTACTGTATCAGAACTTATCTTTTATTAATATCTTTAATGTAGAAAGTTTAGGCTGTGCAGGCATGTAAATCTGTAAAAGACACATTGCTGATTGATTACAGTGTGAAATATTTTAAAGACAAAAACATCTTGTCATCTTATAAATTGACCATGTGGGCAAAAAGTTACTTTATCATTAATTAAAATACTTACATTAAATGAAAATATTTTGCTTTGGCGTTTATCTTTTATCTTTGAAACAAATGATCCTCATACTATTGGTTGTCAGACTATATTTAACTAAGAAAAAATAAAAATTTGTTTTGTTTGATTACTCTTTAAATTACCTACTATACAAGTATATCATATGACCAACTTGTTAACGTAACTGAGTTTCGAAGACACAGAATCCCTCAAAAAAAAAAAAAATTCAGCCATATAAGATGACTGAAACAATGCTTTTATGGTCAACAAAGGAATTGATGAATGGCCTAATAACCAGATTTGTAAATAGAATTATTTTAAGTAGTTTAATCAGTTAGCTGAGTAAGAAAACATATTGTCAAAGCAGAATGCTCATTTTACATCTAGTTTTTATAATTTACTAGCTCCATGGATCAACTTGAAGAAATCATTTAACTGTCCTGGGGCTCTGTTTTACTGTTGTTAGTGTTGTTTAAATATATAAAATGAGAATGATAATTATTTAGCTATCTCAATGGGTTCCTTGGATCATAAAATAATATAGTTTATGTTAAATTAAGCTTAGTATAAGACATTACATGGATTAAATGCTCATATTAGTTAATATTTCATTAACATTTTATATGACCACAGGGTTATCTACACTGATATTTAGGGAGTCCTAGTTACAATCCAGGCTAAAGGTTGTCTAGGAAATATTATTTTCTTTATAGAGGCTTTACTTTTACAGCAGTTTTAGGTTCACATCAAAATTAAGGGGGAAGAATAGAGATTTCCCAGATATCTCCTGACCCTACACACGCATAACCTCCCCTATTATCAACATCCCTGACTGGAGCAGTATGTTTGTTACAATTGATGAACCTACATTGACACATCATTATTGTCCAAAGTGCATAATATACATTAGGGTTCACTTTTTGTTTTGTACATTCTTCAGGTTTAGACAAATGTATAATTATATGTATCCATCATTATGGAAAATAATGCAATATGTTCTGAGTAAAAAAAGTAAATAGCAAATTAAAATAAAATTCTAAATATACTCGTATCATACAGAAGAAGACTGGCAAGAAGTAAGAAAGGAATAGAAGTCGGGGGTTAGAAACAGAAAAAAACATAATAAAATGGTAGATCTTATGAATTCTTAGATTAAATGTTGATAATATTACTGTATAATGCCATACTGTATGGAGATCACAGAAGGCCCACTCCTGTCACCTTCCAGTCATTATCTGCATAATATATACTTTCCTGACACCTAACAGCATTCATCTTTTTTGTCTGTTCTAAAACTTCATATGATCAGCATCTTACAATATATAGTCCTTTGTGTCTGATTTATTTCACTTTACATTTTTTTTGTGACATGCAGCCATATTGTTGCTGGAAGTTATTTACCATTTATTTTCATTTCTGTATAATAATCCACTTTACAAATAAGTCAAATACATTTATTTATTTTTCTGTTAATAGGCATTTATGAAGTTTATAGTTTGAACAGTTATGAATAGTGATAATATGAACATCCATAATACACATGCACACACACATTTTAAACATATGTAAACATTACAGTAGAGCATATACGTAGAAGTGACATTGTTGCATCATAGGCTATGATATGTTCACCCCTGCAGTTACTGGCAGTTTTCCAAAGTGGCTTTATCAATTTAACTTTTTGTCTGCAGAAAAGCTGTTTCTGGAATGCTTCACATTATTGTCAAAACTTGGTATTTCCTGATTATTTCAGCCATTCTCTTTTGCATGTAGTCATATTTTATTGCAACTTTATTTTGCATTTTCCTGATGTCTACTGAAGATGAGAAGTTATGTATTTATTCATATTTATATCTAGTTAACCCAGCATCATTTATTACTAAAACAAGAGTTTCCATTGCACTGAAGTGTCATTTTTGTCCTAAATCAAATGACTGAATGTATGTGGTACAATTATGAATTGTTTATGCAGTTTCGTTGATCTAAATTTTTCTATTCCTACATCAGTCATATTTGTCAATATTAACATAGCTTTAAAATTTGACTTGATAGCTGTTAGTATTTTTGTTCTTTTTTTCAGTTTGTTTCTTCTTTCTTACATTATTATAGATCCTTTGTTTTTTCACATAAATTTTAGAAACAACTTGTATGTTCATATACATACATAGTCACACGCTGCAAAATTTTATTTGGATTTCTTAAAATACCTATATAATTTGGAGGAGAGGAATAATATCTCTACTATAGTGAGTCTGAATCTATGATCATAGTATCTGCCTCTTATTTTGTTCTCTCAAAAATTTATTTAAATAATATTTTTTGCATTCTGTGTATAGAAATAAAGGGCATCTTTGTTAGATTTATTCCTAAATGTGTGATCATTTCAATGCTATAGTAAATAGTATTCTCTTTAAATGTTTATTTAATAATTAATTAATTTTTTAATCATGATGATAGGCATTCTCCTATTCTTAGAAGGAATTTCTTCATTATTTCATCAGCTAGTATGATTATTTTATAGATTTTTATAGATAATCTTTATCATACTAATGATGTATTATTATTCCTAGTTTTTCAATTTAGAATTTTGTCAAATAAATTTCTGGAATCTACCTAGATGGTTAAGCTTTCTCCTTTTTGCTAATATGTTGAGTCACAAAGATTAATTTTCTAATGTTAAACAACTTTTACAATAAGATCCACTTGGTCATGATTCATTGCCTTTTTCTATGTTAATGAAATCAACTTTCTATACTTCATATAAGATAGGATTTTTCATCAGTAGTCATGAGAAATATTGTTCTATAATTTATGACTTTTATAATCTTTGTCATGTGTTTGTTTTGTTTTGTTGGGTTTATCTCTGCCCCCTAAAATCAACAATTATAACAAAAAGCTTCATTAAATTAACAGCAGGCAAAAACTTGCACAGATACTGTATAAAAAATAGAATTATATACAAATGGACAATAAGCTCCTGAAAAAGTGCTGATCATCATTTTCATCATAGAACTGGAAATTAAACTGCAGTAAGATAGCATTTCATACTCACTGTGTTCGGATTGGTGAGTGACCAGACCGAAAAGTGGTGGGAAATCCTGTTTCAATTTACTCCTCCCTCTAGGACTTTACATCTTATTTGGTGTTCTCAAGCCCAACCCCTACTGAGGCTTCCTAACCTACAGCTTGAGGCTTTCAGGCAGGCCGCTTTGTTCTTCAGAGGCTTTGCCTTAACTCTTTCACTTCCAGTCCAGCTCAACTTTCTCAATTCATTAAATGACTTGGTGGGCAAAACAACTCTAATTCTAAACCTCTAGCCAAAATACAGGATGGATTAATGCCTTCCAGGTCAGCTGTAATTCTCAATGTACCTCTAAAAGCTTGCCTTTTTGAAGTTTTTCTCCTCCTAAACATTGTCCCTTCTGCAACTTTCTGATGCCTTCAAATATATGTTTACTGTGTAAGTGGGAACTTTGGTCTGCCAAATACTATCCAATCCTACCAAGTGCTATTAAGAAGTATCATTCTTTCACAGTATATATTTAATGTAAAAAATCTTTTTTTTGGTATGTAGCATAGGGAAGTTGAAAAAAATTAAATGCCTACTGTGTACCCAGCCCTTTTTCAAGCAATAGGGGTACAATAATGATCGTAAAAGATGATATTCTGATCTTCATGAATCTTTTCTACGATGAAAAACAAAGATGTAACCAAGTCAGCCACACAACAAATGCGTCATAAAAATAAAAATGAATATTCTGACCTGGAAAATATTTTCTTATTTTTTGTAAGACTATATTTAGTAATTTTATTAGCCAAATTATGCCTCATCCTATCACAAACATTTCATCTTTTTCCCAGAGAAAATTTCAGACATAGGAATTTTAATGTCTAAAGGATTTTTGTAGAAGGAATAAAAATTCTTTAAGAAGTGTCTCCTGTTAATATTAATGACTGCAAAAAATAACACCATATAAGAACGTTAAAAATAGTCTTGTGTATACCTGACACGTTCTATGGTTGAATCCCCTATACAAGAAACTAATCTTTTTTTTTCTTTCCTCTTTAAATATGTGCAAGAAGCATGTGGATAACCCAATTATTAACAGTTGGCACAAGGTAAGAAGTAAATATTTAAGGACTATTTAATGCTAGGGAGCAATATACATCCCGGCACATAGGGAATTAACCATGAAGCTCTCATTAGTTTTAATGAATATCTGTGGCCAATCTGGAGTTTTCACATTGAATCAGCACGAAGTTACTTAGCACAGGTGTTTAGTTGTCAGTGGATCTAACATTCAATGTGAATAGATTAAAAGATCCCAGAATAAAAACTTATCATTTGCAAAGATAGAAAGTTCTGGAAAACAACATTGTTACGTTAAATTAAAAAATTTAAGAAAACTTGAAGAGTCTATTGAAAAAAACTTGGCTCCATCTCATTTAATAAATTTATGTGTAGACGTAGATGTATGTTTTTGTATGCTTAGCAGTAATGCATTACAATATTTAAAATTTTATAATGTCAGTATTTTTTATTATGTATGTTTTAATTTTTGGTACTATTAATTGTATTTAAATATATTTAATAGAATAAAATTCATTTTCTGATACCTAAGCTCTAAAACTTTCTTCATTAATATGTTTGCAATAGAATGTCCCCAATATACTAGGGGATGTTTCAATGAGTGTGCGTGCATTTGTGATTTTTACCTTGTTCAAGTGAGGTAGCAATCTCCTTATCTTGTTATGTAAAACAAGGTAGTAGTAAATAAGCACAGCAACAAACATATGTAGACTGCCTTTTGCTACTCACATTTATCTAAATATTTCACTATTTTGTATACAAGATTTGCAGAAATCACCAAAAAAAAAAAAAAAAAAAACTTGATACGGTGTCCTGGAAACTCCAGAGAGTTATTCAGTTTGTATTTTACAAACTGTTGACGAAATATCTCATAGTGACTGCTGCTTCTGAATGTATCACATATACTGTCTTAATGAGTTTGAAAGTTCATTTGTTTTTAGTATTTAAACTTTACTCCACTGTTTGTTGTTCTCATTTTTCTGGCAGTTATATTACATATGATTTGCTGTTAAAGAATCATCAGGTGTCCAACCATTTTAAAAAATCGCATTCATTTGAAGATTGCAAAATCTGCATTGAGAAAGTGTGGTTAGTTTTGTCAGAGGAAAGCCAGTATGTTCATTAGATCAAATGTCTGCTTATTTGAAGATAAAAGTTCCTATTACTATACATTGTGTGATGGGCAGGCTGTTTAACCTCGCTGAACCTCTGACTTCTGATAGATAGTAGATATAATAGTAATATGTGTGTTTTCCGGATAAAAGGACACAAAGGATGGACTCTGGCATTTAAGAGCTCAATAAACATTGACTCTTCTTATGTTTCTCATACTTTTGCAAAAAACAAATCGCTTTTACAGCATAGGTTGTCCCAATGTCATGTTTCTGATTTTCTAGGTCTGTGTTAGGGCTTGGGAACTTCATATATAAAAAACAAAATCTAGATCAGTTTATCTCTAAAGCTCATTCTCTTTTGCTTCCACAATTATTCTGCCTAAAATACATGACTTTTGCCTTAAAGAATGGCAATAATATATTCCCTGTTACTGAGAACAGTTGTTCACACCCCTCACAACTAAGATCGAATGGGCTCAAAGCAATCACATCAACCACTCCTCAAAAGTTAAATATATCGGAAGAGTATCATAAAAATTTTAAGGAATAATATTTACTCAACGTCAAATGCTGTATCTAGACAAATCATACTCCAATAATTAAGATGGGATAAAGACACTTCAGAGACCTAACCACACCCAGAAACTTGAAAAAGAATTATTACTGAAGAAAATATCTAAAAATTCAGAGTAAAATGTGCTAATTTGTGCAGAGCAAAGAAATTGGTAAATGGGAGTAAATCTGAAAAAGCCATGACTTAAAAAATAATAATAGTGAATATGTTTGAAGTATTTAGATATAAGCTGGAATTAAAAACCATGCTCAGAGTAATATGGAGATGGCATGTGTGTAACCACATCTGAAGCAACGTTGGGCCTCAGGGAAAAATTGGACTGTCACTAGCAGAAACAGAATGGAATTACAGGAGATCTGCCTTTAGTCGCCCTCCTGAGATTAGCATATTCAATTGCAACACCTTTTCCGGCCCATTTCTCCACTGGTTATCTCAGAGTTTAAGTGATTTATGAGTTAGCTGAGGAAGAAAGTCATCTGTTTGAGAAAATAATCTATGTAATAAGATAAATAATAAAAGTAAAGATTTAACTGAGGGTCACATGATACAAGTATTAAAATTAATGAAAGCTCAAAGTTTGCTATGTTGAATTTGTTATTGATAAATAAAATAAGATTCCTGATCATTAACCTTACTGACTCATTATAATTGCTGAAAATGAGTGTTATTGGCATCTTTATTCCTATTTTGAATATCTTGTATTTATAAATACATAATACAATGCATGGAATGCATTAAGTGCTAAGTAAATATGAAAAATGATGATAGTATTGAAAAGTAGGAAACAATTTTCAGATTTCTTAAGAATGCAGTTATCTCCTTCTCTCCCATTTCATTACCCTTCTTCTCCCCATTTTTCCTTCTCCTCCTTTTTCTTCCCCTACTCCCCCTCCTCTTCTTCTTCCTGCATTATTACCTGATTTTTTAATTTCTTCTGACCTTCCATAACAGAAATTTAAATTTTATGTTTTAGGCATTTGGATTAAGAATATTGAGTTGTATGACTATTAGTCAACATGAAATAATGAATATTATACTTGATCTTTTTATCCCCCAATGATAATTAAGGAAAACATGACAGTTTTATTCATTAAACAAGCCATAGTCAGCTAGCATACTTGCAAGTGTTGTCATAGGGATTGTAGAACTATCAATATATTATTAAATGGTTACAATTTCCTTTTGATGTGTGTTTCCATTATCTACTAGCTGTATTTGTCCATCATATGCCAGTTATAGATATCTCATTCGTGAAGGGTGAAAAGTTGGCAAATAAAATTTGACACTAATTTGTGAACACACTATGAAATATTTTTTAAGGAAATGTATCTTTTATTACCAAAGAGACAAAATTAAGAGATAGTATTTTATGTTGGATATCAGAAAGCAGTAGTAAAGAATTATGTGCTGAGGTCCAAAATGATGATTTTAAAGAGAAGACAAGAACTGTGAAAGGTTGTTTCCCAGATTGGTAATAAACATTGTAACATTCTATCCTGGATTTTGAACTGATGTTACAGATTGAATAACAACTGCTCCCACCTGATTTCATAGTCATGCTTGAGGAGGCATACTTTTGATATATTCCTCCCAACTTGGAGAGTGAATAATTGGAATTAGAGAACAGACTATTTAGACAATGTTGTTTTGAGTCTAACTTATTATCCAGAAACAGGCATATGTATTCACAGTCTTTGCCACATGGTTTTGTGGTTCTTCCCACCAAATCTATTGTGATTTGTTTCAACTATTAAAAAAAAGGCATAAGTGACATTGTGCCACTTCTGAGCCTAGGCCTTAGGAAGCTTTTGATGTTTCTGCTTTCTCTTTGCATCTCTGTCATCAACATGAGAAAACATGCTGAGGTTAGCCCACTAGTTCTAGGGCATATAACTTTTCATTTGGTAACTTGTTAAACAGGCACATTTAATTTTCATAATTGGGCTTGCCAGCACAAACAGAAACAAAGCATGAGTGTGTGCCAAATCTGGTTCTGTATGTCCTTAGTCATTATCGTAGAGCTAGGTTCACCATTCCAAGTGTTAGTTAAATACACTGAATTAGCTCAAATTTTAATATATATAATAATCATTTAATGCCAGTAATTTTGTAGTTATGCCCAACTTTAAGAAAACTTGGTAAAGAGAATCCAGGATATTTCAATGACACCACCTTGTAGAAGAAAACGATGTAATTTCAGTCCTCTTACACAGCTGCTGTAGTTGATTGATTTATAGGTGACTTTTAACCAGTGTGATTCATAATTTAATATGTAATTGATGCTATGTATCTTGTGCTTTAAAAATGGGGAATTTTGTGCATAGATATCTTCATAATTGTCATTAGGAAATCAACATAGATTTTATTTTATCAGTCACATACTGCATCAAAAATGCTGTGCTGTTTTATGGGTATTCCAAACTCCATGTTTTTAATATTGCTCTTACATATATGTTAGCAGATCACCCACCATAACAATTAAAACACAATTATCATGTATGAATTGCTGTTTTTATATTCTCAGATATTATATAATAAAGCTCCAAAACCCATCATAACATAATAAGCCTGAAATAATTTTAGGTCTCCTGTTTGCTTGGCTGATTTAAAATTGTTTTTATTCTTAAATTACAATATCAGTAATATCTAGCTTAGTTGGGTGAAGTATTTTACTTTTGATTGTTTGTATGCTTTTTCATTCCCTAGAAAACAGAGGATAGTTTGTTTTCTGTAAAAAAGTTCTCTAAATAAGATAAACCGAAAGCTTTGCTCAACATAGATTGGAAGGTGTTCACGTGAATGGTAGGCAGTTAAAGCACATAAAGATGTTTAAGAAAACATTATTGAGTTCAATTTGGAAGACACAGGTAGAAACTTATTCTTTTTTTTTTTTTTACCTAGATCTTTTTTTTTTATTGGAGTGTAATTGCTTTACAATGTTGTGTTAGTTTCTGCTGTACAATGAAGTGAATCAGCTGTATGTATACCTATATCCTCTCCCTCTTGGACCTCCCTCCCACCACGCCCCCCCATCCCACCCATCTAGGTCCTCACAGAGCACCTAGCTGACCTTCCTGTGCTTTATAGCATGTTCCTGCTAGCTATCTGTTTTATGCATGTTAGTGTATATATGTCAATCCTAATCTCCCAGTTCATCCCACCCTCCCCTTCCTCCACTGCATCCACATGTCCGTTCTCTACATCTATGTCTCTATTCCTGCTCTGCAAATAGGTTCATCGGTACCAATTTCCTAAATTCCACATATATGTGTTAATATACATTATTTGTTTTTCTCTCCTGGCTTGTAGGTCCATCCACATCTCTACAAATGATCCAATTTCGTTCTGTTTTATGGTTGAGTAATATTCCATTGTATATATGTACCACATCTTCTTTATCCATTCATCTGTCATTGGACATTTAGGTTGTTTCCAGGTCCAGGCTATTGTAAATAGTGCTGCAATAAATATTGGAGTACATATGTCATTTTGAATTATGGTTTTCTCAGGGTATATGCCCAGTAGTGGGATTGCTGGGTCATATGGTAGTTCTAGCTTTAGTTTTTTAAGGAACCTCCATACTGTTCTCCATAGTGGCTGTATCAATTTACATTCCCACCAACAGTGCAAGAGGGTTCCCTTTCTTCACACCCTCTCCAGGATTTATTGTTTGTAGATTTTTTGATGATGGCCATTCTGACCGGTGTAAGGTGATACCTCATTGTAGTTTTGATTTGCAGTTCTCTAATAATTAGTGATGTTGAGCATCTTTTCATGTGTTTGCTGGCCATCTGTATGTCTTCTTTGGTGAAATGTCTATTTAGGTCTTCTGCCCATTTTTTGATTGGGTTGTTTGTTTTTTTGATATTGAGCTCCATGATTTGTTTGTATATTTTGGAGATTAATTCTTTGTCTGTTGCTTCACTTGCAAATATTTTCTCCCATTCTGAGGCTTATCTTTTCGTCTTGTTTATGGTTTCCTTTGCTGTACAAAAGCTTTTAAGTTTAATTTGGTCCCATTTGTTTACTTTTGTTTTTATTTTCATTACTCTAGGAGGTGGGTCAAAAAAGATATTGCTGTGGTTTATGTCAAAGAGTGTTTTTCCTATGTTTTCCTCTACGAATTTTATGGTGTCTGGCCTTACATTTAGGTCTTTAATCCATTTTAGTTTATTTTTCTGTATGGTGTTAGGTAGTGTTCTAATTTCATTCTTTTACATGTAGCTGTCCAGCACCACCTATTGAAGAGGCTGCCTTTTCTCCATTGTATGATCATGCCTCCTTTGTCATAAATTAGGTGACCATATGTGTGTGGGTTTATCTCTGGGCTTTCTATCCTGTTCCATTGATCTATATTTCTGTTTTTGTGCCAGTACCATACTGTCTTGATTACTGTAGCTTTGTAGTATACTTTAAAGTCAGGGGGCCTGATTCCTCCAGCTCCGTTTTTCTTTCTCAAGATTGCTTTGGCTATTCAGGGTCTTTTGTGTTTCCATACACACTAAAATTTTTGTTCTAATTCTGTGAAGAATGCCATTGGTAGTTTGATAGGGATCACATTGAATCTGTAGATTGCTTTGGGTAGTATAGTCATTTTCACCATGTTGATTCTTCCAATCCAAGAACATGGCATATCTCTCCATCTGTTTCTATCATCTTTAATTTCTTTCAGCAGTGTCTTATAGTTTTCTGCATATAGGTCTTTTGTCTCCTCAGGTAGGTTTATTCCTAGGTATTTTATTCTTTTTGTTGCGATAGTAAATGGGATTATTTCGTTAATTTCTCTTTCTGATTTTCCGTTAGTGTATAGGCATACAAGAGATTTCTGTGCATTAATTTTGTATCCTGCAACCTTACCAAATTCATTGATTAGTTCTAGTAGTTTTCTGTGGCATCTTTAGGATTTTTTATGTATAGTATCATGTCTTCTGCAAACAGCGACAGTTTTACTTCTGTTTTGCCAATTTGGATTCCTTTTATTTCTTTTTCTTCTCTGATTGCCATGGCTAGGACTTCCAAAACTTTGTTGAATAAGAGTGGCAAGAGTGGACAACCTTGTGTTTTTCCTGATCTTAGTGGAAATGCTTTCATTTTTTCACCATTGAGAATGATGTTTGCTGTGGGTTTGTCATATATGCCCTTGATTATGTTGAGGTAGGTTCCCCCATGCCCATTTTCTGGAACGTTTTTCTCATAAATGGGTGCTGAATTTTGTCAAAAACTTTTTCTGCATCTATTGAGATGATCATATGGTTTTTATTCCTTAATTTGTTAATATGGTGTATCACATTGATTGGTTTGCGCATATTGAAGAATCCTTGCATTCCTGGGATAAAAACTACTTGATCATGGTGTATGATCCTTTCAATGTATTGTTGGATTCTGTTTGCTAGTATTTTGTTGAAGATTTTTGCATCTATCTTCATCAGTGATATTGGTCTGTAAGTTTCTTTTTTGTGATATATATGTCTGGTTTTGGTATCAGGGTGATGGTGGCCTCATAGAATGAATTTGGGAGTGTTCCTCCCTCTGCAGTTTTTTGGAAGAGTTTGAGAAGGATGGGTGTTACCTCTTCTCTAAATGTTTGATAGAATTCCCCTGTGAAGCCATCTGGTTCTGGACTTTTGTTTGTTGGAAGATTTTTAATTACAGTTTCAATTTCATTATTTGTGATAGGTCTGTTTATATTTTCTAATTCTTCCTGGTTCAGTCTTGGAAAATTGTACCTTTCCAAGAATATGTCCATCTCTTCATGGTTGTCCATTTTATTGGCATATAGTTGTTTGTAGTAGTCTCTTGTAATCCTTTGTATTTCTGCGATGTCAGTTGTTATGCCTTCTTTTTCATTTCTAATTTTATTGATTTGTGTCCTCTCCCATTTTTTCTTGGTGAGTCTGGCTAATGGTTTATCAATTTTGTTTATCTTCTCAAAGAACCAACTTTTAATTTTATTGATCTTTGCTATTGTTTTCTTTGTTTCTGTTTCATTTATTTCTTCTCTGATTTTTATGATTTCTTTCCTTCTACTAACTTTGGGTTTTCTTTGTTCTTCTTTCTCTAGTTGCTTTAGGTGTAAGGTTAAATTGTTTATTTGAGATTTTTTTTGTTTCTTGAGGTGAGATTGAATTGCCATAAACTTCCCTCTTAGAACTGCTTTTGCTGCATCCCATAGGTTTTAGGTCATCGTGTTTTCATTGTCATTTTTTTCTATGTATTTTTTTAATTTCCTCTTCAATTACTTCAGTGATATCCTGGTCATTTAATAGCGCACTGTTTAACCTCCATGCATTTGTGTTTCTTAGAGCTCTTTTTTCCGTAATTGATTTCTAATCCCATAGCACTGTGGTCAGAAAAGATACTTGTTACAATTTCAATTTTCTTAAATTTTCCAAGGCTTGATTTGTGACCAAAGATGTGATCTATCCTGGAGAATGTTCCATGTGCACTTGAGAAGAAAGTGTATTCTGCCACTTTCGGGTGGAATGTCCTATAAATATCAATTAAATCTATCTGATCTTTTGTGTCATTTAAAGCCTGTGTTTCCTTATTTATTTTCTGTTTGGATGATCTGTCCATTGGTGTAAGTGGGGTGTTAAAGTCCCCTACTCTTATTGTGTTACTGTTGATTTCCCCTTTTATGGTTGTTAGCATTTGCCTTATGTATTTAGGTGCTCCTGTGTTGGGTGCATAAATATTTATAAATGTTGTATCTTCTTCTTGGATTGATCCCTTGATCATTATGTAGTGTCCTTCCATATCTCTTGTAACGGTCTTTTTTTTAAAGTCTATTTTATCAGATACGAGTATTGCTACTCCAGCTTTCTTTTAATTTCCATTTGCATGGAATATCTTTTTCCATCCCTTCACTTTCAGTCTGTATGTGTCCCCAGGTCTGAAGTGGGTCTCTTGTTGACAGCATATATATGGGTCTTGTTTTTGTACCCATTCCACCAGTCTGTGTTCCCCCCTGATCCTCTGATCCCAGAGAGACCCTCTCCATCTGCCTCTCCTCTTCTCCACCCCACCCCAGGACCAACGCAGCTGGAGGGGGCCCCAGAAGGCAAAGGACCCAGTCTGGACCCCCAGCAGCCTTCCTGGGGCCTGAGTGGGCAGGGGAAACACCCGCCACACCTCCTCTGATCCTCTGGTCCCTGAGGGGCCCCCCCAACCATCCATCTCTCTTCCTCTTCCCCCCTCCTCCCTCCATCCCACACCCCCTAGGACCCACACGGCCAGAGGGAGCCCCAGAGGGTGGAGGACCAGGCTCAGGAGCCCAGCAGGCTCCCCTGAGCCAAGTGGGCAGGGGAAACACTAGGCGTGCTCTCCCCAATCCTCCAAGCCCCTGAGGGTTCCTCAGCAGCACCGGTCCTGTCCAACCTCCATTTCTCCTCCCCCCTCACTCCCCCCAACGTCCTACTCAGTCACTCGGGGGTTCCTCCCATCTCCTTGGGCATCAAGATCCCCCCTAGAAACTTATTTTTTTAATCATTTTTTACCAGTACTGGCACTACAGTTACTGTTGCTGCAACTTCTACTGTTACATCAGGGGGTTGATTAATCTGAATCTGAAGATCCTAATTACAAGAAATAGCAAAATTATTTGAGAACTATATTGGGAATTTATATCATAATTAACATTATTGATTGTTTTATCTTTAAAAAGATACAGTTAGCCCTCCTCAATGCTACTGAGTAATGTTTTTGTCTAATTATTTTGGCTATTGCCTAACAGAGTGCTTGAAATGTAGTAGTAACCCAATAAGCTTTTGTTAAATAAGTGGAAGATAATCACATGTATATAGTATTTCTGAAATAATACTCTAAAGACTAGTTAAGATCCCTTCTTTGCATCAATTTTTAGGAAATTATGGAAAATATTGGCTATGTAACACAGACTTAAGTTTAAATTTCTGATGCCTCAGTCTCCTATAAAGGAACAATATTTGTTCTTAATGTATCAGCTGCATTGATCACATTGCATTTGTGTTCTGTGAATGTCAATGAATTTTATTTGGGTTATATGAATTCATGTCTTTAATTTATCCCCTTCTTCAAGGTTAGGGTTATGGCTATCACAGAAACTTATTCTCTTTGTATGTACCAACCTACAACTACACCATTTCTGCAAATGATCCTTACATTTAAACTAATGCAAAATTCTCAGTGGATGAGTTTCAGATATTCAAGTTTCTATAAATCAATCTTCTTCTTAATCTGCTGCAGAGATGGAATTCTTGATGTTTAGATCTGTTACAGAATGCTCCTACCCTTCATTTCCTGTTGTCTGAAGGGGAAATTATTAAGCAGTCATTTGTGTGTGTGATGATTATGTTTCGATTTTGTAAGTTTAAATTGACAGTTACGAAACTTGTGAGATTTTATCATATTTCTCATACAAATTTATATTTAGATCATAAATAGGTTGTAAAAATGTTATTTCTTCCAAAACTCAATTATAACCATGGTGTTTTGTTTAGCTTTTCATCTTTCCTTTACAAATTTATATAATCCTCCTAAACGTCATAAATACTTCAACTCAAAGTGATATAATTAGTTGTCCTGGATCAGGTTACCTGTAAGCAAACACTGAGATGAGGTTGTATCTGAGAGTGATCAGTTCAAAATGTGTTCCCAAAAGAAACTGGTAAGGGAGTCTGAGAAGCAGGATAGTGAAGAGGAGGAAGAAAAGCAAAGGTGTTACTTCATGTGACATTCCAGTCTTGGCCCGATTTTGGAAATGTTCTGGAGTGTCAGTTTGACTACAGAGTTTCTTCTAGCTTGAAGTGAGGAAGCTAAGATTTTCATATTCTTGCATCAGTCAGTGACTGACTGTGAGCGAACATTCTACCTCTCAGGCATTTGTTCAAAGTGGTTCCACTTGTCCAAGTTTACTTTCTGAGAAGTTTTGAAGATTTGAGCCATTAGGAAAGGAGCTGGGAGTGGATTTGTGTAATCAGTAAAAGGAATTTGAAGGGGATCTGGTTAGAATACTAACACATTCTACAGTAGTCAACCTCTTGCACGGCCCAAATCCACTTGCTTCTCAAATTGAGTACATCCCATTCAGTCTCAGAATGCACAGGATTTTTGTTAGCTACAATTTAGGGGAAACCTGCAAAAGATTTAGTAAAATGAACTAACTACAGCTCTTGCAACTGCAGTTGGTCCTGAGGCTATGACTAATATTCATAATTTCTTTCTCTACTCTCCCTTCTAAAGTCTTCTCACCTTAAATTAGCATTTATTCAGATCTGCGTGGGTTGTACTGTGGCAGGGATGACCCAGATTTTAATCCCTGAAGGCTTTGAGCTGAAGGTTATCATGAAGCACAAAGAGATACCCAACAGATAACTAATCAATAACAGTATTTCTCCCTACCCCTGTTAGAGAACAACAAGTTTAACTCACAATGATCAGGGTAAATCGCTCCTTCCAGTAGAGTAACTCATATCTTTACTAGCTCATGTAAAGGAAGGTGAGCCCCCATGTCAGAATGTAGCTGTAGCTTTAAGTTTAGTAGGAATCTTAATTTATTCTTAGGTGGAAGTTCACCTTTGCATTTATTCTCTGATGGAATTAATGAGGCTATGCCCAATATATCTGCGCATGAGTGCAAAGCTGAATCTTCTCTGATGAAAACAGACATAAGGAAACGTTTAAGAAAGTACATTCTGCCCATCACATGCACACGAGTGCATGTGTGCACACACACACACATAGACACTCATATATCTGAAGTTTCAGAAGAAGAGGAGAGAAGCAATATTTGAAATTATAATGTCCATGTATTTTTTTAAGAACTGATGAAAGTTAAAGAAAATGAAGGACTTTTGTAAACCCCAAGAAGAATAAGCCAGTAAATAAATACAAAGGAAACCACACCTGGGCTTATTATGATACAATTATGAACATGAAATGTAAAGAAAAATTTCTTAAAGTAGCCAGATGGCAGAAATGGAGGAAAAATACTTTGAAAAGAACATTAGGATGATATCTTATTTTGTAAAGGACAGAATAGAATAAAAAAGAAAAAGGAAAGACATCTTAAAAAATCTGCCAGAAGATAATGGTCAACTTAGAATTTTATACCTATATGAAATATACTTTAAAAATGTAGAAATAAATAAAGCTTTTCAATGTGGTAAAACATATATACATATATAATTTTAAATATATAATATAAAGTTTGACATTTTACCTTTTTTAAGTGTACTATTCAGTAACATTAATTACTTTTAAATTTTTTTTCAATGTGGTAAATGAAGATATACATCTTTTTATATAATATAATATATATATAATGTGTATATATAATATAATATATATAATTAAAAATTTTGTCTGTTTAATTGTACTATTCAGTAATATTAATTAATTTGGAATTTACAAAATATTTTTATCACCCCAAACAGAAACTGTAGCCATTAAACAATAATTTCACCATTCCTCATTCTCTCCAAACCTAGTCAACTAACAATCTACTTTATGTCTTTATAGATTTTCCTATTCTAGGCATTTCAAATCAATGGAATAAAAAATATAAGATTATTTGTGACAAACTACTTTCACTTAGCATAATGTTTTTAAGTTTCATCCATGTTGTAGCATATATCAGACCTTCATTCATTTTTTTATAACTGAAAAATAGTCCAATGTGTGTATATGCCACATTTTGTTTATTCATTCATCTGTTGATGGACATTTGGGTTGCTTCCATATTTTGGCTATTCTGATTAAGGCTGCAATGAACATTATCATAAAAGTATTTGTTTGAATCTCTTTCAAATTCTTTTTGAAGAACTGCCAAACTTTTAAAAATCTGTGTTTTAAAAGTATTTTTTAAATACTTTAAAAATATATGTAACAAAAAACATGTACAAAAATGTTCATAGTGTCCTTATTTATAATGTCACAGACCGCAAATACCCTAAATTTTCAGCAGGAGAAAGATTTTTAAAACTTTGTTACATTTATACAATAGAATGCTATTCAGCCATGAGAATGAATGAATATATTGCTGGTGTCTATGTGAACACTAATAAACCTCAAAAACATCATGTTGGAAAACAACGTCAGATGCAAAAGAGTTCATTCTGTATCAACTGATTTATGTGAATTCAAGCTCAGGCCAACCTTATCAGTGGTGAGATAAAATGCCTTGTGGTAGAGGGCAGGTTTTCTGAAAAGGAATACAGAGAAACTGTCTGAGAGATGAAGATGTTCTATATCTTGAATGTGGTGGTATACAAAGAAGATATATTTGGTTCTGTTGTATTGTTGAGTTCTTGGAGTGCCTTATTTATTCTGTGTATTATACTCTTTTCAGATACATCATTTGCTAACATTAAATCATTTTCTGTAAATTGCATTATCACTTTATTGATGATGTCTTTTGATGCATAAAAGTTTTAAATTTCGATGAAGTTCAGTTTATCTATTTATCTTTTGTTGCTCATGCTTTTGGTGTCAACTCAGAGTCGATTACTAAGTTCAAGTTTATGAAGATTTACCCCTTTGTTTTATTCTAACAGCTTTGTGGCCTTGGCTCTTATATTTAGAATATTGATTCATTTTGAATTAATTTTTATAATTAATTGCATGAGTTAAAGACGCAAGTTTATTCTTTTTAATGTGGAAATCCAGTTGTCTGAGTGCCATGGGTTGAAGAGACTATTCTTTCCTTGTTGAATGAACTTGCCATCTTTGTTAAAAATCAATTGTTCACAGGTGTATGGGTTTATTTCTAGACTCTGAATTCTATTACGTTTGTCTATATGTCTGTTTTTATGCCAGTACCACGCTGTTTTGACTACTGTAGCTTTGTAGCAAGCTTTGAAATTAGGAGTGTAAGTTCCCCAACCTTGTTCTTTTTCAAGACTGTTTGGCTATTCTGGGCCCCTTGCAGTTCCATATGAATTTGTGGATTTTTATTTTTTTACATTTCTGTTAAAAAAGCTGTTGGAATTTTGATAGGGATTGCATCAAATCTGTAGATTTCTTTAGGTAGTATTGACATTTAAAAATGGTAAGTTTCAAGTTGTTGAACATATGGTATTTCTTCATTTATTTATGTCTTTTTAATTTATTTCTGCAGTGATTTGTAGTTTTCTGTGTACAAATCTTTCACTGTCTTGGATAAATTTATTCCTAGTTATTTTATTCTTTTACATGGTATTATAAATGGAATTTTTCCTTAGTCTTATTTTTGGATTATTTATTGCTTTTGTATAGAGATACAACTAATTTTGCGTGTTGATTTACCCTATAACTACTCTACATTTTACTGAATTTGTTTGTTAAATCTAGTAGCTATCTTAAGGATTCTTTGGGATTTTATGATCTTTTGTGATTCTTTAGGACCATGTGATTTGTGAATAGAAATAGTTTACTTCTTCCTACCTGAACTGGATACTGTTCATCTTTCACTTACCTTATTGCTCTACCTAGAACTTCCTGTACAATGTTGACTAGCAGTGGAGAAAATGAGCATCTTTGTTTTGTTCCTGATCCCAGTGGGAATATTTTTAGTCTTTCACCATTGAGTATGATGTTAGCTGTGTTATTTTTTATAAATACCTTTTATGATATTAAGGACATTTTCTTCTATTCCCAGTTTTCTGGGTGACTCTTTAATCATGAAAGGGTGTTGGATTTTGTCAAATGCTTTTTCTACATCAATTGAGATGATCATGTATTTTTTTTTTCATTTCATTCTACTAATGTGACAAATTACATCTATTTATTATAGATGTTTTGAGGGTTGAGCCATTCTTGCATTTTTTTCTTCTTTCCTCTCCATTTTGGACTACCATAGTGCATATATTGATTCACTTCTTTTTTAGTATTCCACAGATATCATAGTCTGTTCACTTTTCTTCATTCTTTTTTCTTTCTGCTCCACTGGATCAATTTCAATTATCCTTTTTTGATACTCATTGATTCTTTCTTTTGCCTGCTCAAATGTGAAGTTGAACACCTCTAGTGTTTTTTCATTTGTTATTGTACATTTCAGTTCCAGAATCTCTATTTATTTCTTTTTTATAATTTCTGTTAGTTTATTGATATTCTTATTTTGTTATACACTATTTTTCTAATTTCTTTTAATTCTTTGTCTATGGTTTTCTTTATCTCCTTGATTATACTTGTAACAGTCATTATATAGCTTTTTTTTTTTTTTTAGTAAGTTTAATATCTGGACTTCCTTTGGGATGGTTTCTGTCAACTTATCCTGTTTCTTTGAATGGGCCATACTTGCTGTTTATTTTTATGTATTGTGATGTTTATTGGAATCTGGATATTTTAAAAATATAATGTGGTAACTATGGAGATTAAATTATTCCCCCTTATAAGAGTTTGCTGTTTTTGTTTTAGTTTTGATTGTTGAGGGCTATTAGAGTCCAATTTTTTAGTGACTTTACAGATTATTTCTGCAAAGCTTATATTCCTGTGTTTGCTCCCTGAGGTCTCTTTTCCTTAGCCTAAATTTATCTAGTATTTTGTCTAATTTCCTTGAGTGCCTGGAGCTAAAAATGAAATAAACAAATCAACAAAAACTTCAAAAAAATACTTGAAGATTGTCTCTGCTGAGTACCTCTTTGACACGTAGATGCTGAGCCTCAGGATCAGCCTTAAGTGAAAGCTTAGAATCTTCTCAGATCTTTTTAAAGCATACATCTTACTTTTGGTATGTGCATGATTTTCTCAATACTCCAGTCTACATGGGTGCTTTTGAATGAGAAGGGGAGTGATAGGGGCCTTTGGTTGTCCTGCCAGTATTTCATTTCTTGATTCGAGTGCTGATCATGTGACTTTATTTGTGATAAATTCGTCACCCCATACAATAATGATAGGTATATATTCTGCTGTCACTTAATTTTGATAAATATTTATGTAAAAATATATGCTGTATATTTCCAAGTATGCTTTTCCACAAGAGTGCTATGATTGCAGGAAATCTTGTAATGTAAATTATTATAGATATCATTTAGAATAGAAATACCATATGATTATAATAGTTTTAATTAAATTCCAAGTGAAAACTAGAGACTACATAAATAAGATAGATAAACTTTACAAGAAGTTAACATCAACAGTCTCTTCTAAAATACAGTTTGTATTATGAAAGGATGAAACTACAAATAGATGATTGATAGATACATACATGCATACATATAGATATAGTCAATTCTAATTATTCATAGTAGTTATGGCCTATATAGCTGCTACAAAAACTGAATTTGCAAAAATTGAGCAGTTACTCTCAGGGGAAGTATAGGGTTAGATTCCTGAGAGCCCTAGGTCAAAACATTTTTGTCATCCAGTCCACACATAACTTGTTTTATGAGTATTTCTGTTTACAGACATTTTATTTACTATACATTGTTGATTCATTAACATTGAACTAAACAGCCAACAGCACTAAATCTTGCGCCTAATGAAGGAGATCTAATACACATATTTTCTTTGTAATATGGCATATCACAGCCTTCTTGGACTCACAGCATATCAGTACTACACTTGGGGCTATTTTAAGATATGAAATCACCAACAAAAATCACAAAAATGCCAAAAATATCAACTAAAAAGACTGCAAGAATGATGCTTGCTTGCAGTATGAGAGATGAAACAAGAAGGCTGGGCATCACCCTATTAAACCTTAGCTGACACTGTGTGGGTTGGGTGGCTCAAATTTTTTACTGCTCTGCACATGTATAAGAATGACCGTGGAAGTACCATCAATAGTGTAGATTTTGGGGTTACAAATAAATTTTAATGAGTATGGGAATTCTCAAATATGGAATCCCTAACTAATGAGGATAAATTGTGTTTTGATATATAAATATATATTTACATACACATATTTGTATATATGTGTTAATACACAAATGTATTAATATACAGCTATGTATCCATCTAATTGCTTTTGAATGAGTATATAAACGTGAACAAACGTATGGAAGTTTTATTATGATGTTTTAAACATGAGTAACTTAGGGCAGAGAAGTATAAGGAGAGGAACAAGACAACTTTCAGAGAAGGAGAAAAAAAACTACATTGAAAAGACTAATGACAAGTATGATTTTATAATGTAAATTATTATTTTGAAAATTCTAAGTATTAGATAATTGAAAGTTTGATGTTTTTGAGTCTTTCAAGTCTTTCAAGTTTATATGTGTATTAAAGTTTTCATTTACAAACAACTTTTGCAAATGTAGAGGAAGATAAATAAGCATACATTTTCATAGTTGCTTTTTTTGAGAATAGAATAAAAGGGTAATTTAAACATCTCTAAGTAATTGTTAATTAGAAATAAGTAAAAGTCTGAACAATTGATATATTAGAATTCCACTTACATGAATAAAATATATTTTAATATATATTATATATATACATCCATATGTGTGTGTGTGTGTGTGTGTGTGTGTGTGTATACATACATACATACATACACATTTGCAGTAGCTAGAAGAATAAACACTGCATATTTATCAGGGTCACGCTTAAAGGTATGTAAAGAGTGAGGTGAGTTGTAAAGAAATAGTACCATAGTCTATTTAATGCCCTTGTGTATTGCCTGAATGATTTACAATGAGAATAATTTATAATTTGTTCCTTTTCTAATTTTTAAACAGACAAAATGATGCTAAAAAACACCCTCAATACATGTTCAGATTAGTGCTGGAAATAATATAAATTTATTTTTTTTTTATTTTATTTTATTTTTATTTGTTTATTTTATTTAATTTATTTTTGGCTGCGTTGGGTCTTCATTGATATGTGCGGGTTTTCTTTAGTTGCAGTGAGCTGGAGCTACTCTTCGTTGCGGTGCATGGACCTCTCAATGCAATAGCTTCTCTTGTTGCAGAGCATGGGCTCTAGGCACGTGGGTTTCAGTAGTTGTGGCACGCGGGCTCAGTAGTTGTGGCTCGTGGGCTCTAGAGCTCAGGCTCTGTAGTTGTGGTGCACAGCCTTAGCTGCTTCGCGACATGTGGGATCTTCCTGGACCAGGGCTCAAACTCATTTCCCCTGCATTGGCAGGTGAATTCTTAACAACTGCACCACCAAGGAAGCCCAGTGCTCGAAATAATATAAATTTATCATTGATATATTCAGTAAAAATTGATAAAAACTAACAATGCTTATTTTTTCTAAAACTCTGTATAGCTTTTTAAAAATTTTGAGTGGGGAAAAAAAAATGTAGATATTTTATTTTATTTTTAAAAATAAGTCTCATATGGAAAAAAGAAAAAATGTACAAAGCAAGATTTATAAAAATAAGCAGACATATTACCAAAAAAATATACTTTACAAATGACTTAAATTGCAAACTCTCCAGTCAGGGATTCTAGATTTCTGGATCTGAGCTGAGATTAGCTCTACTGGTCCATTCCCTTATAACTTGCTGTCAATCCTTCTAGTTGTACAAATGCAGTTTCACATTTTAAAAGTCTTTATTATTTTCCAGATTTGAATTCTCTGTCTCCACATGTTGAAAATTCTCTATCTCCACCTGTGAAATCCTTGTCAGCTTTCAAGATCCAGCTTAGGTGTTACTTCATGATTATTTTCTAATCTTCTGAAATAATTGATCTTATCTTGGCACCTTAATAGTGCCCTGTTTTCTACTACAGGTAATTTATATGACCTTTTGTCTCCACTATTAGATGGTGAACTCCTTTCAGGCATAGGCTATGTGTTACTGATTATTGAGTTTCACTGCACTTTTAGAAAAATTCCTATTACGTAACAGATGCTCCATAGATGTTTGATGAATTGAATTGACTGTGAAATTGATAAGTTCTCATTTCACCTTGACCACAGCACATCTTCTGGAAACATGCTGGTGATGATAGGTAGGGATTTTCTGCAGATTCTTAATGCTAAATTGCCACAGATGAAAGTATGGCTAAAATGAGATTTCATGTAGTTATTAAAAAGGTAGTTTTTAAATGTCTTTGAAGGTGTATAATTTTTAATGTCACATCAGGTGTAATGGGAATATACCCAGCAAAATTATTTTTCCAATTGTGCCTTATCAATAGATGCAAACCCTAGAAATTATATTTCATCAAATCTTCTATGAATTGTTTCTCCACTTCTTTTTTTCTGACATTGATTTCCATGTCTACATCACACTTTTAAATTATGCTACAGAGGAAAAATTCTTAAGCATGAAATTAGATGTAATATAAAATGTAGGAGACCTCGCAGTGCTTTTTCATTAGGTGCTGAGATTCCGGTCCATTATAAAAGCAGAAACAACCACTCCCTTGGTATCAAAGAAGGAACGTAATTGCCCTAGTAATCATGGTTAGAGATTTTATTATATTGGAATAAGAAGAGGAGGGAAAGACAGTTGCCTCTAGCATGGAAGCCCTTCAGTATGGACAGAATTCCTTTTTTAAGGTGAAGATAAGCCTTGGTACAAGGAGTACACCATGAAAGTTAGAAGAAGGTGGGTGGTAGATGAAGAGAGATACTGACATCAGGATTCAAAGAGAAAAGAACTCTTGAATATTAAATGGCCTAAAAGTTTCAAAAGTTAAATTAGATCTAAAATTTAAAGTCTTTTTCATTTCCTCCTTTCAAAATCCCCCCAAATATTTTATACCTTATGATGTCTCTTTAGGCATAGTTATACATGTTATACTTTACCATATATTCTTAGATAAATTTGAAAACATCAGACTATGATTAACAGACGATAAATGTGCCAGAGTCAAACATTATCTACTATTGTCAGAGGTGGGACAGGTGAAGGAGTATGAACAGTTCCTGTAACTCTATCACTTCTATGGAAAAAAGTTACTCAATATATACGGTGGCGCAGTAATGTCATTTTCATATATGATGGGGTATGTTGTATATATATTTATAATACTCCCCTATCATGCACTATGTAAAGGCAGAAGATGACAATCATACATAGATCAAATATATATTGATTTAATTAGTATAGCATAAGTAGGCAGCATGTGGCATAATGTTTAAAAATATTTTCTAGAATTTGATTGACTTGGTTTCATTTACAAAAGAGCAAACTACTTGATGTCTTCATAAACCTCAACTAACACATACCTATTTTTCTATAATAGTAGTGCTAATTGTATAATTAGTTATCTGAATTAGTTGGCATTATCTATGAAGTATTTAGCTTAGAAACTGTCCCGTAGGAATGATCCATAAATGTGTACTACATGCTTATAAATCGTAGATGAATATAACATATTTAATATGTTTAACCAGGCAATGAGACATATAGAAAGTCATACTTTAAAATGTTTAAAACTAAGGACTTTATATAATTACAGATTTGGGGATTGCAAGAAAATTTAATATATTTGATATGTTAGCCACAATTTGCAAACAGAAGTAACTAAGATAGGTTAAGTGTTTAATGTAAGGCAATGGTTGTTCAACTACATATTATTCTTGGTCATGAGAAAGGTTAGCTTTCATAGTATATCAAATCCCATCTCCTTTGAAGATGAACATTTTACTTTAAGTGGAAAAGAATATTCAGAGAATTCAGGAACATACTTACTGATACCAGGGAAGACAAGCTACTTCCATTTCTGATCTATAATGAATGAAACAATTGAACAGAGTGAGAAAATGAAAGGAGTAGAACAATGAAAATAGTAACTTTATTTCAAAACCATTCTCAATCTTATTTTATGTAAGTCTATGAAATAAGGTCATAATCATCTGATCTACCAGTAAAACAGTGCTTTACAAGTGACATAACCTACTTGATCATAAAACCAGCAGCCTCAAATTTGAATATATGGCAGTATGGTTATGTCAATTAGAATCACCAAGGCTGTATTTCAGCTATCTCATTAAAATAGATTGCCAAACGTCTCTGTATGGTTATAATAATAGAGAATCACAAATCATCTTGTACTACCTAAAGTACTGTTCTTCTTGAAATGAATTAGTTGCAACGGAAAATGTTATACGAAGAAAATTAGTATAATTAAAAGAAAAAGCAGCTACATTGGGCAGCTATTTCAAACTGTGTATTAGTGTCTGGTGGTGAGATGGGGAAGTTCACACATTGATAATCTTTTACATGTTTGGTTATTTTTTCCTTTTTCTAGTATTAGCAATTATCTGTCGTGTGATTTATTTAACTAGTTCTCTATTGTTGGTCGCTAGGATCATTTCCAGTTTTTGTTTGTTCAAACAATGCCTGAGTTATGTTTGTATAAATATCATTTGTACAAGTGCACTTAAAGGTATACAGATGTGCAGGGGTGTTTGTAGGAAAAAGTCTAGGAGATAGGTTATTGGTTGAAAAAGTGAGTGCATATTTAAAGTTGATCAATAATGACAGAATTTTCTGCACAGGTATCATTTGCTCCCCCCCTCCAAAAAATGTGTAGTCAAATTCTCACAGATGGCTAAGAGTACAAATGATTCCTCTCCCTCTCTTCCTTCTTCTCCTTCTCTTCCAAACATTTCCTTCCATAGCTTCTAAATATATTTTTTAATTTAACTTGTATTTTCAGGATTTCAGAGCTGGAGAGGTGGATTTCCATCACACTGAGCACTAATCTGATAAGTGTCTAGCATAAACCAGAAAACGTGTGTGTCTTCTTGGGAAATACCCCACGCTACTAGTTTTTAAGTTCCATCTCTGTCCTTTAATATGTTTTAATTACATAGAGAGAAATAGCCACAGACACAAAATACATTAAATTGGGATACACAGCATTGCACCTCTAGGTATTGCCTTATTCTGTTAGCTCTCTCCTCCCACCCAAATATTAACACTCATGGAATTTGGTCAATGGACATGACAAACATCCACACTAATTAATTTAAGCTATGTGTTTTTTTTTTTAATGGTAAACATTTCAGATATTCAGCATATCACCTTCTTCTCATATCATAGAAGTTAATTTTAACACCTAAATATAGGGGGAAAAACCTCTCAGAACAGTGATATGTTTGACAATGTCATTAATATGTGGGTCTATTTTTGCTATTATGCAACATAGAAATGAAACATTTTAATAGAAAGAAAAATGTTACTATTTGTTTTTTTGGAATAAAGTATTTTCTGGTCTATAAAGAAATATTGTGAGCTTGTTTTGCTTGATATTTATTTACATTAATTTTTATACTAAGACTCTGGTAAAGAAACCCATTTTACCAAGAACATTATTCACTCTTCTTGATTGATCAATGAATTTTACTTCATTACATTTGCTTCAAACATAATTACAAAGATTTAAAAATAGAATGATTCATAAAATTCCGATCATTATCTTTATAATATCATTTTATTCTAGTTGGAGATTGTGTGTAGATCAAGGCTGAGAGGCCTCACTTTGAAGACTTCCACTATTCCCTATGCAGCTACTTCATTCTGTGGACTCTGCCCACCCAATTTTTGCTGCCTTGGCCTCCTCAAGTTCTTATACCCGGCTTCCCAAATCATGAGTTCCCCTGGGCCCTGTTTGCATCTTTTCCTGTGCTGCAGTCTTGAAATATCGTTTTGGAAGCTACAGGATTCATTTCGTTTGCCTCTCTTTTAGATGTTCAGACCTACACTGTTGTCTGCTCTCTTATATATTTTGTTCAGTTTTCTAGTTATTTAAGGCAGAAAGGCAAATACAGTCTATATTACTTCATCTTAGTCTGTTTCTTATTATTTTAATTTGATAATGTATGTGGGCCATTCCAATCAATTTATAAATATATTTTTATTCTAAGCTTGGAGAAAAATGAAAACCATTGTGATAATAGCAAAAGTGTACACTAATCTGTAATTTAATATTATGTAAATAAGCTTCATTTGTTATTAAGGCATTTTAAAATTCTTAAGCAAAAGTGAATTCATTTGTAATAATAAATTCTTATTTTATTTTAATAAAATATATACACATATGGGATGTGGTCATTTTGTGGCAGTAAGAGCACTTTATGGAATTCAGAATTAGTAATTTTAATCTCTGCCAGGTGTATGGTCCTAGGCATGTGTGATGTTTTAGTAACCCTAAGCCAGATATGCAGAGTCTCAAGGCTATGGATATATTGTTTTTCTGAAAACAAGGGAATGTGTTGTAATAATATATGGAAACAATGTTGTCTTCATGGTGTGCTTTGGAATTTATGAAAGCCCAACTCAGTGACATGTGGATGCTTTCACATTTTTCTCTCAAGCTTTCATTTCAGTTATTTTTTTAAATTCCTATAAAAATATCCCTCACATATAAATCTGCTTTCATATATTTTTTTGGGGGGGGAGTGTGAGTTACTCTCTTAAAAGCAGCATTAAGTCTGTATTCATTCCGGTTTGTTGATAAGTGTGCTTTTCCTTTCACTTCTTAACCCGATTAAGAGGGAGGGGATGTGGGGATCTATGTATGCCTATGGCTGATTCACTTTGTTGTGCAACAGAAACTAACACAACATTGTGAAACAGTTATACTCCAATAAAGATGTATTAAAAAAAGAAGATACTGGATATAATACCATATCAAGTAAAATCTCTGCAGGAAGGTACATATCACATTCTCTTTTTAGATAATATGACTATGGGGTGGGGAGGGACAGATAGGATAAAAAAATCATCTTCCTATCAATTTGGGAGTTGGCCTTGAAAAATTATGAATTTGGGTTTAAATAGCATTGGCAGAAGCTTCAAGTAAATGAGATAGAAATAGGGCTAATATATGGAGAGAAGCATAGTAATACTATGTAAATTAGACGTTCTCAAAAAATAGATGCAGATTGTTTTTTGTCATCTTTGTTTTAATAAATATAAGCCTTGCTAATGACCCACCGAGGAATGCAAAATATGGATACATTAGGTCTGTGATTCATTTAAACTATGTGAAAACTGGAATAGGTTTGGGATTTACATATTCAGTGCCTCTCCTATATTACCATATAAATAAACATTACATACGTAATTATTTCAGTATTTCTTTTCACCTTTCATCTCCTGTAAGTACTATGTGATTGCATTAAACAGGTCTGTGCTGCTTACTTTTCTAACTCCAGTGTTAAGTACAGTTATCAGCACATGATAGTGGTTTAATAACTTAAAATACTTGTTGAATTACTAAATAGTGTGTACTGACTGCCAGTGTTCCTAAATGTGGATAGATTGTACTTTTATTCAGCACCATGCAGGTTCAGAAATCCAGAGAGCTAAAGTGGAAATGTTAAGGATTTGGAAAGGATAGACCAAAGCTTATTTTTCTGTAGGGTAGGGAAATTTTTCTAGTGGTTTTTGAAAGACAAAACATTGGAGTGCATGGTGAGGCGTGAAGGTCTTTTGAAGAAAAAGTGAAATACTTTGCTTAGGATCCTGATTTTTCATTATGTCACTGCAATTGAATTCTTCTAAGTTATATATATATATATATATATATTTTAGATTTATATATATATATTTAAGTTATATATATGTATACATATTTGTATGTCTTAAAGAGGTTGACTTAAATTTTATATGCCAATATTAGCAGTTCATGTAGTCTTTATTTCATCTGAACTGGGTAGTGGAAGTCAAACTTTATTTAAAAAAAAATGTTTGGCAACTTCTGTTATTGCTGAATGTTTTTGTTTTTCATTTAGTAATACAGTAACACTTTGTGCAAACAGTTGTTCCAGGAGTCCTGTAAAATATGAGTAATTTTGGATTTAGGACATGGGAAAAGCACTACTGAGCAGAGAAATTCACTACAATGAATATTCTCATTTTCCTCCATTCCCATCCTGCCCAAATCAAAAATAATCTAGGAATGTGTCTCTGTTAAACAGAAAAAAAAATACTTTCATAATTTACATGTGGAAGTATGTCTAAGTATTTTGTAACCATACCTCTAGCTTTAAAATACCACACTACTACATGGCTATTTTCCTTTAGCTGGATTAAGGGCAACTGTGTGAGCATAACCTAGTTTTTTGTTTTTTGTTTTTGTTTTGTTTTATTTTAAGGTGAGCAGTTAGGGACCAAGCTCTTTCTCCGGATAACATACAACATTTTGAAAAAGACAACAATATCTCCCCTCCCAAATGATCAAATAACAGTGCAAGACATTATGTATTAAAGTAGTCATACAACCAGTAGTATATACTGCTAGAAGAACAGTGATTAGCAGAGGCAGTGATTATTATGGGTAGTCTGAAAGAGAGATACACTTGTTTCAGCTCTTCAGCCCATGTTTTCTAAGAACACAAATGTGTCACTGTTGATTCCTTTTCTCCTTCCTGACCTGAGTAGAGGCCTGGGTATGATTATACCTAATAGTAGGGATGGCTGAGTATATGGCCTGAGTGTAATCAGGGCCATGGGAATGGAACCGTCAACTCAATATGGCAGAAGAGAGACCATGTGTGCATAACACGCTCTTTGACAGAAACTGCTGTTAGGATCAATTGGTTCTCTGTCCCACACTTGCTACTTTAGGTCTTAAATATTTATTATATGATATCTTCTTAAAATCTAAGGTTTTCAGTGTCCCCAAGAGAATAGCAAGGTGGATAATTTTAAGTATGTTTTTATTTCTGTTTATATCTGTTTTGGATACATCTGAGAAAAAAAAGAATCTGTAAAAATGAAACAATTTAAATATTAAAATAAAAGCATATTCACAGAGTTCACATTTCTTCTTGCACATTTAATATTTTTCCTGTATCATGTTCAAATTGTGAATTTATATCAACATAATTTTTCACTTTGACAAGTATGTTTTTAAAGCACTCTGTTTCATAATGTGTCAATAAGGGTCTAGCTGTTAACTCTGAAAAGGAAACTGGTATTAGGAATGCAAGGAAAATAATTTCTTACTTCTAAGTTATAAAACATCTCCCCTTTATCTCTCATTTTTTTCATCTTTGCATTTATTAATCAACATATATCATCTATTCAAATGTAATTGAATACATTTTAATATGGTTACAAACATATAGGGAAGTCAATGTTGCGAATTGGTTTGATAATTGTCATTTTATATAGTCTTACCCTTAAACAAGGGTAAACAGGAACCATGTTCCTGGAGGTATTCTTACTCTTTGAAGTCTCTTATTTAACATTTTCCCACTTCCAGTAGCTGGGACCAGCCAGGTCCAACAGTGCCCTCTGGGAGGAGTGCCAGAGCCTGGACAGCCCTGCATGAGCCTGATCCTGTTTTATCCCTTTGGGGTATTCTCAGACTCTCTACTGAGTGTGTGCAGTTCATTGGTTTCCTCGGGGAGCCCTGGAGAATAGACCTATGGTATTCATCCAGGACCCAGTTCCAGGAGGACAGCCTAATGAGTGCACCACTTAAACTTGTTGGAGGGGTATTTTTTCACAGAAACTTGAGAGATTGGCTTACAGAATGTTGCGAACATGCTGATTTGAGGTGACTGTCATACTCATTAGACACAAGATGAGGAATCTTCACAGGCATTGATTGAAAACAAAATACTGTAAAGCAAAATGGAAAAAAAAAGAAAAAATTTACATGTTTTATCAGCTTGCATGGTTTCTGAGGAGAAGTCTGCTGTTATGCTTTGTCTTTCTCTGAAATATCTTTTTTCTCTGGCTACTGTTAAGATCTTCTCCTACTTATGGATTTTAAGCAATTTAATTATGATATGCCTTGGAAAAATAATGATAAATAGGCAGATAGAATATTAGTGAGATATTAGAAAGAATACAGTACTTAACAGTGCTGCAGAAGCTTTGGAGAAAGTGATATTTGAGCCATGTCTTAACAATATTGATCAGATGGAATGGACAAATGAAAGCACATTCCAACAAAGGGTATATTCTCAGGTTATTTTGGGGAACATAAAGACTGTGGGAGTGAGGAAGTTTCAATGTAGGGATGGGGCTAATCATAGGGATTGAGTGATCATTTGCATGTATATAGTTGGAAATGTTTACAAAAGAGCTAAGAAGACAAAATAAGCAGTTTGATACTCAAGTTAGCAGCTCTGAGGAGAGGTTAAGGCCTATAAATGTATTTAATAGGCATAGATGTTATTTAAAGGCATAGGGAAATTGCAGACTAACTGGTACAGAGGATAGAAAATGCAAGAGTGACTTAGATATTTACCAAAAGTTCGTAATGACCAACAGTAGTTTTCAAATGGACTGTTATTGTGGTCTCTTACCTAATCCATCTGTTCTCAGGTTTACCCTGGATGCTGCTACCTGTTTTATAAGTACATGTTCATACTCATACACGCACACACAAACATACAATCTAATTTGCTTTTTCAAAAGATTTTTAATAACTCCCCACTATCTATGGAATCAAATTGAAAGTCTTTTGCCTTGCAATCTGAAGGATACCCTTTTTTGCACTCTTAGTATGTTTGAGGCATTAATTTTCTTCACTCAATACTCCAGTCCCCTTTGATGCATGGGAAGGAGGCATAACATAATGTCTGTCTTTCAGGAATTTTCATTCCTCCAAGTGACAAAGTTTTTCTCCCATACATTGCATATTCAGGAGCATAGTCTGATATCCATATGATAACTCTCCTAGATAGTGCTCAAACATTATTTTTTTGATTTTTACAATAATGAACATTTTTTCTATGTTAATACATTGTCTTCCATTTAATAAGTGAATAGACATCTCTTCACTAACTTTCATGTCAAGTGACATAGCCTCAGAGTGATGTGAACAGATTAATAACACATACTTGAAATGGAATAAAGATATTATAACGGTGTACATTGAGTTAAATAAATTATACAAAATAAATAGTGTTGGCTCAACTGTATTAAGTTTTTGAACAGGGCTTTAAGGACTTCTGGCTTCCTGTTGAGTTTGACCAGTGTAGATCCCCTGCAGGAGATGGGAGATAGGTTGTAGAGTAAAACCTGGATATTTACTTCTGGGTTGTGTCTTTGTAAGAAGGCTGGCTGTGTCCTTCACACAAGATTATTATCTACAGAACTCTCTCCTCCCCTCTCTCCTGGATTCTAATTACCACTCCTACTTTCATCCTTGGGGACTGCAAGTTATTACTGCACAACTGCTAGTAACTCCAGGTTCTGCACTATTTATTGTGGTTCCCCTCTACCACAATTTCAAAATAACCCTTTATAAATTGCATCCTACTCACTTTATCATATTAGCATGATCTATCCATTTTATGTTTGGACCAAGACTTCTATTATCTGTCTTAATTTCTTCATAACCTTATAAAAATATGAAATTACTTGATTTATTGATTTACTTTTTACTGGGTCTCTGCCCACTAAGATATAAGCTCACTAAGGACAGGGACTTTTTCTGTCTTATGTTGAAGAGAAATTGTACCTGACAGAGTTAAACAGACAGGGAAGACTTTACTAAAGACTACTGCAATAGAGAAAGAGATTTAGCTCAAGTCTGCTGCAACAAGAAATGAGACAATTTTTAAGGAGGGAGAACTTTTGATAGATGGGGTGAACTACTGGAGAAGTATTGAAGGGTAGTAGAAGGGAAATTGGTCAATGCTATTAGGCCATCTGTGTTAGGCATCTACACTCTCACAGAAACTGGGAGATAGGGGTGTTATACTCTTTGGTGATTACATTTCAAGCAGATGGCTTCCAGGTCCTGGAGAAAAATAGTCCTAGCTTATAAAACTGGCAAAAGGCTTTTAAAAAGATTTACATCTCAAAGGGGCAGAGAAATAATTTATATTTGCAAGTTTTCTAAAGTAAATGTTCTAAGAAAAGGGAATCAAGGGCCTATAGACCGGAAGATACCTGTCTAAGATTTAGTCAAGCTGAGGGGATCATTAAGGCCAAGCTGTCTTGGTCACTTGTCCATTGCTTTCTTACGAAGAACAGTGAACAGATGCTGGCAGTGTATCAAGCACTCAAGATATATTTGTCCTAGTACCATACTGTTTTGATGACTGTAGCTTTATAGTATTGTATGAAGTTAGGGAGCCTGATTCCTCCAGCTCCGTTTTCCTTTCTCAAGATTGCTTTGGCTATTCAGCGTCTTTTGTGTTTCCATACAAATTGTAAAATTTTTTGTTCTAGTTCTGTGAAAAATGCCATTGGTAATTTGGTAGGGATTGTATTGAATCTGTAGATTGCCTTGGCTAGTATAGTCATTTTAACAACACTGATTCTTCCAATCCAAGAACAAGGTATATCTTTCCATCTGTTTGTGTTGTTTTCAATTTCTTCCATCAGCGTCTTATAGTTTTTGTAGTACAGGTCTTTTGCCTCCTTAGGTAGGTTTATTCCTAGGTATTTTACTCTTTTCGATGCAACGGTAAATGGGATTGGTTCCTTAATTTCTCTTTCTGGTCTTTCGTTGTTAGTGTATAGAAATGAAGCAGATTTCTGTGTATTAATTTTGTATCCTGCAACTTTACCAAATTCACTGATGAGCTCTAGTAGTTTTTTTGTAGTGGCTTTAGGATTTTCTATGTATAGTATCATGTCATCTGCAAGTAGTGAAAGTTTTACTTCTTCTTTTCCAATTTGGATTCATTTTATTTTCTTTTCTTCTCTGATTGTTGTGGCTAGGACTTTCAAAACTATGTTGAATAAAATTGGCAAGAGTGGGCATCCTTGTCTTGTTCCTGATCTTAGAGGGGATGCTTTCAGCTTTTCACCATTGAGTATGATGTTAGGTGTGAGTTTGTCATATATGGCCTTTATTATGTTGAGGTAGGTTCCCTCTATTCCCACTTTCTGGAGATTTTTTTTTATCATAAATCAATGTTGAATTTTGTCAAAAGCTTTTTCTGCATCTGTTGAGATGATCATATGGGTTTTATTCTTCAGTTTGTTAATGTGGTGTATCACACTGATTGATTTGTGGATATTGAAAAATCCTTGTATACCTGGGATAAATTCCACTTGATAGTGTTGTATGGTCCTTTTAATATATTATTGGATAAGGTTTGCTAGTATTTTATTGAGGATTTTTGCATCTATGTTCATCATTGACATTGGCCTGTAATTTTCTTGTTTTGTAGTATCTTTGTCTGATTTTGGTATCAGGGTGATGGTGGCCTCATAGAAAGAGTTTGGAAGTGTTCCTTTCTCTGCAATTTTTTGGGATAGTTTCAGAAGGATAGGTGTTAACTCACAAAAGCAGACATATAGATCAATGGAACAGGATAGAAAGCTCAGAAATAAACCCATGCACCTTTGATCACTTAATCTATGATAAAGGAGACAAGGATATACAATGGAGAAAAGACAGTCTCTTCAATAAGTGGTGCTGGGAAAACTGGATGGCTACATGTAGAAGAATGAAATTAGAACATTCTCCAACACCATAAACAAAAATAAATTCAAAATGGATTAAAGACCTAAATGTGAGACTGGATACTATAAAATGCCTGGAGAAAAACATAGAACAGTCTTTGAAGTAAATTGCAGCAATATCTTTTTTGATCTGTCTCCTAAAGTAATGGAAATAAAAACAAAAATAAACAAATGGGACCTAATTAAACTTAACAGCTTTTGCACAGCAAAGGAAACCATAAACAAAAGAAAAAGACAACCTACAGAATGGGAGGAAATATTTGCAAACAAGGTAACTGACAAAGGATTAATCTCCAAAATATATATACATCTCATACAGCTTAATATGAAAAACAAACAACTCAATCAAAAAATGGGCAGAAGATCTAAATAGACATTTCTCCAAAGAAGACAAACACATGGCCAACAGGCACATGAAAAAATGCTCAACGTCGCTAATTATTAGAGAAATGCAAATCAAAACTAACAATGAAGTATCACCTCACATAGGTCAGAAAATGGCCATCATTAAAAGGTCTACAAATAATAAATGCTAGAGAGGGCATGGAGAAAAAGGAACCCTCCTACACTGTTGGTGGAAATTTAAATTGGTACAGCCACTATGGAGAACAGTATGGAGGTTCCTTAAAAAACTAAAAATAGAGCGACCGTATGATCCAGCAATCCCACTCCTGGGCATATATCTGGAGAAAACTATAATTCAAAAAATACATGCACCCCGATGTTCATTGCAGCACTATTTATAGTAGCCAAGACATGGAAGCAACCTGAATGTCTATTCACAAATGAATGGATAGAGAGGATGTGGTATATATACAATGCAATATTAGTCAGCCATAAAAAAGAATGAAATAATGCCATTTGCAGCAGCATGAATGGACCTAGAAATTATCGTACCAAGTGAAGTAAGCCAGACAGAGAAAGACAAATCTCATATGATATAGCTTATATATGGAATCTTAAAAAAAAAAAGAAAATAATAAAAATGAACTTATATACAAACTAGAAACAGACCCACAGACATAGAAAACAAACTTGTTACCAAAGAGGAACGTGGCGGGGAAGGGTAAATTAGGAGTTAGGGATTAACATATACACACTACTATATATAAAATAGATAACCAACAAGGACCTACTGTATAGCACAGCGAACTATACTCAGTATTTTTTAATAACCTATACGGGAAAAGAATCTGAAAAAGAATATATATATATGTATATATATATGTGTGTGTATGTATATATAACTGAATCACTGTGCTGTACACCTGAAACTAACACAACACTGTAAATCAACTATTTAAAAAAAGATATATTTGTAAACTGAATAATGCTTTTTTAAGAAGGAAGCTAAGCAAAGGAACACATTGATATGCAAAAGGAGTTGATTTCAAATTAAAAGCTTATATGCAGGTGCTTTCATGTTCTTAGAGGAATTTAAATATAAAGGGACAATCCAGTGACTTAGAGCTTTATAAAAATATACAGCTGGGAGCTTTTGAATAATTTAGAAAACAAGTTCATAGCTTACTTCTTTTCATGATGCCAAGGAGTCAAAAAACTTGTGAAATACATTGATTTTTAGCAGTATTTTAATTTTGTGCGTATATTTGCATTTTTTAGACAAGTGACTTGAGTATGTGTGACCACTGTCTGATCCCTTTTTTCCTCCCAAAGTACCATGCAACTAAAATGACTGGCTACTAACCAGTCACCAGTCATTTGCATCAGAGTGGTCAAATAAATTTTGCTCACAGGTACTGCTTTGTTTTACTAGAGCAAAGAGCTGTTGAAAGCAATGAGGGAAATGATGGAACACTTGAAAATACAAATAGGGTCAGTTAAAACATTTACTGAGTCTTTAGTGTTTTGTAAGTCCTTTGTGCACACATGCATGTGTGTGTGTGTGTGTGTGTTACCAAAATAAATAGGTGTCTGACAAATAATTATTTTTTTCCCAGAGCTCTGAGTGACTACTTAAACTCTACACATGAACTGAGCTTTTAGTTTAATCCAAATTTTTCCTTTCAAAATTCACACATAGTAGCTGCTGAGCCCATGACAAATGCCTGCCACAAGGGAGGTTGCATGGGCCTTCATTGATATCTGCCAAGGTGAGCGGGTAAGGCAGAGGCTGTAGAGGTTTCATACGTGCCGTTTTGGTGGTTAGTTCCGTGAAGTCATTTTTTTTACTCAAAGTAATCAGGAATACATTTCCAAATAAGAAATTTAACATCCAGAATCATGAATTCTAAGTATTAAATTCCACCTAACTAGAGTTTATCAAAATAATATCGTCATTTCAGTAGAAAAGAGTATTATATACTACTTCAGATTTTTCAAGTGTTTTAACACAATAATATTTTTTGTTCCCAAATAATCCTTTTAAAATGTTGCTTTAAATGAGGATAAATTGACATTAAATTATTTTTTCATGCATTGTTCTGTGAGACAAAACAGGTTTCAAAAATGTATATTTGCTCCAATGTAGTTTTATTTCATATATATTCAGTAAACATATTTAATTATTTTTTGGCTTAACCATAATGCATAATTTTTCTAATTATGAATATTATTACTTATGAGATAAGACTAAAATTTTAAAAATTCTCTGACAAGTTCATTTTTTATGAATTCTCGGTGACATATATATATATATATATATATATATATATTGCTTTTTTTTCTAGTACACTCAATTCAGAGCAATTGCAGCAGTAAAGAAGACTGATCTAAGACGTATAACTATTCACGAAAATAAATTGTTAATTCCATAGGTGAAAACAGATAAATCATTCTAATAGTTTATTTCATCTTTCAATGAAAAAAACATTCATAAGCTAAATTTGATTAATTGCAAAAATATAAAAACTTTGCAGTTAATATAATAAACTTTCATAACAGTAAACCATTCTTATTTTCTATTTACCTGGTAATCTTGAGTATTCAATTAACATTTGTGAATATCAGTCTAATGCCAATGAGGCGGTACCTAGAAACTATTCCTCTAAATTCCCGATACAATACACTTTTTTTTCCAAAGCAGACATTTTTTGACATCACAGATGATACCCATGTAGAAATGGAGGTTAATGGGGAAATAAAATAAGACTACATTAGGAAAGATAAAGCAGGTTTAAAACAGTAGGTAGAAGCCTCCGAATCATTTGGAAATAATGGATACTTCCTTGATTAGCTCTTTAATTGTACATCCAAGGCTCACTATTCTGAGGCATGGAAAACCTATTTCCAATGTCAGTAGTAATGCATCTGGATAAGGGCTAAAAAATTCAGTCTTCAGAAATATTTCATATGTGATCAATTTGAAGTAATTCAGGAAATACATTAAGTTGTTTGAGTACATATATCAATTTTCATATGTGAGCGGTGTCCTATGGGTACTTTCTTCAGTTTCCATATCTATTTTTTAATACATAAACTAGGTTGAATAATACCACATGCATGCTCCCTTCCTTAAGGAATATAAGAATCTTAACAGGTAGCCTAACTTCCTTAGAAATAGATGGTATGTACTATAAGATTCCGAATAGAAACAGAAGTGAGGGTAATAAATTATGTGTTGAATTTCTAGCAGCTCATTTCCCTGGGAAATGGTGCAATACAATTTCAACCACAAAAACCTTGTAAGTTGAACTCTGTTTACTCTGGGTCTATTTACTTCTTCTACACAATTTAAAAAGTGGTACTTTTAAGTCTGATACGAGACCTAATTTTTTCTTTTCCCTTTAATGTGCCTTTTCTGAAATAGCAAGCATACATCTGCCATTATTTTCTTACTGTGTTTTGAAAATAACTTATATTTTCATAAATACCTTCTAACAATTTTAGTTATATATGATTTTCCCTTTTCCTGATATGTATATATTTTTTACATTTCAAAGAGAGCAAGAAAGGTAACAGAATCTAAAGGTTAAAATTCAAGTTGAAAAATACATTGAGGTTACAAGGGTAAATAAAGTGCCTGTGGTAGTGGTCTAAATCTCCTACAAGGGTAGTAGAGAAATACCAGCACATAATCCTTTTCAGTTTGTTAGATGAGCCCTGCTCCTCCAAGAACTAGATTAGATGATGAGACAATTGTATATAAGATAGTTTTATGTGTTTAAAGAAATGAGGGTAGGGAAAAAGAGATATAAAACGCTGATAAGTTAGGAATTGTTTCTAAGGTGATGTGAAAAGATCTTTAAGAAGATCAAATGTGAACAGATTTCAAGGAATATTTAAGAAGGGAATTGACGTGGTCCAAACTGCAGTGTAAATGATGCTAAATCAGTTAAAGGTAACAAACTCTAGAGTGGGAAGTCTTAAGATGATTTAAAAAATAATACACCATACAAGGTCGGCAGGAACGGTGGGGATAATGTGTTGAGCTGCAAGATTCATGAAGAGAGACCATGTTTTGCAAGCTTTGGATGCTACACGGACGTAGGGCAAGTGATTCCAAGTGGATAAAAGTCACATAAAACCTGTTTGGAAGAATAGAAGTAGAATCAAGTTTGTTTTAAGGAATAATGATAAAGAATTTAGGTTTGAGGGGTATTTCACTTTGGGTAACTCTGGGCATTTGGGAAGGATCTTTAGTAAGGAACCAAACTGTAGCGTTTTAGTTTAAAAAAAAAATGAATCAGAGTTGGAAATAAATATTTAAGAGCCTTGATAATATAGGGAATGAAAATCATGGATGGGGTGGCCCCCCAAAAGAATATAGAATTAGAAGAGAAAAAGATGGAAAGCAAATATGAGAGAACACCAAAATACACAGAACAGGCACAGGGAAAAATGTTATCTTAGAAAGAATGTTCTAAGGGAGGTAGAAGGTAACTTGTTAAGAAAATAAGCCATTGAATCAGAATCTTGCAGATTAATAATTATCTTAGCGGGAACCTATTTATTAGACTAGTAGGTTGAAATTCATATTATAGTGGATTTGTAAATGAAATAATATGAGGAGCTAAAGTAAAGGGTACTTCCAAGAATTTTGGTGTTTAAAGGAAGAAAAAGATCAAGGGAAGCAGGCTAGAAGATAGGGATTTTTAGGATGATGGGACAACTTGATTTTTTTTTGTAAGGAATCAATATGTAGAGATTGAAGACATAAATGATAAAGTATATATTTGAAGAAATAAGGTACTGAGGACATAAGAAGTTATGTTAGTATTCTTTCAGTTGCAAAGTAAGAAATTTCAAAATAAACTACACTAAGCCAAAAAACTGTTATTTTTTAAAATAATGGAAGTAATAGGGATTTATTCACTTTAGAAGATGCAAGGCTTGACCTGCCTGGGAAGCATAAATGTCAGTTAATGGGATGGCAACAAGAGTTAGGTGTAAAATACAAACAGGAGGACCTTGGGTAGAAGCGCAAGGTCAGTTCCACCCATGATTGATATTCAGTCCATATGCCCTGAGAAGGCTGTGCCAGTTGCTAAATTATTAAAAAAATACCCATGTACCCATACTGACTGGTATGTAGTCATATGCACAATCTTCCAGTTTTCCTTTTGCTATCCAAAGCACTCCATTTCCCCCAGGAACCCTAAAATGTCTAGCATCCAGATAAAAATATGGATAATTCCTGGCAAAGCTGGAGGACTCTAAGACCTGGCTTCAGCTATAAGGTCTGTATCATTTTGATAGGAAATACTCTACCATTCTTATACATGGTGAATGTTGCCCATGGTTTCATCAATGCAGGAATTAATAATGCAGGAGAAAATATGGGTCTGTGATTTGGGAGCATTAACCAGCTCAGCAGGGAGTCCATAAATGCACCAAATATAAGTCAAGTGTTTAATGAAGCTAAAGTCAGGAAAATGAGCCAGGGTATCAAAGAGTCAGGGATGCAGGTTCCCTTTTTTTATTTTTATTTTATTTTGGAGTATAGTTGATTAACAGTGTTGTGTTAGTTTCAGGTGTACAGCAAAGTGATTCAGTTATTCATATACATGTATCTATTCTTTTTCAAATTCATTTCCCATTTAGTTTATTACAGAATATTGAGCAGAGTTCCCTGTGCTATACAGTAGGTCCTTGTTGGTTGCCTATTTTAAATATAGTAGTGTGTATAAAGGTTTCTGAGAGAATAAGTTATGGCCTCGATCCAACCAGTCTTTTTGCAATTGGTAAAGGAATCTGAGTTCTGAGGTGTTACTAATCCATATAGCACCTGGTATCTACACTGGACCTGTTGTACCTTCTGAAATAGATTGAAATTATTTTTACCTACCAAACATCAAATGACATATAATTGCACCTGACTGTTTTACTTCTTTTCCATGTACTCTAGAAGGATACTTTGGCCCCTTTGTACAAATTATAAAAAGGTGCTCCCTATAGATAAACAATTCATAAAAAGTTACTCATTCTGGAGACAGTTAAGAAAGAGTCCCCCATGGTCTGAGTTGATTCCTCCAAATTAGGGCTGCTGGCTTGGTGAGCAGAGTATGGAATGGATTCCAAGCCCCACTCATGTCCCTTTAGCCAAGTGCTTTCAGTAAGGCACAGTCTGTACATCTGGGCAGGGCAGCTCTACTTTACTTCCCCATGTGCTCACATAGCTTTGATGGTTCTTGGGCTTAGTTGGTTAAACTGGATGGTTATCTTGGGTTAGATTAATCTAGCTCTTCTGAGAAGTAAACATCCAACTGGCTATGGAGTAGCCAGAGGAGTTTCACAGCCTTCCTCCTGTTGTTGAACCTGCACAGTGATGCCTCGTGTCCTCCTCTGTTCTATTCTGGTCATAATCACTTACATATGTGAGGTTGACAAGCTTTGGGGAGAAAGGTTTCAGAAGTTATCCTTAAAAAGTTTTCACTGTATCCCTTTTCCTGCACAGTAGTTGAGTTTGTTTTTCTTAGACCTCGTATAAACTGCTTCTTTACATCCCAAGGCCCATTGTTTAGCATGTCTACCCTTTACCTTAAGCTTTTTCCCCTAGAAGGTAAGCTAGCCTTTTCGCATGTATACAATACACGGAAAATACATTATTTATGAGTTTGAACTGCTTGGGCTCTCAGCTATCATACACATGCATTGCATTTTTTTGATATATTAAGATTAAAAAAGAAATTAAAAAGAAACTTTGATTTTATTTTTCAAATAGGCCCATGGACTAGATTTGGAAATGGATGCTTAAATCTCTAAAACCCTGTGACAGAACAATATTTCACTTGGGGGAAAGTCTCTCTAGTGGCATTCTGTTCCAATGCATCACTAGTACAATGGTGCTTTGAAAATATACTACCTAGTCTCATCTGTCAGTGGAGCACTGGGGAGAGGAGAGAAGTCAGTTTATTTATTTATTAGTGCAGTGTGTCATCACAGTGTCATCAGCTGGTGCTTAGGCACATGACCCCAGATATGAGATGCTGTGCTTCCATTTTCATAAACAGCATTCTTCAATCCAGAGTGAAAAAAACTATGGTCATTGCAAGACTTGTCAAGGAAAAAGTGTTAAAATTGCAATGTGGATGCAAACATTGCCAAAGACATAAATTAGCAAATAGAGATTGCAATTTAAATTTCTTTTTATAAAGCTGCTATCTAAAAATTTTAATCACAAGTTATAATTAATTTTGTATCCTTCATAGCAAATTTGATTTTAAACCAAGATTCTTCTTTTAAGAAAAAATATTTTGGATCCACAGTTACTTTTGATAAGGAATGCACTCTTTGGTTAACAGCTATATCTAAGAACCAGTCAATGATGATAGGTGAGATGAATATTTAATAAATGGATGAATTTTCCCTTTATATATATTTAAAAAGACTAGTCACAGTTTTGGATATGTAAGATACTAATTTAACAAATATTTATTGTGTCCCTATTAAATGTCTGGTGCTGTGGCAAATTCTTGGGGTATAATAATGAATAATCTTTTAATCCAAGAGGTATATTATTTTAGTGAGAAAGAGGCATAAACTAATGCAAGATGAGAAAAAGACAAGCAGGCCTTGGTAATACTATGACCCAACCTAGTACTTTTAGTCAGGCTTTGGTGTTATTCTGTTGAATGTGAATAATTATACAGAACGTCAGCATCAGACAAAGTCACTCTGAATAGGATGGATCCAGACAAAAACAAGACGATTTTGTAGTCATGTCTGAGCATAGGTAAATACGAACATTGTCCAACATGCAAAATACCAAACATCTCATTCTTCTGGCTAAAATAGTGACTACTGCCTCTTTGCCATTTATAATTTTAGCTTGGCTCTAGACTGCCCTCCTTATAGATAACATTTATTAAGATACCCAACCCAATTGTTATGGTCTGAATGTTTGTATCTACTCACCCAAGTTCATATGCTGAAATCTTAACCCCCAAAGGTGATGGTATTAGGAGGTGAGGTCTTTGAGTGGTGATTAGGTTATGAGAGCTCTCTTGTCCCTTTCTGCTATGTGAGGATACAAAAAGAAGTCTGTGACCCAGAAGAGGGCCTTCACTCAACCATGCTGGCTCTCTGATCGTGGATCTTCAGCCTCTACAACTGTGATCAATAAATTTCTGCTATTTATGTCATCCTCTCTGTGATAGTTGGTTATAGCAGCCCAAACAGGCTAAGACACCAATCATAAAAGTACTCTACTTCCTGACAACACCCAATCCAGAGCAAAGCCTCATTTCCTTAAACGTAAGGAAATCACCTAACAGTAAAACCTTACAGTATTAAGTCTTTTCTAAAACTCTCTTACTAAGACAGTCCACGATTCCCCATGAGTTGTGTTCTACCTTGCTTACAACAAAACAGGAACCCACCTTGTTCAACTGTAAGTGTGTTCCTAGTGATCTTTGGCTAGATGGTATTGACAAAGGAAATGTAATCAGAGGTGAAATAGAGAAAAAAGTGCTCTGAGAGCACAAAGAAGTTCTAAATAAACTTTGCTCTGTGTGTGTGTGTATGAAAGTGAGAGGATTGGGGGAGAGAGAGAATAGGGAGAAGGGCAATTGAGGCAGTGATTGAGCAAGGAGTTACATGGAGCTAATTCTAGAAGGATTGGAGAACTGTAGATAATGGGGATATGAGAAGTGAGAAGATTATAAGCATGAAGAATAGGAGATTATTAAAGAGAGAGGGAAATCCATCAGGAAATAATAATAATAATAATAATAATAATAATAATAATAATAATAACTGTTACTTATTAAGAGCATTACAAGTGTCAGGGTCTGTTCTACATGCCTTGCATTTATTAAGTAATTTGTCTGGCAACAGTACTGTGAACTAGGCACTGTTATTGTCTGTATATTCGATATGAGACATCTGAGGCAGAAAGAGGTTGTGAAACTTTCCCAATGTCACACAGCCAGGTGTCAGGACCTGGACTCACACAACTCTGATTTATAATCCATGTATGTAAATGCACAGATTTGTATTATTGACTACTGAATATAAAGGGGAAATGTTCAGTATTGCTAGATTTTAAATATTTTTTGTTGTCATATTCCAATTACGATGAGGGAATAGTGCCAAAATGAATATTGGCTATCAGGTGTATTCCATAGTTTAGTTTTTTCCAGGAGTTTGTATTAAAGAAATGAACAGTGCAGGGACATTTCCAAAGAATCCACAGTAGCAGTCCATGTGAGAGAGGTAGAACATGAGTCACAAAGAGACCACCATGCTAGTTTACACCAGCTCTAATTAACTGAGACTTATTCTAAAATCTTTGCTTGCCATGTCGCCAAACCTGGGAAGCTCAGAAGTTTCAGAAAGAGTAGGGATAAGATGAGTGGAGGAGAGCAAAATGACAAACTAAAACACTTTTTGCACTTACAGTGCAGAATTATGGTATGACCTAAATTGGAGGGAGGATGGATGATAAGAAAAGCTTTGAACCAGATGAGAAATTGAAATTTTAATTGAGATTGGTATGGTAGGTAGAATAATAGTCTTCCTAAGATGTCACAGTCTAATTCTAAAACCTGTGAATATGAGATGTTATGTAGATTCAATTAAGAAAAGAAAATATTCCTGGACTACCTGGGAAGGACAAATCTAATCACATAAATGGTTAAAAGCAGAGAACTTTCTTTAGCTGGTGGCAGAAAATATCAATAGACACAGCAGAAAGAGAATTCAGAGAGATTCCAAGGATGAGAAGGATTTGGTGTGCTGATTCAGACTCTTGAGTTGGGGCTCATATGCAAGGATCAAAGCTCTAAGAGCTAAGTGTGGCCCTGAGCTGCTAGTCAGCAAAATGGTCAGCTCAGTCCTGTAATTACAAGGAACTGGGTTCTGTCAACAATGCGAGTAAACTTGGAAGCAGGTTGACTTTAGCGTTGTGAAGCCCAGGACAGGGAAACCAGCAGAATTAATCTGGAATTCTGACCTAGACAACTGTGAGATAATAAATCGGTGTTGTTTAAGCTATTGTCTTTGGGGTAATTTGTTACAACACAATAAAAAACTAATACAGTTAGTTTGGACTTTTTACTGTTTCAAAATAAGACTTTTAATATCTGTAAGTACTAAAAAAGTTACAGAATTTTTTCAGGTTATCCATAGGCAAGTAGGAGAGAAATTTTTTAAAACGTGTTTGAACTCAGTTATAAGAAGAAAAAAAAGTTTGCAAAAAAGTTTGCTTGCTCACACCTATGTAATTCAGCCTGTTCAGTAACTTTCACGTGAATTTTAGGATATGACTTAAAAATTGCTCAGAGGTATAGATTCCAGATACATCTCCTGGGTGGTCTCCAAATTTCTGAGTAACACAGCTTTGTCCAGAAATAGATCAAGGGACTTCCCTGGCAGTCCAGTGGTTAAGACTTCGCCTTCCAATGCAGGGGGTGCAGGTTCGATCCCTGGTCAGGGAGTTGAGATCCCACATGCCTTGCGGCCAAAAAACCAAAACACAAAAAACAGAAGCAATATTGTAACAAATTCAATAAAGACTTTAAAAATGGTAAAAAAAAAAAAAGAAGATCAAGAAGGTGTCAAGTGAGAGTTCAAGCCAGGAATTGGGTACCTAGGTTGAGTCCATTGTGGACAGTGTTGTTTAAAGTAAGGTTATCAAGGCCTGAAGTTCACATACAGTAGACCTGCCCATGTAATTCTGGAAAACATGATGCTCATCTTGGAAAATCACCCATCATGAGGTCGGCCATGCCAGTTCCTTCGGAGTTGCTGAAGCCCCAAACCTAAGGCTTTAGATCAGAGACTTCTCAGGTTTAAGGTCAGAAAACACTGCACGGAGCAGGTATTCTCCATGTTGATCTGACTCTTCTCCCATTGTCTCTGCTTGAATCTGCCTTTTTCTATCTTTTTTTTTTTCTCTCCTACTCTCCCCTTCTTCCTCACAGTCCATCCTGCCCATTTCCTTTTTCCCTGACACACACAATTTTTTAGGCTAGTTTCTAGTTCCCAAAATATCTGAATGAAATGATCTCTATAGCAGAAAAAAAAGATCAGTATCTGCATAAAGAACTGATACTGTTCTATAAGTTTATTAATATAACATAGTTGCCTAAGACTTTCTAAACACATAAATAAAAGCCATATAATCATTGAGCATAAGACTTACTAGTGGGCTTTATCATTTTCACTTTTCATATGTTTAAAACCTGTGCTAAGCTCTCTGATAAATATTTTATGTATGTTATCTCCTTTACTCTTTACAACAAAACTCGGAGATTGATTTGTATTCCCATTTTAAGATTAAGAAATTGGGCAGTAATATATAGTAGGAATATAGTTACAGTTAGACAGCCAAATAGCTAATATAGATGAAGTGCTTAAGAGAAAGAAAATACTTTCATTAGATTCTCTAGCTACCGATAGAAAATTTTGTTAGATTGAACTGAAGCAACAACTGAAAAATAACAAAGTAACTAAAATCTTATCCCTTGTCATCTCCATACCTATCAGGGTGAGACGTCTTTGACTCATGTATAAAATGGACAAAACTAATCTCTGAAGAAGTACCCACTTACAAATATCATGATGTCAAAACTATCCTAAAGCACATAAAAGCTCAATTCATTAGCATAGATTTTTCTAATTATCATTTTATTTCTTAATGTTTTTCTGCCTTAGTAATATTTGTGTATCATAATTTTAATTAATATTTTCATCTTGTAATACTTAGTTTAGAAGTACATCATACTTACATATATTTCATCAATTGTCTCTTCAAAGTCAATATTTTTAAACTTTATAAAAGTTTCCTTAATGTATCCTGGATTAACTTCATGTTCATATTCAGCTTACTATCCTCTTTCTCTAAAAAATTATCAAACAAGTCTACTCTACTAGATTTCAAAAATAATGGCCAGACAGTAAAATATTTTTCTTAGAAAACTCACTTCATCAAATTATATTTATATGATAGGCTTTATCTATTAATATGTGTATCTGTTTATTTCCAAAACACTATTTAAAGGAGCAGTTCCTCAAGTTGTGTGATTTTGTAAGTATCTATTTTGTGGAGGAAAGGAGAAACTACTGCATTTTAATCTTATACTCTGAAGATAGTTTGTAATATTTTGGGTGCCATCTCCCAAATGAGTATAATTATTATTAGTATAATTATTAGCATAATTATAATTATTATAATTATAATAAAACACTTGGAGAATGTATACATTCATAAGTAAATAAAGAATGAATTTATTCAAAGTAGGGAAAATCAATTCTTTAAGGAGGAGAAAATTTCATTATTCTGAAATTAGAAATCTCAAGAACAACGTGCACACCCAGAGATTAAATTACAGTTGACCTTTGAACAAGAGTGGGTTAGGGGCATGACCCTCTACCTCCCTCCCTCCCCATCATAGTGGAAAAATCCTGATACTGCTATCTCTGCCTCAGAAACAAAGGAATTGATAAATAATTCACCCAAGGGCAGGAAGCTGAAACAGTTTGCATAGCATCAGGACTCAAAACCTAGTTCTTTTGATTCCACATTTTGTGGTCTCTAATTAAACACAATCTTTTCCCCACACTTAATTAATTGAAAGATCTGTAACATAAAAATACAGGTACTGTGTTTACTGAAAAAAATCCACATATAAGTGGACCCATGCAGTTCAAACCCATGTTGTTTAAGGGTCAACTGTAATACCTTTCAAAATTATTTTAGAAATCATGATCATGATCATGATGCTGATAACAAACAAGGAATGTTGCTTTTTTTTTTTTCAAATTGTTTAATAGACTCTTCCACTAGGAGACAGTATGACAGAACATTTCAAACTGAGGACCGTGAGCATATTTGGAAATGCTCTTAGGACTCTTGATTCTCTCCAAGATGGTTAAATTTTGAATTTTTAACTGTAATTTTCTTTAAAAAAATAGTTAAAGCATGTTTGACATATCAACCATTGTACAACTGAAGGTTGCTAACATTTCATGACCAATATTTCTGTATTTAAATTCATATTTTTGACAAGTGAAAAGTCAGATGATCTAGTGCTTTTTGCAAGAAAAGATTTCCAGTAGTCTAAATAGTGCAAAGAATCAGAACTCAGCTGTCATACAGTACACTTTGGTGTAGGCAGAATTCAAAACAAGAGTTAGTATTATATTCACATTTTGAACAGATATCCTCTTATACTTGAATCACCTATTCAAATGTACCAACCTGCAATGCTCTCTTAGATAAATATGCCAGGAGTATTTTTCTGTTCTAACAATGATTGGATTACATGATCATTCAATTCAGAGTTCATTAAACTGCAGGGTTAATCTTAAATTTAAGGTAATGAGGTAGCATTATAGTAATCAAATGTCATACCTTTAAAGTGGCAAATGCTCATTAGTGGAGTGTTGGATAAATATGAAGTCTGATTATCTATAATAAGAAAACAAAGCCTTAATACTTTCAAGACCATATTTTACAACATAGTTTGTAATCAGTGCAGTTTACATTAGTATTATTGAAGGAAAAGAGAGGAAAAACAGATTATATGTAGAACAAGACCTGGCACATCACATTTCTAATTTAAAAACAAAATCAGTGATTTATTTTTAACCCAATATCATCCATCATACTCAATTTTGTTTGTTAATTAGAGTTTTTCTAATTTGGTCATTTTTGTTTGTGATTAATTTGTAAATCTGTCTCAGACTTAACAGCCGCATAAGCAAAAGGAGTTTAAACATAGTTCTGTATTTACACAAATAAAATAAAACTAAAGTAAAATGGAGGTACAAAATTATTTTTTTAAAAAAATAACTCATATATAATTCAATTTTGAAAATACTTCTCAACATAAGTACTATAATAAGAATATTTAAATTTGTAACATGTCTTGCAGTTGAGAAAATACTACCTTATTAGTCTCCCAAAATCAACTTGTAGGGGATTTTTCCTTTGTTGTGTGTGTTGTCACTAAAACTGTTATGACCTTGAGCCAGAACAGTTCACCCACATTCACTCACTGGTAACATGAAAATAATACCTATTTCCATACATTTGCATGCTTATTTTGCCAGCCAAATGATTCAAAATGATATTAAACAGGTAAAAACACTGCATTCAACAAGCACACTTGACTCGTATATGGGTTCCTTTTACAGATACCATAAGTTATTGAATGGGTGTCACTGTAAATGAAAAAGAAAAATACGAAAGGAAAAAAAGATAGCCTATTTTTCTCCATAGACTGGTGTTTTGTTTTATAAATTTGTCCTTGTGCCCTTCTTGAAGTAGTATTGAGTTTTTCAGATAACTCATAGGAGATGTATAAGGGAGATGTATAATGAAGAGAAGCAGTTCAAGGGGATTTACCCAATTTACATACCATTAAACTGATCCTGGCTGTTTGGGTAAAAACAAAACAAAACAAAACAAAACAAAAAAAGGCCCAGCTCTTAGAGAAAATAGCTTTCCTCTTATTTTCATTGATGGTAGTAATTTCTCCATCTCTAAAAGGAGCTGTCTGAAATTTTGGAATTCTAAATTATAATATTAACTTTAAGTATATAAGAAAATGAGTTTTCTGCTTAACTAAAATGAGTTTATATTTCAAAGAAATCATTTATCTTTTATTTTGTGTTTAAGACTTCAAATATTCCCAAGTGCTTGTTTTCACTAAAGTTCATTTCAATTTGTAGATTTGTAGAAAATCTATTTTTTCCATATTACCAAAATTAGCATTGAGAATTTCTTCTTTTTAAATCAATTTTTCATGATGCAAACAGATTCATATCAATAATTCCTTCGTTCTAAATACTGACATCTCAGTTATAAAATAACAAAATATGACATGTATCTGAACAATCAGGTGCCATTATGCACTTTACTCTTATAAGTTATAGTAAAAATGAAACAAAAATGTATATACTTTTGTAATTGCTGACCCGATAATTTGAATATCTTGCAACACTTTCCAGTATCGTTTAATGACAAACTGATTCCTTCTCTAAAATCTCCCTTTCAGAAGACTTTTCTCATTAAATTTTGTGACTGATCAATGTGAAAATGGGTGGATATTTTTCAGGCGATAGTGAGGATAGTTCACGAATACCCTCAAATAAGCACATCTCTTTAGTTTTATTGTGATAAATTGTGGTGAGATAATACTGATGCACTGTCTGAGGTAGATATTTTGAGAGTTGATTTATAGATTGGTTTGTTCTAGGTAAACAGAGAAAATGTTTGAGAGTGGCTTCTTGTTTGAGATAGAGATTTCTAAGTCCAAATTGGGGCAAGAAAGTGCTAGAAAGCTTAGGGAAAAAAATGGCAAGAACAGCATCTGTCTATAAATGACACACCTGATTTTAATAGAGGATACACTGACCAAATATATGCTAGGGATTACAGATTATTTTATATGTATGCATATATTATTTGTAAACATATACTATTCTGTAACTTCCCATAGGATTGAGAATCATTCGTATATAGTTGAACCCCTTGAACAACACAGGGGTTAAGTGTGCCAATTATCTATGTAGTTGAAAATCCATGTATAATTTATAGTTGGCCCTCCATATCCACTCTTCTGAATTCATTGATTCAACTAACTGTGGATTGTGTGGTACTATAGTATTTACTATTGAAAAAAAATCAATGTATAAGTGGATCCTTGCAGTTCAAGCCCACATTCTTCAAGGGTCAACTGTATTTAAAAAAAAAAAACCAGAAACAAAAACACTTTTTTTTGGTAGTACTCACACAGAGTTATTATAAAGAGAATGGGAATAAAGAACAGAATAATATTTCTTGTTAGCTACTGAAGACTTATGAGAAAGACATGCATATAGGACAGATCATAACATTAATACATTAAATATTTCAAAAAATGCTAAAAGAATTTAAGAAAGCAGTAGAATCTATGGGGCAATGTTTAAATCAGATTTAAAATCTCTGAAACAAGATGACTGAATAAAAAAGGATGCTTTGAAAAGAGAAGTGACAAAATGGAGTAAAAAAAAGAAACAAAAGAAAAAATGTCTTTTCAAAGTGAAGACTAAATTGGAAGTAACACAAAAGCAATCAAACACCATAGATACTATTCTAAAAGCAATATAACATGGAAAGGAAGAAAATAAAATATGAGGAAAACAAAATGAAGAAAGGATGTTTTGAAAATTCAACAAAAAAATTGCTTTAAATGACACACATAGAAGGTGTAAGATACAGAAAACAGTAGACAAAAAGAAGAAAATCAAAAATATGGAAGAAACCAAATACTAAGAACTGTAATTCAAGTAAGCTTCACTGAGGGAAAAGCGGTCTTGAAGCTTATTGAAAGAAGACACCACATATTTTGTAGGCTATCATTTAAAAAGTCCAAGAAAAATATAATGGGGGATAGGAACAGGTAATCACACACTCACCAAAACTTAAATCAGTTCAGTCCTGAGCTGTTTCAAGGTGAACCACACCTTAGTACACTAGAGGACCATAACTAAACCTTCTATTATTTTTCATACCATAAGGACATGAACAGTGTAAACAACATAATTGGCAAACTTGACCTGTCTATCCTGTTTAAAGCTATACTCAAACATTGACAAGACACAACAAACATTTAGTTCGTATATACGGAATATTTACTAAAATTGTCCATGCGTTAAAGGTTAAAGGAAACCATCACAAATTACAGAAGTTTTAAGAAATTTAGAATATATTACTGACCACAGTGAGATTTAGCTAGAAACAAAATGACCAAAAACAAACAAACAAAAAGAATATTTCCAGTATTTGAAAATTAAGCAATAAAATTCTAAACAATACATAGATCAAAGAAGAAAAGGCTATGAAAACTAGAAAATATTTTCAATTAAAATGATAATGAAGATGTGACATACCAAAATATGCAGAATGCAGCTAAATCAGTATTGCTTTAAAATCATATATCACAAGACAAAATGGATGAAAATAAATGTTCTCTTCATTCATCTCAAGAAAGGACAAAACCCTGCAAATCAAACCTTTGAAAAGAAGGAAATAATAAACATAGGAAAAGAAAGCAAAAATATAAGTGTAAAATTGAGAAATCAATGGTGTCCAAAGTTGGTTGTTTTAAAAGATTGATAAACTTGATTAAACTCTGGTAGAACTGACTCTGGTAGGACTTCAGTGCAGGTAGTTTATTTGGAAGTTGATTCCCAAAAGTAGGAGACAAAATGAAGAGAAAGCCAATATTAAAATATGTTACTAAGGGTGCTGTTTTAGAACTCAGAAAAATTACTGTAGAATCTCAGAGGATTTTACAGAACTCCTGCTAGAATTATCTGTGGGAAGGTTGAGAGGCAGAGGTATTTACTGAAAACTCTTTTTCCTATTAATTGAGAATTGCTCCTAGGGGAATTAATTCTTCCTAATTTTCAGGCTGTGTTCATATGAGCTGATTATTTAGAGAAAGCTTTAGAGCTTTAGAGAAAGCTCCGAGTCAAAAAAGGGGAAATACTCCTTTTTTGTGGAAAAAACTCCACATCATGATAAGGTGGGTCATTGTCAGTAGAAGTAAGAACTGTCTGCTGTCTACCATCACTGGCCTGCAATCACAGACTCAAAAGAATGCGATTATAGTCACCAAAAGCATTTAACATATGGGAATTAAGTTAGACATTCTATCTAGTTTGAATAGCAATGGATGTGGAGGTAGGAGAAATTTAGTCCCAATAATTAGTTCAGGCATTCATTGAAATTTATAGCACTGTTGCTAGGAGCAAGACAGTGGTAAACAAGCTCCTGCCCTCTGAGAGTTCATAGTCTGCAGGCAGTGAAAACATGTGTGTATAAGGGAACGTATAGGTGGGGTACATTGTTACCCATTGGTAAGCATTGACATGGGGGACCTGAAAGTCTACTTGGGGCAGTGACTTACCAGCTGAAACTTGAAAAATGAGTTGAAATTATAAAGGCAAATTTGGTGAAGGAATGTGTTCCATGCAGAGAAAAAGACTTTCATATTCTACACAACTTTTTTATTCCTGCTTCTGTATTTTTTGACTGTTCTGAATTGGACTGGGACCTATAGAGGACAGACCCTAGTATGCATTAACTGATCAATACATGTTAACTTCTACTTTAGTCATCATCAGTGTCTTTATCACTAAAATCATGTGTGTCTTTAAGCAAAAGGAATGCTAACATTTCAGAATTCCTTTGACAATGGGATATCACAAGTAAAGGTAGAGGTAATATTTAACATAATTTTCCCAGAAGGTCATATAGTAAGACCAGTGTGAATATTGCAGTGAATAGCATAATGACGTTTAGGTCTTTGTATGGAAATAATAATATATTAGAAAATTTACCATCAAGGAGTGCCTGTGAGCCTGGGATTCAGCATCAGAAAGGTCTGGGTTCCTGAGTCGCTTTTCTACTTACCTGTATTGTGATTTGTAGCAAGAATTATGTTTCTGTATGTTACAATTTATTTATCTAAAAAATGGATGTAACTGTAGTTCATAGCTCACTAAATGGTTTTGAGGGTTAAGAGAGATCATTCCTGCAAAGCATTAAACTCAGTGCCTGGTACATAATTAGTTTTAAATTAGTTATTGTTATTGCCTTTTTTTTGCATTGCTTAAATAAGGCAGTAGTTCAATCAAACTACTAAAAAGATTTCCAAAGGTAACATTGTTCTCCAGAATTAAACAGTAGTAGAACTGCATTCTAAACAGAAGAAATTTATTCCTCAAAGTTCTGGAGTTTGGAAGTCTGAGATCAGGTTGCTGGCATGGTCAGGTGAGGGCCCTCTTCCAGGTGACAGACTTCTTGTTGTATTATCACATGGTGGAGAGGATGAGGGAACTCTGTGGGATCTCGTTTATAACGACACTAATCTCATTCATAGGGACTCCACTTTTGTGACCTAAGCAACTCCCAATGGTCTTGCTTTCAAATACATTCACCTTTGGGGGTTAGGATTTCAACAGTTGAATTCTGGGGGGGGGCGGGGGACACAAACATTCAGACCGTAGCAGCTACATGTACAGTAATAATTCACTTAGTGGCAAAAAAGATATAGTCAGTTGGACTTTGTACAGGCAGATCTCACAGTGCTTATAAATTTGTGAAATTCCCAGTGGTCCAGAATTAGGATTAGTCACTCACTCTGAATCACATTGAGCATGAGTTGCCCAGGGTAAAGGTGCCACACATTTTGTTCCTTGGTACTGAGAGACCTGATGGAAATCAGGTAACTGGATCAATGGACAAAAACAAATTATTCTTCTACAGCCATCATTTAGGGCTGATAATGCTTTCAGTATACATGCTTGATAAAGGAGGGTAAATAATGTGTTTTCTATTGACAGAGTATGAAAAGACAGAAGAGAAGGCATTTCTCTTTATTGTTACTCTACAGGTGAAAAAAAAGTTTTTGGTTTTATTGCATTATGGACTATAGATCGCTTTGTGATTTCGTTCCCAAAAAAAATTCTCTTCAGTTCCACGGCTACTCTTCTAGTTTATTTCCTTGACATCTCTCACCTGAACACTCAGATTGCCTTCAGGGTCTCACCACTGTTATGAATAATGCATGTGACTGTTATAATAAGCTTCCTAGAGTTCAGTTAGGATCATGTCATCCTCTTGTTTGAAAACCTTCAAAAGCTCCTCAAATAAAATTTGTATCTCTTAGCCTGACATTCACAGTCTTTCTAAATTTCGTTACAGCCGCCTGGCATTCTCATTATGTTCTTTCTTATCCTGCATCCTATGGCACAGCCACATGATTCTGTTTATCTATACAGCATTTATTTTCTCACCTCCAAGAGCTGTTTTTTCCACCAGAAAACTTGCATTTTATCTTTATCTGTGAATAAATATCTTCTCTATCTTTTGAATCTCAGGGCAAAATCCTATTTGTATAGGTTACCCTGACTCTCATAGTACAAACGTGTACTGCTTCTTCAGCAATTAGTGTCAGCTTCTAGTATAACCCATCTGTGTAACCACACTGATACTTTTTTAGTTTGAATAATTCTCTTGATTGCAAGCTCCTTAGTGTTATCGAACCAGGCTCTTTCATCTTAGTACCAGCTCTGCCGTCTAAGATGCAACTTTGCACATAGTAAGAACTCAGCAAATATATATTTGCAGGAGAAAGATGGCCATTTATAATAACCTGCTGATTCATATTATTCACACTATACTTAACTAAAATGATTTAAAATATTTGCTTAGAGATCATCTCAAATATAACTGTACATTGGTAAATCCTACCTAGCTTAAAGAAGTTAGCAGATCCTCTCCAGTCTAAGAAGAATACTAATTATGTCCAATAAAATGCTTACTTTTCAGAACACTGAGAAGGATTACAGAGCCTTTGAGGAATTCAACATACAAGGACTTTTAATTATCACGATAATAAACACTATAAACTCTATGTTTAAGTTTTAGATGATAATTGTAAATGGATTTTTAAAATGTTTAGCAGACAATGGATCTATCTGACCTCTTGCTAATTAAATAGGTTGTAAAAAAACACATTTTATTTCCTTGGTTTGATTGTGCATCTCTCATATTTACCTTAGAGTCAATAGGAGCTTCTCTCATAGAAAAGAGCCCAGTTAATAAGGTCTCAGTTAAATCAATACAGTAGAGCTTTGAATAAGAATGATATATGCTCACATTTCTGAATAAGATATATTATTGAAATATGAGCTTCAAATAAAATGAAGGAAGAAAACTATAATAAGCTGTACTATATGGCTCAATTTCAATATTTTAAGATACTAGAATGTCCAGATTATTTTTGAAATGTGTCACAAGAAGTATGTTACTCAGAGTGAATTATCAAAGTTTGCAAATATTTTACCTCTTAATAAATAAATAAAAACAGCTATCACTCAAATGCATAACTTCACTGAATTTCAAAACAAGAGGTTCTATTTTTGGAAGGAAGAATTATATGCAGCTCTCAATATATCATAACAAAAAGAACATTGACAAATATGGAGATATTTTTCTTGCCTCTCAATTCCTTTCAGGAGGCTATGTCTGCCAAAATAAATTGCTAGATAATTATTGAGCAAATACTATGTAGAGAAAGTTACTTTTCACATAGAGGATACCACAAAAGTAGAAAATATATTCTTTTATTTGGCATTGTTCAGTGTTTGTTCAAAGATTGGGAAAACATTAACTAGAAAATGAAATATTAAAATTTCATAAAGTATTAAATAATGTGCTATGTACAGTGTATAGAATTCAACTACCTAGACTTGAAGACAGAAAAATATTATACCCAAGCCATGTGGACTAACTGGTTTGTGCCTACCTCTGGTCAGAAATGGAAAACAGTAAGAGGAAGAGTAAGGAAAGATAGCATGTCGCTTTTGTAGCCACATTCCAGTGTTCCTGCATTTGTAGACTTTATTTAATCTGTCCCACTAAAATATAAGCATCATGGATTCAAGGATTAAAAGTGTTTTATTCATCTTTCTATAACCTGAATCTTAGTGTCCGGCACATATTAGGCCATCAGTATCAACTTGTTGAATGAATGAATGAATGAACTAATGAAAGTGAAGGAGTGAGTGTCAGTGGCTGAATGAATGATTTCCTTAACTGGATAAAGTTACAAATTTACTTTTTAACTGTTCCTTTTGTTTGGCTTTATTATCCTGGCCCTGTGCAATACTGTTTCTGCTTCTATGTTGTTAAAAGTAGTTATAAACAAAGTGGCCATTTGACTGAGATGTCTCAAATACCTTGTAGCCTGCGTAAGCAAACCAAAACCTCTGCCAGAGTCTATGCACTGAAATCCTAGAAAATGAAACTTAAGAACAACCAATCACAAACAGCCAACTTTACCAAACAAGGCAACTGCTTAAACTATAGCCCATCAAGTAATTCCCTTGTTTTGCTTCCTCTTCTTCATAAAAACCTCCTGCCTAGCTCTTGTTGGTGCCACATTCCTAACCACCTTTGGTTTGGCACTGCTTGATTAGAATCTGTGTATGCTCAAATAAACTCTAGAAAATTTTAATGTTCCTCAGTTTACTTTTTAGCAATGTCTTCTCTGAGCATGTCACCACTTCATAATCCCAGTGTTGTCCTTCTACAACTGTTCCAAGACACTGAATTCATGAACAAATCATAAACACAAGAGAATATTAAGGAACAGAGCAGAAAAATAACGGCGTAGGCTGATGAGATATTTATTATCATCGGCATCTTCTTCCCATACATATTTTGATTGGAATTCATGCCACTTTGGATTTGTCAATGGACTTTTGATAATATGGCATGTTTTTCTAGCTTGTTTTGTGATAAAGAAAACATTGAGAAACAGGAAGTAGGAGATCACTAATTCAAAGTGGAATGAGATAATATTGCTTCTGCAGGTCGCTTGTACTTTAGCAGTCTGAGAATCCCCTATAAAGAGAATAATGCTACTCTAAACAGTGAAAGGCACTTTATAAATAGTGGACATGCTATATCTAATATAATATAGAAAGACACAATGCCTCTGCAAAACACTGGAAACTGTATGTGGGTATAGGAAAGTGTATTGAGGTATATATGTGTGTATGTATGTATATACACATATGTACATAAAATACATATATACATACATGTATATATATTCATTCAAATGTAATGTTATAACTATCTGTAACGTGTTCAAAAGCAAACATTTCAAGTAAAATATAGATAAGCTTAGAGTCTTATTTCTTATGATTAAATTTCTTTGCCTTTCTGAAGCTGCATAAAAAGGATAGTTGTTTGGCTTAAGAAAAATAAAATATCATGTAACAACACTGTTTCTGCTTTCAATATCGGTAGATTAATTAAAGCTAAACATTCTGCTGAAAATTCTAAAAAAAACACATATGTACACATATATATTAAACATATGTGTGCATTTTTATAAAGATATTAGTAAGCTAACTACCAAAACACTGAAATCATAAAGGGCTGAGATTTGGATGTAAGACAAAAGTCAGAAAGGTGAAGCAGGATTTTAGAATTGCCTTTTGTCTTAGAATTTCTGACCATTCTATAAGAGAAAGTTCGGAGACTATTTAGCTGAGCAGAAGCTTTCTAAAACTCATAGACACAGGTCTCTTTGTCATTTCAAGGAAATGAGACCTAACTAAAGTTCACAGGCTTTGGAAAGGAACTCTGAACATCATATACAAGGACTAAAATTGTACTGAAAGTAGTTCAGCCCTCACAATAAATAAAGCAAACTTTGAAACATTGGAATCTCCAACTGGGTAAAGGTCACACAGACTACTTATGCTCGTAGGAATATAACCAGAAGTAAGTGAACATCATATCTTGAGAAGGAAAGCATCATCTTATACCAAAAATTATCCCTAAACTTTGATATCTATAGTATATAATGCACAGTAATATATAATCAACCATACATTGAGAAAAAACTCAGTGATAAAGAAATCAAGATAAAATACAGAAAAGAAAAACAAACATAAAGGTGATGGAGGTAAAAGACTTTATGGTATACATCCTTGAAGTTGTCCCTTATATTCATACACTTTTATAATAGATACTCCTTGAATATTGGCTGCATTTAGTCCTTTTTTTTCTAGTGAATATATTGTGGTAGTGGTGATGTGATGCTTCTTCTGAGATTAGGATACGGAAAGAGTATGACTTCTGTCTTGGCTGCTCTCTCTTACTCTCTGGCATGCTCACTCTGAGAAGTCAGCTGCTATATTTTGACCTGCTCTGTGGAGAGTTCCATGTTGCAAATAACTGATGTCTTCACACAACAATGGTTAACCAAGTCCTATCACTGACCCCTTAAGGGGATTTTAGCTAAGAACACAGCTAAAGATAGCATTTCAGTATTTATCTTATTCAATATAGTATCTCCAATAGCCCCACAAAGTGGCTGGTAGACTGTAGTCACCCAATAGATATTTGTCAAGTGAATATATGAATGTGTAATATAAGCAAAATTGTGACGGTGGAATAAATTGAAAGAAAATATGTACTATATAGGTACTTTCCAATTTAACAATAATGGATTATTAATCATAAACTTTATTTATGTACAGTGTCACATAATATATATTCTAGAACTTTAAGGAGAGGATGTAGAACAAACTGTAACATGACATTATTTCTCAAAGTGCCAATAATTTCAATCCATGTACTTGAATTGGATAGAGTCTGAGACCATTATCTTCATGCAACCCCCAAACCATATTGTAGCACAACTAGGCAGATCATTTCAGCTGTCTTAGTGATTAATTGCAGTTTTCAAAGCCTTTTGCTAAGGGCAAATCAATTGTGCAACAATTTATATCAATTATTTAGAGCAGTGGGTTGGCTGGGATGTTGGTCTTCACAAAGTAGGATTGAATAGCCAGAACCCACAGAGCAAGGCTTTGTTCTTTGAGAAGTGTAATTAACAACTTTCAAAACCCTAAGCAAATGGTATTTACGAATATGCATGAATTATAGAAAGTATAAATATTAATTGAGGTTGAGGAGTATCAGTAATACTAATCCTCGACATTAGTATTCTTCCATTGTATTAATCAGAGCTGCATCTAAAATGCTATAAACCAGGACTTCCCTGGTGGTCCTGTGGTAAAGAATCCGCCTTCCAAGGCTAGGGACGTGGGTTCGATCCCTGGTTGGGGAAATAAGATCCCACGTGCCACGGGGCAACTAAGCCTGCACGCCACAACTATTGAGCTCATGTGCCTCAATGAGAGAGCCCACGTGCTGTAAACTACAGAGCCCACGCACTCTGGAGCCCGTGCACCACAACTAGTGAGAGAAAACCCACATGCCACAATGAGGGAGAAGACTGAGCACCACAAGAAAGAGACAGCGCGCCGTAGCGAAAGATCCCGCATGCCTCAACGAAGATCCCATGTGCCACAACTAAGACCCGACGCAGCCAAAAAAATAAGGAAAATAAATAAGTAAAACAAACAAATATTAAAAAAATAAAATTCTATAAACCAAAAAAATATATATCCAAATGCAAAAGATTAAACAAAATAGTTTCTTTCTTTCTAATGCAGTAGCACGGAGATGAGGTCAGTGGTCTCCTAAGACAGCTCTGAATCAGGAGATCAGAGACTCATTTCCTCTATCTCTCTGATCCACTTCCCTGAGAAGCTTGTCTTCATCTGCACAGATGAAGCTGGGTCACCACTGTACCCACATTCCAAACTGGAGAAAGAAGGACAAGTAAGTGGAAAGCAAGTGATTTTTTTCAAGAAAGCAGTGTGGAAATTGTACATAACAATTCGGTTCATAGTCTTTTGAGCAATTAGCTATAAGAAAGGCTGGAATGAGTAGTTTTTAATTGGTTGGCTCTATGCCCAGCCATTACTCTATTTTAAAAGGAAGATGTCCACAGTCTGATTTCCCAAATATCTGTTTTTACCTTCTTCCCATATAAAACACACACTTACACATATACACACGCACTATTATGACTGAATGTCTGTGTCCTTTCCCAAATTCATAGGTTAAAGTCCTAACCTCCAGTGTGGCTATATTTGGAGATGGAGCCTCTAAGGAAATAATTAAGGTTAAATGAGGTCATAAGGGTGGGGTCCTGATCCAACTGGCTTAGTGTCCTCATGAGAAGAGTCACCAGAGAGCTCTCTCTCTTTCTCTCTGTCTTTTCATGTGCACACTGAGGAATGACCACATGAGGACATAGTGAGTAGGTGGCTATCTGTAAGCCAAGAATAGAACCTTCACTAGAAAGAGACCACTGGAACCTTGATCTTGGACTTCTAGCTTCCAGAACCGTGAGAAATTAATTTATGTTGATAAGCCATCCAGTCCATGATATTTTATTATGGCAGCCCAAGATGACTAATACACACACACACAAACACACACACACACACACACACCCCTACCCCTCTCCAAAATAAATAACCCAAGGACCCATCCAGTTACTGCACCTAGCTCAAAGTGCAGGATCTCTTGGTCCAGATATGACTACTCAGAATTGGGCAGACCATTTATCTCTTCATTGCCACCAACCTACAAGGGTGGAATACATGTAAGTTAACTGCAATTAAACACATGCACACATACAGCTGCTATTCAGGAATAAAGAATGGAAATCACATAGCAGTATTCCACAAAGCTATAAAATGCACCAGGGCAGGGATTATGAACACTCTCTGCCCTGGCCATGAAATACATTCCTTGGATATTCCATCTGGACTTTGGAATTGTCCTTTCACTAAGGTACTGAGAAAGATACTGATGAAGAGAATTCACACATCCTTGAAAAGTGGAATAATGAATGTCCTATGTAGACTAGGAACAAAGGCAGAAGATGCTACTATTGAAATGGGCTTCACAGTTCAATGGAAATGATTGGATTCTAGAGTGGCAGTGACATTTAGCCAAAAAACACGGGGAGATTGTGGTCACCATAGGAGGTAACAGTACTAGAGTTAATCTTCTGGTATGACCTACAAGAATCTTTAGGGGTATCTAACTGATCATGATAACCCCTAGGACTGAAGTAGGTGGGAAGCATCTTAATGTCTTATTTAATTAACAGAAAAGCCCTCTTGGTCTGAAGTTATTTCTCCTGTTCTTTAACGCATACTTCAAATATAACCATTACATTGGCAATAGAATCTATGCACTGAGGACTAAAATTGAAAGAAGTGTCAAAGTGAGTTCCTAAAACTTTCCCTAAACATTAAAACTGAAGCCCAAAAGATATACCACATCTCTGGGGAAATCCCCAACGTTGGTTCCACTATCAAAGACTTGTAAAATGTAGATTAGAGTGTTAATGTATTCCATTTTAACTTGTTTGATCTAGGTAGAAGTTGGATGAGATTTGGAGAATGACTATTGTTGTGACATATAGCAGATGCTTTTCAAGATGTGGTTCACTTATAGGACGTGATCAACACTTAGTTTGCAGCTATAGTTTTGGCCAAAGCTTTTTTCTCTGTCTCAGTAAGCAGAGAACACCACACAGTTTGCTATACACCAGAGATACAGCAGAAGGCCTCATTTGAGGACAATATTATCTCTTCACTTCTCTGTGCAGCAGTTTTCTAATGGGGCTCTGTGGACCTCGAGGGTCCTTGAGACCCTTTCATGGTATCCTAAAGATAAAAGCTATTTTTATAAAAATATGAAGATATTTGTCACCTTTTTACTCTGTTGACATTTCCAGTGTTGGTGCAAAACCATATTGGATAAAACTTCTATGGCCTTAGCAAAAATCAGGGTAGTCACATTAAATTGTATTAGTGGTCATTGTTCACTGAATTTACTTTCAGGAAAAAAATCCAGGTGGTTAGAGCAGCCTGAACTATAAGGCATGCATTAATCACAATTTTGTCAAATATGTATATTTTAAATGCTATTATTAATTAATATACATTAATTTAATCTATGCAAGAGGGTAAATTTAACTGAAAAGCATATTTAAATGTTTTAGATTTAACTAAAATATATATTTAAAGGTTTTGTGATGATACAGTGGGGGGAGGAAAATAACCAGGGACAAGAAAAGCTAATTTATGTTAGTAACCTTAATATGAAATAAAATTGTAATGGGAAGAAACATTTGAATAACTCAGAGAAGAATACATTTGATTTCATTTCATTATAACACAAATCCAGTTTTTATGTAAATCTTTTCATTACCCATAACCCTTCAAATTAATTTCAAAAGATACATAATTACCACTTGGTCACATAAATCCAAGTTGCCCCCTTCTGAGCCAATAAAAATGGTTCAAGAAATAATCATGCTTTTAATATAGTTAATAACCATTCCACTATTGGTGAAATTCAAAATCCATGTATATTGAGAATATTTAGCAATATATACTAACAAGATATAAACTGCTAGCCTACATTTTAACTTTTAAATCTAAAAACCTGACTATGTAAAAATTCACAAATTTGGTTTATCTGGTTAATTTTATGATTAATTTGGTGGATGACACTTCTGAAATAAAATTACTTGAACACTTTGGCTAGAAATTCAATTAAAAGTGATTACTCCTTATGTTCAACACAGTCATCCCTCTTTATTATCTAATGTGTAGATAGTACTTAAAGTTTCACAATATACCTTTATCTTGGTTGATATCAATAGCAAAATGACAAGGATAGCAAGGCAGAAACTAAATCCTCTGTGTTTCCATATGAAAGAATTGTTGCTCACAAAATTTGATTGTCCAGCATCACAGAACTGATAAATGGTAAAGCTATAAGTTAAACTGAGGCTTTCCAAAATGTATGCATTTACTTCTATAAAGTCTCCATGGTCAGAAACAGTAAGCTTCAGAAATTCAAAGAAATGGCAAAAACATAAGAATATATTTTTTGTAATACAAAGAGGGGTTTTGAAAATAATAGAAACTGGAAAGTACATGTTAAACCAACCAGCTCAGAAAAGCAACAACACAAATGTATTTCTCAAGTTGTTTTTGATTTTAAAGTATGGATCAATTTTCTCTCCAATAAAAATAACCACTGCTATAGGTTAAAAAGAGAACATGAAGACAATCTGAGAAAATTTGGGAAGACTGTGATTACTTATGCCTAGTTTTTATGGGATTGATTCTACAGTGATTACTATTAGAGAATATTAACTTTGAGTTTCTATCAAAATGCAACCTATTGACATGTGATCGGACAGCTTAGAGGGAAATTGGAAAGTCAGATTTTTTTCCTTTTCAAAGCCAGAAGCCTGAAGTAGAAAGTATTTGTAAGTTTACAAATCTAATTCTAAAATTTCCTCTCTGTCCAGAATGTAAAGTGTCTACATCTCTCACCAATCTTCAAGAGTATCTTCACCAATATCCCTTATATGCTTTTTACCTCTCCGAGCTCTTTTCAGTGCAATCCCTTCAAGCTTTCTAGGACCCTCCCAGAGAGTGAATGGTGTAAGTATATGAAACTTTGTTACTCCCAAAGTAAATTGTTTGCGGGTTTAGAGACTGGCCATCTTATTTCAAGCAAAAATTTCAGGTATTTTAAAAGCAGAAACAAAGAGGAAAGAAGGAAAGAAGGAGAGATGAAAGTAAGAAAAATAAAAATACACTATATCTTAGATTATATAGAAAGTAAATAGAGAAAGGGCATGTTTGCTAAAGTGTTTCTATGCTATATTATGGGCACAAATAACCCATAATAATCAAAGATATTCAATTTTGTTTTTCTACCCAATTCTATAAAGTGTCTATAATATATTTCAAAAGGAAGACACAGAACGTACCTATTAGAATGGCAAGAATCCGAAACAGTGACAATACCAAATGCTGATGAAGATGTGGAGCAAAAGGAAGTCTCATTCTTTGCTGGTGGGAATACAAAATGGTACAGCCACTTTTACAGGTGGTTTGGAAGTTTCTTACAAAACTAAACATTCCCTTACTATACAATCCAGCAACTGTGTTGCTTGGTATTTCCCAAAGGAGTTGAAAACTATGTCTATGGAATAATTTTGTACACATATTATAGCAGTTTTTTCACAATTGCTGAAGCTTGGAAGCAACCAAGATGTCCTTTAGTAGGTCAATGGATAAATAAATTATGGTGCATCCAAACAGTTGAATATTATGGAGCAATTAAAAGAATTGAGTTTTCAAGGCATGAAAAGACATGTAGGGATTTTTCAGTACCTCCTATTAAGGGAAAGAAGCCTGAAAAGATCTGTGAAGGCTATATACTGTATGATCCCAACTATATGACTTTCTGGAAAGGGCAAACTATGGAGATCAGTAGTTGCTAGAGTTTAGGGGGCAGGTAGAGATGTATAGGAAAAGCACAGAGGATTTTTAGGGCAGTGAAATGATTCTGTATGATACTATAATGGTGGATACATGTCATTATATATTTGTCAGCACTCAGATTGTACAACACCAACCATGAAGTCTAATGTAAACAGTGGGCTTTGAGTGATAATGATGTGTCAGTCTTGACTCATCAGTTGTTAACAAATTAATCACTCTGGTGGTGGGTGTTGATAACGAGGGAGGCTATGCATGTGGATGGGGCAGGGAGCACTGGAATACAGGGACACTGTATTTCCATTCAGTTTTGCTGTGAATCCTAAACTGCTCTTAAAAATGAAGTGTTATTAATTAAAAGAAAAAGTTTCAGCATTTCAGGGAATAAATATTTTGAGGCAAAAAAAGGGAAGTCATTAGGACCATGAAGACATTTTTATGTAATCCAAGTTCAGAGTATTTCCACTCCATGACTTAAAGATTTTAATAAGTCTTACGGGAGTACTTCTGTGATCTTAATGATATCATTGTATGAAAAGCCTTTCAGAAACACATTCAAGTAGAGATGTTCTGTAAATTTGTTTATTCTCCAAACTGATTTATTACTGAAAATCCTAACTGCCAATTTATTCTGTTCTTCTTACATTTAATCATTAGAAATTAAACTTTAGTCTTTAAAATATGACTGCCTAAATCTTGCCTAGACTATTAAAGACATCAGTACAAAGTGTTTGCCAGCTGTAATTACTGTGACTGTACTTACCATTTTAGTTACAATTTTTTTCTTTCCTTTCTTAAATAGACTATAATTATTCTTGTCAAATCTATATACATTATATTCTTAAAAATGCTAATTTGCCATTGGGCCAAGCTATATTTTTAATGCTCATTTAAAATACAGATATAGAATATTATCTGACTACAGAAAATCACTATCCTCCAAATTGTTCTCCTCATTTATTTCTTTAATAATTTCATTTGTTTTTTGATATTATTCCTCAGCAGAATAACCACTTATTGTTCACACATGAGTACTGTGCTATTAAGCTAATGAAAGAGGTTAAATGTTAAATTGGCCAAAATAATTGTACAAAAAATCAACAGGCTATGTCAATGACCATACCATTTTGAATATTTCTCTATCCAATCTAGTGTTTAGATATGGATTTTCAGATTACTGGCTAAAGCCTAATCAATAATTTTGATAAAGTAAAAATAAATTAGTTTACTATCTATATTTAATATCTACTTAGAATTTTTCTTTGCAAATCCTAATTTTAGAAATCTCCTAGAACTTCCTGTTTATCTTTAGCACACAGCTTTGGCAACTTGAAAAAAATTATATTTTTGATAAATTTGGTAGTGGGATTTCTATATGTATACTGGAAATATCATTTTTCTCTGATGAAAAAAGGATGATTGTTATTCTTAAATTCTAATAGCAACACACAACATGGATGTCATTGTTATATAGACAGAGAGACTTGGGATCAAAAATAAAAATAAAGTTTGTTCTTTGTGTGCTTTTTATGAAAGTACATGGCAATGCTTTCATTTTCTTTGGTATATAGCAACACTATTGATTAGACTTTTTTGCAATAATAGACATTTTCTATGTGGGCAGTGTCCTATGTGTTAGCTACTAACTGCTTGCAGCTATTGACCAGTTGAAATGTGGCTTATATAAAGGATAACTTAAGTTTTAATATTGATTATTTTAAATTTAAATAGCTCCACATGACTAATGATTACCATATTTGACAGCACATCTGTCAAATTCCATTTTTATGAATATGCCAAAATATTTAACTATTTTACTGTAGATATGCTTTTTAAAAAAATTTTATTGGAGTATAGTTGATTTACAATGTTGTGTTAATTTCAGGTGTACAGCAAAGTGAATCAGTTAAACATATACATATATCCACTCTTTTTTATATTCTTTTCCCATATAGGCCATTACAGAGTACTGTGGTTGGTTCAGTATCACAGGCAGCACAAGTATCTGAGATAAGTAATCACAGTAAATAAATATTTTTAAGCTTATATCCGAACAGTTTAAGTAAAATAAACATTCCAAATAAATAGCATTCATAACTAAACTTATTTAGATGTGTGAGATAAACTATGTATGTTGGGTTTGTGAGTCAACATGAGAATTTTATTTTTTCCTTATAATCTATGCTTATTTAAAAATTTTGATAGGTAAAAATTTGAATTTTCTTAAAGACTTAATACTCTTAAAGGTGTTATCATATGGATTATTTTTAAATTATTCAGAGAATAATGTGATGTTTTCTTTTAAAGTAAAATACAAAAAGGAATATATAATATTTTACAAGGTATTTCATTTTGTACTCCAATGTGATTGGCATCTATGAACACTTCATGTCTGCATATTATTTCAAGGCATGAATATCAAGAGTCAATTTCTGACTAGTAGGTCTGTGCTTGCCTAGGTTTGAGTGAGTAATCTATACCTCCATGGCATCATTTATATTCAGTTCACCTATAGGCATTTATCTTGTTTGTTGACTCACCCTGCAAAGGAAATTATCAATTCAGGAAAAAATGGAGTCTCAGGCATTGTAAAGCTTATGCTGAAATACATAAAGCTCCACTACTAGGAAAACAGCTTGAGTCAAAGCACTTGATTCCTTCTTGATCATCTGACAAAGAACAAATTTAAAGCTAGTGACTTAACTTATATTTTTGTATTACTGGGACAAATAAAGAAGTCCAAAAAGTTTAAAATATACAGGACAGGCAATGAAAATGCTGTAATAAGAAGGCCTATATGTGGTGTACTCATTAAATATTTTGATATAATAAAAAATATTTTTGAAGATAAAATTTTTAACACTGTGAAAAGCCATGCATTGTGGTGTTTTGTGGTAAATAGCAAAAAAAAAAAACCACTTCAATTTAAATAATGTGTATAAAATTGCATCACTTTTTTCTATGTTTAGAGAGTACCCATCTTGAAAATGAAACTTCTTGATCATGGGTATATAAGGCAAATTCCTCCTCACTCTTCTGTGTGAATCCCTTAATTGTGTAAAGAAAAACAGAAATGCATAGCATCCATATCTTCTCTTTAATAAAATATGTTGTATATATTAGCAGAACTGTGACCTTGCAAATTTAGAGTTTTATCTCCATTCCCTCTTTTCCTTTCCAAGGCTTGCCTGGAAATTCTTTTTTTTGTTCTTAGAAGGTATGTGTGTGTGTGTGTTTGTGATTATGTTATTTGTGTTACGTTTTTGTGAAAGTGCTTCTTTGTAGGAAATCTGAAGTTGAAGCTGTTCTACAATAGGAGGGAAATATGGGCCTGGTATTTTTCTGCCTGCCATATTGGAGAAAATATTATGAGGTGCTAGATTGACATTTCTAGTGTTATCTGGACTAAGTTGACTATATATTGTATATCAGGCTATTTAAGACTGAGTGTGTAAGCATTTGGGAAAAATTACTCTTGCAATTAACAATTATGATACATAGGAATAAAACAGTGTGCTTGGGAGTTGCCCTAAGAGGGATAAGTGCTTACATTAGCTAGTACTCTGGGACAAGTAAGTATACATATTTCCTTCCAGGACGTTATGATTGGGCCTAGACTCTGAGGTATTATACTGCTAAGAGAATCCAATTTTAGAGAGTTGAGATATCCACCTAAAATAGTGACCTGCCCTAATTACAGGCTCTAATACTTCAGAAGTATTCTGAAGTTCTATTAGGTTTCAGGACCGCTAACTATGAATATAGGTTTTTAGTTACTTTGTGTTTTCTTTTCCTTAAGATAACACTTTCAGTAAATTTTGTTAACAATCATAGTTATTTTCAGTTGTACTATCTGGAATTCTGAGAGGAGAATGTCCTTCCTGGGGATGGAGTAGCGTCTTTACTAGAGACCAACCTTGTCCAGAAGTAGACATTGGAGAGGTACTGGGATTAGCAACAGAGGGGCAAATACTCAGGCAACAAGACAGGTTAAAGTGGACTTGTTCTGGAATATACCTGAGCCAGTAAGTTGGAGAATATTTATTATTGGATAGTGGTGTGGTAATACAGAGGGGTAATTTTCTGCAATTATTGAGGTTAAAACATAATAAATAAAATTTTATAATATTTTAATCTAGGCTGATAGGCTGGGAATACATGATTGGTGACTGTACCTAAAGAGTTTTTTATGTAACTCTTTGCTCTAGAGATCTAAATTAAATGATTTGGAAGTCACTGTGGGTATGTGCAATTTCAGAGTACCCCTTTAAGATTTCAGTTATTGTCAGAGGGCATATATTCTCAGGGCTACCTCAGACTCTGGGATGCCCTGCCTCTTGATTCAGTTCAAATCATGCTAATGGTACTTTGATTTAAAGTTTGCTTTTAATTTACAATAATACCAACATCAAAATTTCAACAAGGCTTCTCTTCCTTTTGTCTGTTTTTACATCCTCCCCCAGATGGCACCTGAAATTCCCAATTCTTAGTCCCATTGTGCAACAGAACTTCCTGTTCTGCTGCTTACTACTGCAAGACACCAAAGATCTTAGGATTTTACTTTATACTCCTGTACTTATGGAATTATTTTCAAAACATACACACACACGTGCACGCACATATATGAGTTATAAATATATAAACTAATTTTCAATAGTGGATATATCTAAATGTTAAAACTATAGGTTATTTTCATTTTTTCTTTTTCTTTCTGCTTTCCAAATTTTCTAAAATGAAACTATAGTGTATTGCCTTATAAAAATGAATTAATAAAATGCATTACTAATAAATTATTTATGGAATAAAATGGGGTCTACATAAATATAAAAGTGTGACAAACTAGAATGTTATCATTTCTCCTAATTTGTTTACTTTGTGTTTTCTCTTTCTTCTCTAAAGTGATATGAATCCTAATTAAATCAGATATATATTTATATATTTAGACAGATATATATATCTCTCTAACTTATCTATATATATATACACATATGTAAATATATATAGATTTACAATTCACATGAAATTATGCTCCAAATTACTGAATCAAGGAATCATCAAATACATTTTCATCACCATAAAAAGAAAGTAATAACATAAGTAATATTCCTTTTGATATCACTGTAGGCAAATTAAAACTTCTGTGAAGCACAAAGGGTTCTGCTTAGAAGAACCTAAATTCAAACATAAAGGATAAGACTCTTCATCTAGAAAACATTCTTTTTTTGACTCTCTTTGCCACAAGCCTGTTACTATCCCAATAAATATGAACTAGGTTTTCTAGTGTCTAAAAGCCTCAAGCAATTAAAATCCCTGGGCCCTTTTGTTACCTCGATTGTGTTTCTTACCTTTGGAGTAACTAAAGACATCCTGATGTTTATTTGCACAAGGAAATTTCTTTTTAACCCCAAACTACCTATAAACATTGAATGGGAGATTATATTGAACATATTTTTTATTCCCCACATCTATTTCCTGGATGAAATAGAAGGTATTGGACCACAATTTTTTCTTTGATCACAATGTTTTTATCTATAATTAACCTTGGTTCTCATTCTGGAATAACCGATGTTTCCAAATTACAAGCATGGAGTGTGACTAATGTTTGAGTAATCATCCCTTGACAGGTTTAAAAATGCATGAAGAGCCACGAACCCATCTTTAAATTTTGCTTTACCATTTTTAAAAATACTAGATATTGAAAGAGAACACATACATCTGATGGATAATTAAAATTATTACAACTAAAAAAGAAAGTTGCATTATAACTCATTAACTGAAAATAAGTTTTAAAGAAACTATACTTTTGGCTGTTAATAACCATGTATGTATACAGAGGAAGACCTATATGTCAACATGTGCATGTACAAATAAGAAAATCTAGGTGGTGATATCTGTGAGCACAGACTCAGGGCTTTTTATTTTAACCATTTGTGTATCTCAGTTTCACATTTGAAAGATTATTCTCATAGTGGCTTTATATTTTAATTTAAATCACAATTCATTATAGGACAAATACTGAGCCAAATATGAAATCTGTTCTTCAAAATAATGATCATTTTTATTCCCGCAATATGTCTCTATGTCATTTTGCTAGTGAATGATAAGTACTTTACTTGACAGAGCATCATTGACAATAACATTTCCTTATCAAAATAATTTGATGAGCATTCCTTAGTGCTGCCAAAGAAACCTGCCTGTGTTTTAGTCCATTTCTCCCTTCTCTTCTGAACTTACACTCTTATTTAGCCCTAGTGTACCACTTAGAGATTCTAAAAATACCCTTTCCTTTTCTGACATTGCACATATCAGTCATCCACCTAACATTCTGCAATGCCTTCCCTATTCATCCCTATCCAATATAATCATACATATGTTTGAAAACTAACTTCTGTATCCACTTTTCAGTGTCTCTTCTATTCCTTTGAAATGGAAAAGATTCCCTGCAAAAACCTTCTCCAGATTCCTAAAATACCTTTTGTTATCAATCAGATAACATGCAACTGCAATTGTCTTTTGTTGTACTAATTCAAGAACATGACTTGATGTCATCTCCTAAAATGAATACTCCTAGAATTCTAGCAGCCTGACTTAAATCACTGTACCTCCCAAATGGCCTAAGACAGTAATTGTGTCATTAGTGGATGCTGAATATATTTTGTTGATTGAAATAATAAATTATTGGCAATCATAAAATGCCCAGGTATAAATCTTTGTATGCTTCTAAGACTACAATGACAGTCTGTCAACTGTGTTGCATTCTCTTGATGGCAAAGCAATCAGTGAGGGTTAGAAGGAGGCAACAAATGGAATTTGCTGACAATTAATTTCTAAGGTGCTGGGAAAAGTAATTATCATTAACGCTTTGGCGTAGAAGAAGATCCCCACATGTATCCCATAATAATACATTGCAAAACCTTAAAATAAGTGAAAAATACTCAGTTCAATTTTTAAGTAATGAGGTGCCAGTAGAGTAAATATATTCTTGGCTTTACTGATAATAAACCTTGCCAAATATGAGTGTTCAGATGACACTGTTGAATTGTGGTATGAAATAAACCGGCTAGGAAATTAAACATTCACTCTATAAGAAATGTTATTGGATTAAAAATCTAAAAACCTGGGCTATAGTGATCTTAAACATGTCACTTATCCTTTTTAGGTATCATAAATATCATGTAAAATGTGATAGATTTGAGCCTTAAAAATCTCTCTAGAGACGCAACATTGGAGTAAGTTAATTTACCTTAAATTTGTTGGTTGGCCTAATTAAGTGCACAATATTTGATGTTCTATTTGATATAAATTTTGATTCACTTTCCAGCAAATAAACATGAATTCAAAATAAAACTACAGAGGAATTTTTGAGGTGTGATCCAAATATGACACAGGAGAGTCAACTCAACAAACTGATTTGGGGCCATGGAAAGGGAAACTTCAGTCCTTCTGAATATTTCTCTGCTGATCCATTTTCTTAAATCTCTTTATGAGGAAGAAATAGAAATAGGATTGATCATATTCTGTATGACTGGCTAGGCCATAGTCTGAGTAGAAGCATTGTGCTCTCATTTCTCTTCCTGTTCCTACTTCTTTATATATAATTTTTTGTAAAAACAAAACTACGTGAGTGAAGTACATTGATTCAATGTCTACTTTTTGGCAACAGGCCCCTGATTCTTTGTTCACATCCTTTTCACATTCCTCTACTCATATATCAAAGTATTTAATATATATGCACATTTCATCAATGTATTAGATTTGAGAACTGGTTGTACAATCCAAATTGGGAGCTCCTTCCAGAGGTAATTTAGAGTGCCTGTATAGGAACATAGCGGTATGTGTTTTTCCTGTAATTTTCTTTATTTGGCTGCTTTCAAAACATGAGAGGAGTTTGATTCTTTTGACAAAACTCTTTAAGTACTGTGATATATTGTTGAAATGTCATCTTCTTAAAAAAAAACCAGTTTATTAAAATGAGAGAACACATAAAATAAACAATAAATGTATTGCCAAAAACAATGGAATGTATCCCTCATTGGAAACAATGTAAAAAGAGGATTTCAGATAATGTGTTTGTGCCGTAATACTCCTTTATGTTTAATATCAGTATTATAGTAAGAGTATTTTTCAGAATGCAAAATAAGTGTTCTGATTTTCCCAGGTTTACTTTTACTGGTGTGTATGAGTGTGTGTGTGTGTGAATTAAATTCTATTCAGTTATAATTTGTGTAGGTTCAAGTATCCACCATGACAGCCAAGATACTAAATAGTTTCAACACTACAAAGATCCGCATATTGCCATTTTATTTTCCAGTGTCTAACAGTATCTATAGTATCTAATTAATAGAAAGTATATCAGTATATCATCTATGAAGTTTATTTTTGTGTATAGGAAATATTCGGGGAAATGTTTATAACTTCTTTAGAAATATAAGTATTTATGATTCACATTTGAGTTTCAGTACATATATGCCTTAAATATTTGAAGTAGGCCAAATATAGCATTCATGTAAATATACCTCACCATATAACATAGGCTCGACTAATTACGGTGAAGTTAAATATTTTTAATTTATAATAAAATGAATATGAACAGAAAGAAAATAAAGATCATAACTAACCCAAGAATTCTGATAAGCACTGGTAAATAGCATTCTTCTAAAGAATAATGGAAATCTAACTATATGCTTGTGTACTTAACAATAAACAAAATATGCAACTTTTCCATGTGTTTAGTGCAACCAGACTTTTAAAATATATTATTGAAGAGTTCTCAGTAAATGCTAGTAAAGCAATAATTTTTACTTAAGATATCATAATTTACTAAATATTAAAAATTATTATCAGAGAATGGTAAGTTCTTATAAATTATTATTATAAAATGGGAAATTTTCAAGATTTTTTTCCCTTCCATTATCCTCTAACTCTCCTCAAGAAATTTGCGGAGTTCAATATTCCTTTTATGTTCTCTAAATTAGGGATATCATGTTATAAAAAGATAAATAAATAAATGAACCAAAACAAACCTACTCCTTTGCTTACTGTTGTCAAATGCTTGAAACTACTGAGATTTTAGTAGACTCCTGAGACCCCAGATAGGAATATGTTGAGAAGGAAGAACTTGTAATGACTGAAGTGAAAACCATTTGCCTCTAGAAGAGGAGAGGTAGAATCCATCAGAGAACTGTGCTCTCCCGCCTTATAATGCCTCAGAATTAGTCTTATGAGTCCATTCAGGGAAGCTACATCATACGTCCCCAGGGTTTTAGCCATCTAAGAGATGCATCCTTGGGAAGGAGAGTGGCTCAGGGATGTACTTTTGAACTGCCATCTTCCCAGAATTCCTTTTGCACATTACCAGTGTGGCTTTCATTTCCTTTCCAGTACACCATGAAATAAAATATTGTATATGTACACAGGTCAAAATCCCATCTAACATACATTTTAGTACTTCCGTTTATAAAATGAAAATTAAAAGTCTGATGTGACAAATCATTGGAGTGAGTTAGAGATAAGTCATAAAGTTTAGGCCATAATTCATGAGATTTTAGCTGATCTGCCAAGCTTTTTTTTTTTTATATGACACGAGAAACTTGTATACCTTAAGGGAAGCCTTGGAAAGACTACAGATAGATGAACATCTCACTGTGTATTTGGAAGAAATGGCAGAGAAATGTAGCTTAGAAATCATCAAATGCAGAGTTATTGAATATATGATTATATGCATATCTATTTATAGTGCATTACCTAAAGCATTACATATATATAGCATAGATAGATATTTACATATGTAAATATATGATGTATAAATATATAATAAACATATAGATAATATTGCATATAGACTTATAATAAACATATACAACATATAATATACCTTGCATTATATGACAATATATTATACAGTTATATATAACATAAATATCTTCCTATAGAGAGAAGAGATAGTGTATACATATATATTAATATATATAATGTCTTTATATATAAATAATAATGTCATATTGTTTGCAAATATCTTCTATTCAGTAGGTTGCCTTTTTGTTTTGTTGATGATTTCCTTCACTGTGCAAGAGCTTTTTAGTTTGATGTTGTCCCATTTGTTTTTTTTGGTTTTTGTTTCCCTCACCTGAGGAGACAAATCCAAAAAACATGTTGCTAAGAGTAGTGTCAAAGTGCATACTGCCTATGTTTTCTTCTAGGAGTTTTATGGTTTCATGTCTTACATTTAATTCTTTAATCCATGTTGATTTTCTTTTTGTATATGGTGACTGAAAATGGTCTAATTTCATTTTTTTTACATGTAGCTGTCCAGTTTTCTCAGCACCATTTACTGAAAAGGTTATCTTATCCCCATTGTGTATTCTTCCCTCCTTTGTCATAGATTAATTGGCCATATGTGCCTGGGGTTATTTCTGGGCTATTGGTTCAATTAATCTGTGGGTCTGTTTTTGTGCAGTAACACACTGTTTTGATTACTATAGCATTGTAGTATAGTTTGAAGTCAGGGAGCATGATACTCCTGCTTTGTTTTTCTTTTTCAAGATGGCTTTGGCTATTTCCAGTTTTCTGTGGTTCCATATACATTTTGGATTATTGTTCTGGTTTGTGAAAATACCATGGGTATTTTAGTAAGGATTGCATTGAATATGTAGATTTCCCTAGGTAATATGGACATTTTACCAATATTAATTCTTCTGATCCATGAGCATGGTGTATCTTCCTATTTATTTTTGTTTTCTTTACTTTCTTTCATCAGTGTCTCATAGTTTTCAGTGTTGTTCTGAACTCTTATCAGATGAATTAGTTATCTCTCTTTCATTAGTGTGTTTTTTTCTGGGGTTCTATCTTATTCTTTCATTTGGAACATATTTCTCTCATTTTGTTTGACTTTTTATGTTTGTCTCTATAAATTAGGTGAATCAGTTACCTCTCCCAATATTGAAGGTGTGTCCTTTTGCGGGAGGGTCCCTATGCAGACTGCATGTGCATAGACTTTGGAGGGAGGGCTGCAGCTTAAATGCGCATGGGCCAGGTCTTTTCCCAGGGCACACTGAGAATCACTACCTTGCGTGGGACTGGAGCCTGAGCCTGGCACCAGCCAGGGCTTCTCTCTGGGTTTGCCATGGGCCGCTGCTTTGTTGGGAGGTATTGGAGCTGGAGCCCAGCACAGGCTGGGACATGCTGGGGTTGTCTTGGCAGACAAGCTAGTGCACCAAGTGCTTTTTAATCTGCCGCCTATGTGCTGGGACTCAGAGTAAGTTTGTACCTTAGTCCTTTAAGAGTGGAGTCTTGGTTTCCTATAGCCCTCCTATTCTCCCTGTTGTAAGCCCTGCTGGTTTTTAAAACTGGTTAAGGGGGATTATTTTCCCAATGTTGGTCCCTAGGGTTGGGGTGCCTTACATGGGGCTTGAATCCCTTGCTCCTTAGGGAGGTTCTCTGAGGTTGTGATATCCCTTTTCACTTTTGGGTCACACACCAGGGATATGTGTCCTGACTAGATCACGTCTCTGACCCTTCTGCCTGTCTCAATGCATTTTTCTCTTTGCATTCATCATCTTAAAAGAGCCATTCTGCCAGCCTTCAGGTCATTCGCAGAGAGAGTTGTTCTATCTGTAGTCGTAGTTTGGTATGTCTGTGAGAGGAGGTGAGCTCAGGGTCTTCCTACTTTGCCATCTTGATCCTGCCTCCTGAGCTAGTTTATTTTAGATTATGTAGATTTAATCAATTTAAAATTAAGATTTATTTTGTGACTTGATACAATATTCATGTTTCTGTGTCACTTCAAATATTTCTAAATAAAATATTTACACTTACTGATGGAGGTGAGTATGGACCCTTTTTTTCTCTCATTCTACACATAATCATCTGGTATATTATTTTATTTAGTAATTAATTCATTAATCACCCCAAAGTATTTATTCATCATTCACTTTGTGGAAACCTTGCTCCAAAACCTAGGTCTATAATGGTTTTAAAAAAAGACACAGGTTGCCCATGTCTTTGTGTGTGTGTGTGTGTGTGTGTGTGTGTGTGTGTGTGTGTGTGTGCAGGGGTTTGTGCAAATATAACTTTTCTTTTTTTTTAAAAACTTTTTTGAATTTTATTTTATTTATTTTTTTATACAGCAGGTTCTTATTAGTCATCAATTTTATACACATCAGTGTATACATGTCAATCCCAATCGCCCAATTCTTCACACCACCATCCCCACCCACCCACGGCTTCCCCTCTTGGTGTCCATACATTTGTTCTCTACATCTGTGTCTCAACTTCTGCCCTGCAGACTGGTTCATCTGTACCAATTTTCTAGGTTCCACATACATGCGTTAATATACAATATTTGTTTTTCTCTTTCTGACTTACTTCACTCTGTATGACAGTCTCTAGATCCATCCACGTCTCAAAAAATGACTCAATTTCGTTCTTTTTATGGCTGAGGAATATTCCATTGTATATATGTACCACATCTTCTTTATCCATTCATCTGTCGATGGGCATTTAGGTTGCTTCCATGACCTGGCTATTGTAAATAGTGTGGCAATGAACATTGGGGTGCATGTGTCTTTTTGAATTATGGTTTTCTCTGGGTATATGCCCAGTAGTGGGATTGCTGGATCATATGGTAATTCTATTTTTAGTTTTCTAAGGAACCTCCATACTGATCTCCATAGTGGCTGTATCAATTTACATTCCCACCAACAGTGCAAGAGGGTTCCCTTTTCTCCACACCCTCTCCAGCATTTGTTGTTTGTAGATTTTCTCATGATGCCCATTCTAACTGGTGTGAGGTGATACCTCATTGCAGTTTTGATTTGCATTTCTGTAATAATTAGTGATGTTGAGCAGCTTTTCATGTGCTTCTTGGTCATCTGTATGTCGTCTTTGGAGAAATGTCTATTTAGGTCTTCTGCCCATTTTTGCATTGCGTTGGTTTTTTTTTTTTAATATTGAACTGCATGAGCTGTTTATATATTTTGGAGATTAATCCTTTGTCCATTGATTCGTTAGCAAATATTTTCTGCCATTCTGAGGGTTGTATTTTCATCTTGTTTGTAGTTTCTTTTGCTGTGCAAAAGCTTTTAAGTTTCATTAGGTCCCATTTGTTTACTTTTGTTTTTATTTCCATTACTGTAGGAGGTGGATCAAAAAAGATCTTGCTGTGATTTATGTCAAAGAGTGTTCTTCCTCTGTTTTCCTCTAAGAGTTTCATAGTGTCCAGTCTTACATTTAGGTCTCTAATCCATTTTGAGTTTATTTTTGTGTATGGTGTTAGGGAGTGTTCTAATTTCATTCTTTTACATGTAGCGGTCCAGTTTTCCCAGCACCACTTATTGAAGAGACTGTCTTTTCTCGATTGTATATCCTTGCCTCCTTTGTCATAGATTAGTTGACCATGGGTGTGTGGCTTTATCTCTGGGCTTTCTATCTTGTTCCATTGATCTATGTTTCTGTTTTTGTGCCAGTACCATACTGTCTTGATTACTGTAACTTTGTAGTATAGTCTGAAGTCAGGGAGTCTGATTCCTCCAGCTCCGTTTTTTTCCCTCAAGACTGGTTGGCTATTTGGGGTCTTTTGTGTCTCCATACAAATTTTAAAATATTTGTTCTAGGTCCGTAAAAACTGCCATTGGTAATTTGATAGGGATTGCATTGAATCTGTTGATTGCTTTGGGTAGTATATTCATTTTCACAATACTGATTCTTCCAATCCAAGAACATGGTATATCTCTCCATCTGTTGGTATCATCTTTAACTTCTTTCATCAGTGTCTTATAGTTTTCTGCATACAGGTCTTTTGTCTCCCTAGGTAGGTTTACTCCTAGGTATTTTATTCGTTTTGTTGCAATGGTAAATGGGAGTGTTCGCTTAATTTCTCTTTCAGATTTTTCATCAATAGTGTATAGGAATGCAAGAGATTTCTGTGCATTAATTTTGTATCCTGCAACTTTTACCAAATTCATTGATTAGCTCTAATAGTTTTCTGGTGGCACCTTTAGGATTCTCTATGTATAGTATCGTGTTATCTGCAAACAGTAACAGTTTTACTTCTTTTCTAATTTGTCTTCCTTTTCTTTCTTTTCCTTCTCTGATTGCTGTGGCTAGGACTTCAAAACTATGTTGAAAAATAGTGGTGAGAGTGGACATCCTTGTCTTTTTCCTGATCTTAGAGGAAATGGTTTCAGTTTTTCACCATTGAGAATGATGTTTGCTGTGGGTTTGTCATATATGGCCTTTATTATGTTGAGTTAGGTTCCCTCTATGCCCACTTTCTGGAGAGTTTTTATCATAAATTGGTGTTGAATTTTGTCAAAAGCTTTTTCTGCATCTATTGAGATGATCATATGGTTTTTATTCTTCAGTGTGTTAATATGGTGTGTCACATTGATTGATTTGCATATATTGAAGAATCCTTGCATCCCTGGGATAAGTCCCACTTGATCGTGGTGTATGATCCTTTTAATGTGCTGTTGGATTCTGTTTGCTAGTATTTTGTTGAGGATTTTTGCATCTATGTTCATCAGTGATATTGGCCTATAGTTTTCTTTCTTTGTGACATCTTTGTCTGGTTTTGGTATCAGGGCGATGGTGGCCTCACAGAAGGAGTTTGGGAGTGTTCCTTCCTCTGCAATATTTTGGAAGAGTTTGAGAAGGATGGGTGTTAGCTCTTCTCTACATGTTTGGTAGAATTCACCTGTGAAGCCATCTGATCCTGGACTTTTGTTTGTTGGAATATTTTTAATCACAGTTTCAATTTCATTACTTGTGATTGGTCTGTTCATATTTTCTGTTTCTTCCTGGTTCAGTCTTGGAAGGTTATGCCTTTCTAAAAATTTGTCCATTTCTTCCAGGTTGCCCATTTTATTGGCATAGAGTTGCTTGTAGTAGTCTCTTAGGGTGCTTTGTATTTCTGCGGTGTATGTTGTAACTTCTCCTTTTTCATTTCTAATTTTATTGATTTGAGTCCTCTCCCTCTTTTTCTTGATGAGTCTGACTAATGGTTTATCAATTTTGTTTATCTTCTCAAAGAACCAGCTTTTGGTTTTATTGATGTTTGCTATTGTTTTCTTTGTTTCTATTTCATTTATTTCTGCTCTGATCTTTATGATTTCTTTCCTTCTGCTAACTTTGGGTTTTGTTTGTTCTTCTTTCTCTAGTTCCTTTAGGTGTAAGACTAGATTGTTTATTTGAGATTTTTCTTGTTTCTTGAGATAGGCTTGTATAGCTATAAACTTCCCGCTTAGAACTGCTTTTGCTGCATCCCATAGGTTTTGGATTGTCGTGTTTTCATTGTCATTTGTCTCTAGGTATTTTTTTATTTCCTCTTTGACTTCTTCAGTGATCTCTTCATTATTTAGTAACGTATTGTTTAGCCTGCATGTTTTTGTGTTTTTTACGTTTTTTTCCCTGTAATTCGTTTCTAATCTCATAGCGTTGTGGTCAGAAAAGATGCTTGATATGATTTCAATTTTCTTAAATTTACTGAGGCTTGATTTGTGACCCAAGATGTGATCTATCCTGGAGAATGTTCCGTGTGCACTTGAGAAGAAAGTGTAATCTGCTGTTTTTGGATGGAATGTCCTATAAATATTCAATTAAATCTATCTGGTCTATTGTGTCATTTAAGGCTTCTTTTTCCTTATTTATTTTCATTTTGGATGATCTGTCCATTGGTGTAAGTGAGGTGTTAAAGTCCCCCACTATTATTGTGTTACTGTCGATTTCCTCTTTTATAGCTGTTAACAGTTGCCTTATGTACTGAGGTAATCCTATGTTGGGTGCATATATATTTATAATTGTTATATCTTCTTCTTGGATTGATCCTTTGATCATTATATAGTGTCCTTCTTTGTCTGTTGTAACATTCTTTATTTTAAAGTCTATTTTATCTGATATGAGTATTGCTACTCCAGCTTTCTTTTGATTTCCATTTTCAAAGAATATCTTTTTCCATCCCCTCACTTTCAGTCTGTATGTGTCCTTAGGTCTGAAGTGGGTCTCTTGTAGACAGCATATATATGGGTCTTGTTTTTGTATCCATTCAACAAGCCTGTGTCTTTTGGTTGGAGCATTTAATCCATTGACGTTTAAGGTAACTATCGATATGTATGTTCCTATGACCATTTTCTTAATTGTTTTGGGTTTGTTTTTGTAGGTCCTTTTCTTCTCTTGTGTTTCCCACTTAGAGAAGTTCCTTTAGCATTTGTTGTAGAGCTGGTGTGGTGGTGCTGAATTCTCTTAGCTTTTGCTTGTCTGTAAAGCTTTTGATTTCTCCATTGAATCTGAATGAGATCCTTGCCAGGTAGAGTAATCTTGGTTGTAGGTTCTTCCCTTTCATCACTTTAAGTATATCATGTCACTCCCTTCTGGCTTGTAGAGTTTCTGCTGAGAAATCAGCTGTTAACCTTACGGGAGTTCCCTTGTATGTTATTTTTCATTTTTCCCTTGCTGCTTTCAATAATTTTTCTTTGCCTTTAATTTTTGCCAGTTTGATTACTATGTGTATCGGAGTGTTTCTCCTTGGGTTTATCCTGTATGGGCCTTGCTGCGCTTCCTGGTCTAGGGTGGCTATTTCTTTTCCCATGTTTGGGAAATTTTCGACTATAATCTCTTCAAATATTTTCTCAGGTCCTTTCTCTCTCTCTCTTCTCCTTCTGGGACCCCTATAATGCGAATGTTGTTGTGTTTAATGTTGTCCCAGAGGTCTCTTAGGCTGTCTTCATTTCTTTTCATTCTTTTTTCTTTATTCTGTTCTGCAGCAGTGAATTCCACCATTCTGTCTTCTAGGTCACTTATCCGTTCTTCTGCCTCAGTTATTCTGCTATTGATTCCTTCTAATGTAGTTTTCATTTCAGTTATTGTATTGTTCCTCTCTGTTTGTTCTTTAATTTTTCTAGGTCTTTGTTAAACATTTCTTGCATCTTCTCGATCTTTGCCTCCATTGTTTTTCCGAGGTCCTGGATCATCTTCACTATCGTTATTCTGAATTCTTTTTCTGGAAGGTTGCCTATCTGCACTTCATCTAATTGTTTTTCTGGGCTTTTATCTTGTTCCTTCATCTGGTACATAGCCCTCTGCCTTTTCATCTTTTCTATCTTTCTGTGAATGTAGTTTTTGTTCCACAGGCTGCAGGATTGTAGTTCTTCTGTCTTCTGCTGTCTGCCCTCTGGTGGATGAGGCTCAGCCCTTGTCTTATGAGATGTTTTCATCCTGAAGAAGCCAGAATGTAAGCAAGAAATAGAAGTTCAGTTGCTATAAAGAAAGAGGATGCCAAGAAATCTATGGGGGGCAAATAATAAGGTGTTCTCTTCTTACTTGGCAGGTAACTGGCAGAGAAGGACATGCTTATTAAACAATATTTCAATTTATTCCTAAATGATAATTGAATATTTGCTAAATGAGAAGGTGAGGAATATTCCAGAGAGAAGAAACAGTTGGTTTGAATGCTCTGTTTCTGGAGAGAGTATAAAATATAACAGGTTGTGCCACAGTGAAAATTGGGGCAGAGAGTGAGAGGAGTTAAGGAGAAAGATGTGAAATAAAGTTTGGCTTGAATGAGGAAAACAAGGAAGGCCTGTTGACAGACACTTTAGTTGAGTACTGACATAAGAGGGCCTTGTAATCTATTGTAAGCTCAACAGGAAAGAACTAAGAAGTGATCAAAACCTTTTTTATATATTTCAAAAATCTTAAAATGTATATATATATCCACATTTTAACATCTCTGGAAATAGGATGCCACTTATAAGTGATAGCTTCTTTTAATCAATTATTTTTAATAAAGAAAGGTTAACATATTTAGCAAAATATCTATACACACTTTTTTTTTCTTTTTTAAAATTTATTTATTTATTTATTTATGGCTGTGTTGGGTCTTCGTTTCTGTGCAAGGGCTTTCTCTAGTTGCGGCAAGCGGGGACCACTCTTCATCGCGGTGCGCGGGCCTCTCATTATCGCGGCCTCTCTTGTTGCGGAGCACAGGCTCCAGACGCGCAGGCTCAGTAGTTGTGGCACACGGGCCTAGTTGCTCCGCGGCATGTGGGATCTTCCCAGACCAGGGCTCGAACCCATGTCTCCTGCATTGGCAGACAGATTCTCTACCACTGCACCACCAGGGAAGCCCCTATACACACTTCTATGTGACTTGATTTTTAAAATATTTTTTAAATTTTAGAACAGTTTTAGATATGGAAATATTGTGAAGGTAATATAGAGTTTCCAGATACTCCATACCTAGTTTCCACCATTATTAATACCTTACAAATGTACATGGTACATTTATTACAATTAATACTGTTCCAAATAATGTATTTCTCCAAGATTATGGAACTAGATCTAAGCATCTTGTTTAGAGCACAAGCTCTTGTGAGACTGTGCTGCCTTTGTTTAAGGCCTGTTTCTGACACTTATCAGTTTTGTAAATTTGGAAAATCATTCCATATCTCTGAAGATAAAAATAATAGCAACTGCACAAGCTTGTTATGGAAATTATTGAGATGATGTATACAGATTTTTTTTTTAAATGTGATGATCCATTTGTTTATTTATTTACTTATTTATTTATTTATGGCTGTGTTATGTCTTCGTTTCTGTGCGAGGGCTTTCTCTAGTTACGGCAAGTGGGGGCCACTCTTCATTGTGGTGCGCCGGCCTCTCACTATTGCAGCCTCTCTTGTTGCGGAGCACAAGCTCTAGATGCGCAGGCTCAGTAATTGTGGCTCACGGGCCTAGTTGCTCCGTGGCATGTGGGATCTTCCCAGACCAGGGCTCGAACCCGTGTCCCCTGCATTGGCAGGCAGACTCTCAACCACTGTGCCACCAGGGAAGCCCAAGATGATGTATACAGATTTCTTAGCATACTACTTGGAACACTTGCCATTGATCAATAATTCTTAAGTATTATTATCTCAGTTGTTACCACATGAGCAGTTTAAATTGTACATAAGAATATAGGTCCTTTCATTTGGGTTGATGAGCAGTAAAATGGATTACTGAAGAATTTGAGGATTTTATTTTTCTTGCAATGCGTCTGAAAATCCCAACGGCATGTTTGCTTATGGTGGATTGGATGTGTTCCTTCCTTAAACTAAGCATTCATATTCTGAAATAAGTTGTCATAATTCAAAGGGAAGTTGATCAGTTTCTAGACTGAAGTTTATTTTTTTCTTCTAAAAAATCATGTTTAATACTTCATGAAATAAGAGAAACATCAAACGTAATAAAATGTGAAAAGATTTACATCAGGCTGTAGAATAGGAATAAATATGCAAGACAAGAAAAATAATAAATATTAAGACACATGGAATTTAAACTAATATAACAAATAATTTACCAAAGAAGCAAGCTTTGAATTAAATTCCTGAAAGGAACAAAGCTAAAGGTCCGTTAGTGATGCTAGCTGATATGACATCAGCAAAGTCTTCATACAAGATTGACATTTGGGCCTGCACTTGTGCTGTTGCTATCATCATGGGAAGAACATACCCATGCTACCCTGCTAGTTCCAAGTAGAGGTTGAAATACATTTTGAGCCAACCTTTATGAACGGAGCTATCTCAGCTGGGCCAGACCTACACTGACCGATCTACAGATGATCCAGAGACACATGAATTAAATAAATAATTATTGTTGAATACCAGTAAAATTTTGTGATTATTTCTACACAATAGCTAACTGATGTATCAGACAACATTTTCTATTAAAAAAAGTATTAATCATCCTAGTATCAATAGTATTACCCCAACATCTAAGAGTATTTGGGCTTCAAAGTTATTAGAGAGGAGGCTAAAGCCCCAAACAAAATCTAAAGTATAAGGTAAATGGAACTTAAAATCCTGCTTTTGAAAGAGTGTTAAAATTCCATATTTGAAAATTTTCTTATCTTCATTTTGTGGTGAAATATATACCACCTCAACTAACTATACTGTTAATAAACAGAGACAAATAATTTATAACCTGTTTCTTTTTCATTCTATTTGTTTTCAAATTTTTTTTAGCATTTTAAGAGAAAAACTAATTTTTGTAATGAGAATGTAGATAGGTAAATGGAATTAGTGTGAAAACTTTATATCAATAAATCTGATAAGCTGAATTGGCAAATCCTTAAAAGACAAATTTTAATAAACAAATTTGGCAGTAAAAGAAAGTCTAAATAGACCTATGGACAATTAAATAAATTTACTTTGAATTAAAAACCTTTTCACAATGAAAACCCTAAGCCAAGAAGTCTTTACTGATGAATTCTATCAATGATTTTTGAAAGAAATAATATCATACATACCTCTTTTGAATAATACAGAAGAAAGGAACTCTTCCCAGCTGATTTTAGAAATTTTGCATTATTCTGATATCAGAACTAGTCAAAGATATTATGAAATAAAACAAATAAAACACAAACAAATATCTCTCATGAGCATACAATGTAAAAATCCTCTGGCTTGTATAATTTCCAATGAGAAGTCTATTATCAATCTTATCTTTGTTTCTCTGTACATGTGTCTTTTTTCACTGGTTGCTTTTAAGGTCTCTTTTTACTGGTTTTCAGAAATTTGGTTATAAATATAGCAATATATGAAAACATAATGGATATAAACCAAGTAGAGTTTCTCCCAGGAATGCAAGGAGAATTTAACTTTCCAAAATTTGTTAGCAGGCCAGAATGAAGAGAGACTGGATTATTCTCCTACAGTAAACAACTGAAAAAAATAGAATAAAATATATGAAAGAGTACTTTTCTGACATTGGACAGAAGGCTGTGGGCTGAGAGAAAGTTAACAAAGATGGTGACCCTGTGATTGTACCATCTTGTTTTCTGGGTCAGTTTCCAGGCCACATCACCAGAAAGGGAAACCCAACCAAGACTCAGTTGTCTCACTAACGTAAGGAGACACAAATTGCTATTTGAGGCCAAACCAGCTACAATTGGCAGGCTCATATCAAATGGTGAAACTGTAAAAAGAAAGAGCTCCAGAGATTGGGAGAGGGGTCCACTGGACTCTTTGACTGAGGACTGAGCTGTGCATGCATAAGCAGAAACAACCTTTTATTCCTTTACTACCATTTATCATCATTTGGTGGAAGCAGAAATAAGTATATATGCTTATTTTGCCATGTTTTACAAAATAGGTGCTTTCAGTTTAAAACATTTTTGAAAGAGTGATTTAAAATAAAAGCAAGCTAAATCAAATTGTAGGAGCAAAAAAGAAAAATATTAAGCACACTGAATAAATTCATCATTATGGTTAAGCTTTAAATTTTAATTTGATATTCAAAGGAAGTAAATGGAAAAATAAATTTTACCTGTTTCTTAAAAATTTGAGATATGTGTAAAATGAGGGAGAAAGGGAGGGGAGGAAGTGAGAGAGAATGAATTGCTTAGCGTTTTTCTTGGGCTTATCAGGATATTAAAGCCACATGATTTTTATTTTGATCAAATCTTACTAATGGTAACCCCAGAACATTCAGTCTTATTAGGCTACAAAAATATGATTTTTAAATATTTGATATATTTTAGATTATTTACATTAGAGAATAAGAAATGCATTTCTGTAATATGTTTTATGATAGGAGACAGTTGTTTTATGCTGGATCATAATTCTCCTATCAGAATTTTTAAATACAGGAAGTCATTAAGTGGCAAACCTTAGAAATATCCACTAATAGCATGCCCCTGAATTATTCCTTGCCATCTGTGGCAGATTATGAATGTTTCTTAATATAATCCATTTGTATTGCTGCTATTGATCAATAAAGATTGTTTTCTACTCCCTAAATCAACATAGATATAAACAATTCATCTAATAATTTAGTCACCTTACATAATGAGTTTGGATCATGCAGAATAAAGACTATTTTTCTTACTGTTTCCCTTTTACATCTTCTATTTAAAACATAGCTGCCAAAGTAGTTGGTTGCTATGGTAAGACTAATTACTTTTAATGACCGAGAAAGTCTATGACTAACCTTGCTGTTGGGTGTGTCAAAGAAAAATGTGCTTTAATTCGTCTTGTGGTTATTTTCTTCTAGCTGAATGTGTTTCCTTTCTCAATATGAAGGTTAGAGCTAGAGATAGGTTACATTTCATTGAAAAACATCTAGTAATTGGTGCAGGGATGTGGTAACATGGAGACTTGTCAAATAGTCACAAAAAGAAGTAGCAGCAAAGGAAACCTTTCTTCCTCTGAATTGAGTATAATTCATCATCACAAACCCATCAAGAATGATTTGCTCACAGGAAATCAATGTGAATTTAAGTCCTTACATCCTTAGCCTCACATTCACTCTATCTCTCAGGATTTAAATAAATTATTTGGGACTAAGGGAGATATATTGTGCCAAAACTTAAGAAAATTAAACATGAGTCTGACCTCAGTCTTTTCAACTCAGGAATTTGTTTTTTTATAATGGCATAAAGAGACAGTTTTGGAAAGATCATCATGCTTTGTTTTGATATCTAATTAAAAAGAAAATAAACATGCACAAGAGTTGTCATGCTAATTGAATTGATTTGAGTTTTCTCTTTATAACAAGGACAAGAATTTGTGCATTGACCTGTGTATAGTTTCTTTAAGAAATGTCTGACACATGATTAGGTGTTATGAATTATTGTAAAATAAATGAAAAATCAAATTGAGAATTGAATTGACATTTTTTGGATAAAAAATTGTCATTTTTTGTTCCTGCTGATAATTGTCTCCTGTGATCATCAGGTTTAACTATGTTCAATGAATCTAATTACAGAAAATATTAATCTAGAAATGATTTCTAATAATTTGTAGAAAATCTTTAAAAGAGTAAACTGTCCTTACTAATTTAATAAGATTTTATGTTTGTCATAAACCAATTTTATTGAAAAATTGCAAAGAAATGAATATATTGTCATTCAATTCAAAAATATAAGTAACACAATAAAAATATATATTTAAAAATATAAAAATGAGCAATACATGAATAAATTAAGAAGCACTTCTCCAAAGGAGATATACAATGAGTAATGTGATGTCCAACTTTATTGGTCATTTGAAAGTTATCTGAAATTAAAATACACAGCCACTAGAATGGCTAAAATATAAAACAATTTTATAAACTAAATACTGTAAAGAATATTGAGAAATAAGAGCACATATACTGCTTTTGGAATCAAAGTAGTTCGATGTAATTTGATGAATTTGGGAAATTGTTTGGTAGTACTAGGAAGCTATATATATAGTTATAAAACCAATGGCCTAGCAATTCCGTTCCTTTATCTAAAAGAAGTGCATATATTTTTTCCTCAAGATACATAAATCAGTGTTAATAATAGTGCTATTTGTAGTAGTCGAAACTTGGGAACCATGGAAGACCAATCAAGAGAAAATTCATAAAAAATGGTGATGTATTCATGGAACGAAATATCATATAGCAATAAGAATGAATTGACTACAACTTCATTCTGCAGTATGGGTGATCTCACATAGTACTGAGTGACAGAAGTCAGACACAAAATTCTGTACTCTACTATTACACCTGTATGAAGTTCAGATGATTGCAAGTCTAATCCATGATTAAAAATCAGGATAATATTGGTTACCCTTTTAGGGAAGTAAACTAGTAGGAAACACAACAGTGGCTACTGTAATGCTAAGAAATGTCCAATACCTGATTTGGGTGCTGTACAGTTATGCTTTATTAACTTTTCTGTATTTATGTCATGTGTCACTCAAAGGCTAAAAAATACTAGCATACATCTTGCAACAGGAAAGCTGGCAATGTCTGCATTACAAATATTTATATTCTCAATATCAACATCTTTGTTCCTGAGCACAAGTTCCTGTGCCCAATGCATAGTGAGGCCAAACAAACCAAAATGTCAAAATTTGGAGCAGAGAAAATTTATTGCAGGGCCAAGCAAGGAGAATGGGTGGCTCGTGGTAAAAACACCTAAACTCTCCAATGGTTTTCAGGGAAAAGTTTTTATAGGCAAAATTTGGGATGAGGGCTTCAGGGTGTGTGGTTTTCTTCTGATTGGTTGGTGGTGAGGTAACAGGGTGGTGCTCCAGGAATCTTGTGCTCAGCCTGAATTTACTATCCACCACCTGGGTGGGGGGCCTTAGTTCCTGTAGAAGAACTCAAAGATATTATTATGTATATTCCTTCAGGAGGAAACAGGACCTTACCCTGTCCCTGCACTGTTTCTTGACTGCTCCTGCTTTGCTTCTGCATTCCCTCCTCTCCCTAATTAGTACCTGAATCTGCTCTTTAGCACTCAGGGAAGATCTAGGAGGCTGAAGCCTATTTTCTACGAATAAGAAACGAGGGACACAGAGAGGATTTGTACCTGGGAAGGCCCTACAGAGTCCTGCTCAGTTTCATCTTCACAAGAAGCATGAATGAGACAATGAATTACATAATGCCCTTTAATTAGATTGACTGCATTAATGTTATTATTAAACTTCAAATGAATTTTAAAATGCTATTGTTCTGCTCACCATTATCTCTGTATATGGCATGAAATGCTCTACAATATGGCAGTTTATATTGACTGTGGCAGGAAAATAAGATGCAAACAACTCACTCTGTTTAATATCTGATATACAAACCTTTCTTGTGCCCAATATTCATCCCAACTAGTCATTTTATCTTAACTTATAGATAGTTGACTACAAGTAAATTGTGGAAGGCTGAATTGTACACTCTGTTGATTAATGTACTAGGTGTACTCAGTGAATTATATAGTTGTAGTAAGTTGGGTAAAGCTGAATTGTTTGTGATGGTCATAGTTTCATGATTTTGTTTGTGTTATACATAGTTCATTTTCAATACCAGAAGCTGGAAATTCTTAATTCTGTGGGTCAAATTTGGTCACAGTCACACACACATACAGGTACACACACACACACACACACACACACACACACACACACACGGAGATATATATGTGCCCCTCAGTGTGAGGTAGGCTTTAAAAATGGAATTAAAAAATAAATTTAAAGATAGTTGTTTCCTATTTTAAAAATCTATATTTTTGGCTTCTCTAGACTTTCAAGCAACCTTAGACCCATGACAAGGAGATGTTAGATAAGAATAAAGCCTGCCACTTTAAAAAGAGACATGTGAATTCCAGTTCAAAATAATCTCCAGTATCACTTTATTCCAACATTCCTCAGCATTGGTTTCCAGTATAGGCTGAATTCGTCATTTTTATTTTTTGCTATTCTTAGAGTAGAAAAATATTTGTCTATCACCAAATATTTAAAGAAAAATAAAATTTAGAGTTTTATGTTTCAAGGAAATTGGGTGAGAGCCTATCATCTCGTTTTTTTAATTTCCGCGTTTAACATGAAGACAAATTGTTACAAGCCTACATCATCAATGATCTGCATGTATGCTAGAGATGGCTGCATTTGTTATTCTTCTAAACAAAGCTCCTATTGTATTTTTCTCCAATGAAGCCCTTCAGTATTTTTATGGAATTAATACCTTTATGGAGTACCTTGCAAGGGACTCATATATAATATTCTATCGCTGTATTTATTAAGGAAGTAAATATATCTAAGAGAAGATGGGATGGTAAAAAGGTCCCCATGAAAAGATGGAGAATGGATGGATATTTAGATCAACTCCAAGACCCAGGTAGGGAAAATAGAAACATACAGTGACACTTCTGCTTTGCAATTTTACCTAAATTTGCCTTAATGAAAAAGGAGAGTCTTTTTTTATGGGTTGTCTGGAACACGTGAGAAAGAGTTTTGTGTACACAGGAAGTAAGGCCAAAATAAATTTTTCCTTTAGTCTATCTGGTGAGTCTGAGAAATGGCAGTCCCTTTTCAGTCCACTATTTCCACTATTTGTATAAAAACATATTTTTGCAAAGGTTTTTCTCTGACATGATTATTGCCTAAACCAATTGATGGTATTCATTTGTTTTGGAGTCATAAATGTGTCATATTTCTGTGCTTTGGGATTCTTTATTATAAACCTTAAAGAAAAATAATCTTAGATCTACACAGATTGGGAAGTTATTGAGCTCTGACTAATTTTGTCAAGAACTGGCTTTAACCACATGCTGTTTTATGATTTATGCCACTTTCAGCATAGTAACACAATAGGGCCTAATTTTAAAATACTTTTTCAGTGGTGTTCAACAAAAAGCATGAGCCAAAGAAAAGTGCCTTTGTTTCTGATGGGCTGTTGGAGTTAAGTGAATATATTGCAAATCGATTAAAATGCAGTGTTCTTTGATGGTTGATTACTTACTGTTATACTGTGTTTAAACTTTGCCCAGGGCTACTAAGCAAACAGAGTAAATACACCCAGGTCTCATTTAGGTCTTTATACCTCATGTCAGTTATTTTCCTGTTAGTATTTTGGATTCTTTTGCATTATCTGAGAAAAGAATAGAATCCACAATGACACTGAAATACAAAGAAGAAGTTTTCCTTCTATGTACCTCTTTGTTTAGATTCCAGCAAGGAGAAAAACAAACAATTGTTACTAAAGACAAAACTTACATTCAAAATAAAAGCTGCTACTTCAACAGAGAGAACAATGAAAAGCTGTGGTGGTGGTAGAGATATTTACTATTTCTGGATCAAAAACAGTCATTTGCTGGCTTTGACTGAAGTGTGGGGAAAGCATGAGCCTGGTGTGTGTAGTGAATTCAGATTTAAACTCAATCAAAACAAAGTAACACCAGTTCCTCCAAAGATCATTCCAGACTGGTTACTTGAGGGATCCTTCTAAATTAGCAGAAATCCCATCTGGTACCAGTGCTTTATTTTGGACATATCTCTTAGGTAGGATAAGGCTCAGAGCACAAAGCATTTGGTTAATTACAGGGATGGAGGAGATATGGGGATATATGTATCTGTATAGCTGATTCACTTTGTTATAAAGCAGAAACTAACACACCATTGTAAAGCAATTATACTCCAATAAAGATAAAAAAAAGAATTACAGGGCTAGGAAGAGAAAACTCACTCAAGATGTATTTAGTTTCTCATTATCCTTGTGAATATACCAATAAAAAAAGTAAAACTTATTAAGAGGGCTTCCCTGGTGGCGCAGTGGTTGAGAATCTGCCTGCCAATGCAGGGGGCGCGGGTTCGAGCCCTGGTCTGGGAAGATCCCACATGCCGCGGAGCAACTAGGCCCGTGAGCCACAACTACTGAGCCTGCGCGTCTGGAGCCTGTGCTCCACAACAAGAGAGGCCGCGATAGCGAGAGGCCTGCACACCGCGATGAAGAGTGGCCCCCGCTTGCCGCAACTAGAGAAAGCCCTCGCACAGAAACGAAGACCCAACACAGCCAAAAATAAATAAATAAATTAATTAATTAAAAAAAAAAAAGGCGACTGTTGTAATGACTTAAAATTCTTAAAAAAAAAAAACTTATTAAGAATTTTATAACACTCAGTATAGTGTCAAATGGGCACACTTGTAGCTTGAATATTTTGTTGTTTATTCATTGGTTCACCTGTTTAGGGCAAGGCAGTGTTCTGCAAATTCTCTATCTTCTACTTGGTCCTTTTTCTGCCTCTCTGACTCTTGGAGTGGTGGTTGTGTATTTAGTCCCATTAGTAATGCACCAGCTTCTGCAGTACATCTGTACAACTAAGGACTGAGGCAAATACAGTTGAAACAGGTTTCAGTCCATCCATGTGTACTTCATCTCAAGTATACAGATTCTAGCTTGTCCTTTTTTTCTTTCCCAATTTATATCCATCTCCTCTTCTGTCCTGTCCTGTGGATTTCAAGCCTGAACATCAGTCCTGAAGACACCAAGTTTAAGTTTACAGAGACTGTGTAATCAGTTCACACAATTGCCTAAGGTCAAATATCTCTATAACCACAGACATACACAACACAGGTGTGCATGTATGTGTACACATGTTCATATGCACATACACACATATATACATATGCTCATATACCTATTAATATGTATGTGTATATATCTGTAGGCACAAATATACACATATTTAAAAACTGCAACAGTAAGTGCTATTTTATTAAAATTTTTTCATTTACATTTAACTTGTATTAATTTTCATGTTGTTACCAATGTTATGGGAAAAATATTTGCAAGTTCAGGCACATACTCTATATCTTTCATTTCTTTCTCTGAAACAATGGCTAGGGATGTTTTTATTCCACGTAGGTTCATGTCCAGTTAGTATCTTTGTTACCTTTTTGTCAGTTGTCTACCCCAAATGCAATCAAATGTAAGGTGCGGACAACTCTGGTTAGTAACAGCATCTTTTAAAATAGCAAGCTTTCAGGCACTGTTGCAAATGTGTCATCCTGATAGGCAATGAATGATGGTCATGCTAAAATCAAATACAACTGTACTCTTAATTTTTCAGTACTTGATTACTCATTGTATCACTATATTATCATAGCAATCTAGTAATTTAGATGATACAACCATTATCATCCCTGACATACACATGAGAAGGCTGAGGCAGGGAATGTAAAGGGATTGTCCAAGATCATTAAGGTACTAGAAAACATGAAATATGAGCAGAGTTATCTTCATTTTCAGTTTAATCTCTTTCATTTCAGAATACTATCCATAAAAGTTGAATATCATTTTTCTAATGTCACCTTGGTTTTGTGTGAGGTTGTACGCTTTTTAATCTGATTATCTTTAAAATTACATTCATGATCAAGTGATGATGTATATTTGAAATCATCAATGATGCATTCAAAATAAAGATTGAGATATTCAGGGTTGAGATATGAAGCCATTTTCCTGTTGCTTTTGCAATGTTCAGTTTGATATTTGCTAGCTCATTAAGGTACATGGCTTTTTGCTTTCTTTTTCTAAATCTAAAATGAAGTATGTCTCTAAATAAGTTTGATAATTCTATTTCCACGTTATTCCTACAGGGAACTTAGGAATTTTTTGGGTTTTTTTCCAACAATCAATTGTGTAAAATTATTAAGTTCCTTCTCACATTCTGACTTTTAAAAATGGAATTTCTTTTAGCTTAATGTCTATACTGTTTTCATCATTATGATCTATTTTTAATGTATTCATTTTTTTAACTGTAAGTAATCAAGGGTTTCTATGAATAGCAAAGGGATGGAGAGGGGTAGTCAAATGTATGGATGCATTAGTAGTTTTTATCAAAGTCCCCAAACTGGTGAAAATTGTTGCATATTATAATTTTAGTTCTAAATGTTAGGATCAGGAAAAAGAGACACCTGTAGTGTAACTTAACAAGGAAATTTTTTTCAGATTACTTTGTAAATAACCACATTGAGCCTTATCATTTGTAACCCAGTTTGGTTATACCAATTCTGTTCACTTTGTGGTATAAAAATCTCTATCAATAAACATTAAAAGAATGGAATTTGCATTAACCAGTCAGCTGTTATAATTACACAAATCTGGGTTATTCAGAGCATTTACTTAAAACTAAAGAGCCCATACGTATCCTTTACTGTGGCTTGGGAAAAATAATTGTGCAAAGATTTTTATACTCAATAAAGGGATTTTAAAATGTTTTGCAAGTACTCATCCTTTTAACACCTCAACAGATAAGGATTATAAATGATACTTCTCTGAGAGAGAGTAAGAGATAATACATGAGTTTCTGAAATTGTCAGGGCTTAGACTAACACTACAGATTTCTGGGCTCATAATTTATTAGCCTCTCTAAATGAGAGGCTGCTGTACCTCAGTAAATGTTAGCCAACAGAATGTAATTCTTAACTTTCAATACAAAACTATAGAAAGCCTACATTTTCCAACATAAAAATAAATGTGTTAGAAATGTTTATTTAAAGAATAAATAATTATCTAAATGTAGAGTTTAGAGTTTTCATTTTAATTATTTTATCTATTCATCTTGACAAACCTCTGAGTTGTTCATTCTGTTCATTTTAAAGGCAAGTAAGTCAAGGATAAGAGAAGTCAAATGTCTTCTTTAGAGTCCCTGTTAGTAAGTAGCAGATACGAGATCCAAAGCCAGGTCTTCTTACCCCAGCATATTTGCTTTTTTCACTGTATATCATTCTGTAATCTTTGGAACAATTTTGGGGGTATAACCATAAGTTCAAAACATTCAGTATTTGTGTTATTTATTAATGTACTGTCTTGTTTCTAGTTTGACATTCAAGGCACACTCACTCCATCCTCCCCCAGATTGTGTCAGCTTAGCGTGAATAGGCAGAAGGATTCATAATTCTAAATTTAAAAGCCTAAAATATTTCTGCTAATTCCTTTTCCAGAAAACCACAGTTCAAAGCAAACATTGGTGAAGTAACACATCATTTATCTGATAGTAGATTGTTTTGCAAACTCATCTATTAAAACAGAATAGTGGATTGTCAAAACGACTTCTGTGTAACAAGATGTAAGTCACAGTATCGGTACTGAAATATAGTAATTGTATAAATTTAACAATTTTCAGTGGTAAAAGGAGATATCTATTTTAGAACAGATTAGAAGCAATTGTACTGTCAGGACCACATTTAAAATGCTGAATAGTAACAGTTAAATGTAAAACTAAAAATGCTGTATAAAGTATACTTAGACATCCTCAAATCACAATAGTCAAGGGCCATTCAAATAAGAAATTCATTCACGTCAATAGGCTATATGGCCCTAATTTTAAAATAGCACAGTGTATTAATGGAAGTTCCTAACTATGATCTGGATTTTAATTAATTGTAAAATCAAAGTTAGCAGTTTTAAAATGGCAATTATGTAGAGAAGTTTGTACCTTGAACTGTCTGGCTATTCAAGGAGTATACACAGGAGGTTTGTTGTGTAAAAATGCATAAAACACGTATGTTAGAAATTTATTAATTTTTAAATAATTAAATATATATCTATATGTTCAATTTAGACTTTTGAGATTAACTTATAAAGTATTTGTTGGATTTGAATATTAAATTTAAAAATAAGATTTCTTCCTACAGGAATTTTATGTTGCTTTCTAAATTGATTTTTGTGTTGAATGCATCATTTATTCCTAAAAAGTAAAGATTTCACTAACTCTAATGTCCATGCAATAAAAGTCCAGGTTAATTGTATTTTCTGATTGACTTAGTTAAGCAGAGTAGATTTTTTCTTTTTCTTTTTGTTTTAACATTGTTAGAAATTTAATTTAAGACAGTTTATTTACGATAATTTAAAGTTGTCTTGATTTTAAAAGAATGAACTCTCTTAAAAGCATCAGCTATCATTACCTACTGCTTCAGCTGGGAGACGTAGAAGAATTGGTATACTGAAATTACTATGCACACTCCCAAAAGTCCTCTCTAGCTAAGGGTCATGAAATCAAGGCAGTAAAGATGAACAGTTAGTAATAGCCTCAGTGTAGAGGAGTAGGATGCATAGGGTTCAGGGGACCATAGCCTGTCTACAGTGGCAGCAGCTCAGCTCCAGCTAGTTGTTGTAAGGTTGAAAATGTGCTGCCAAATTTTCAATTCTTATCAAAAGAGACTAAAATTTGCAACTGTCAATGCGTGTATGTATATACTCATATATATTTCAAATATATATATATTTCATGTGAACATCCCATTTTAAAATGCACTATGATCCAAAAACAATGTGGTCTAAACAAAACCTGTGTCTTCATAGGATATGGTTTATAATGTACTGTCTTGCAAATTCTGCTCTAAAAAGATTGAAACTGTAGGAGTATGTCTCAACTAATTCTACTGTGATTTTTATTTTCCAATAATTTATTATTAAGTGTTCCAGATTGAAGGTTAAGTAACACAGATTTTTCTAAAAACTTAAATAAGCTATATGAAATGATGAAGTATTGTCCCACATTTTTATAGAAAATTCCCTGGATATAGCTGTATTTCTCATTATTCTTTTTGATAACCTATCCATTGAACCAGATTTATTTCGTGTTGAGCTCTAAGTGCAATGTTGAACTGATTTATAACTTATAATGCACATTATTTATATTTTCCTCTATCAGATTTAATATATTTTCTCAATATCAGCATATAATCTGATAACTTTTCCACATTGTTTCTTCTATTTTCTTGCAACATAACAAATACCATAGATAACAAATACCCAGTATTTGTTAACCCAGAATAGATTTTGCAAAAAAACCTGAGTAAGTGAATTATGGCCCTAAAGCCTTTATACAGATTGTAGATTCTCATAGATAATAAAGTTATTTTTACAGTTTGCTATTAATTTTTAGCATAACCAAATTATTACAAAGGAGAGAAATTTGTCTAGTCAATAATTAAAAGCTATGGTAAAACAATGATAAGAAAGTACTGTATTTAGGGCTTCCCTGGTGGCGCGGTGGTTGAGAATCTGCCTGCTAATGTAGGGGACACGGGTTCGCGCCCTGGTCTGGTAAGATCCCACATGCCGCGGAGCAACTAGACCCGTGAGCCACAACTACTGAGCCTGCGCGTCTGGAGCCTGTGCTCCGCAACAAGAGAGGCCACGATAGTGAGAGGCCCGCGCACCGCGATGAAGAGTGGCCCCCGCTTGCCGCAACTAGAGAAAGCCCTAGCACAGAAACGAAGACCCAACATAGCAATCAAGCAATCAATAAATAAAACTTTAAAAAAAAAAAAAAGAAAGTACTGTATTTAATTAAGAATTGTAGTAGCATATAGGCTTGATGAAATAGGAATATAAATAACAATAATATTTGGGTAAAAGCCAAACAGAGATAATATTTTGTAAGCATGAAAGTATAGGAACATTTGCAGTGCTGTTCTAGGTTGCTCTAGTCAGTAAGAAAAAAAAGGAGGGAGTTTCATAGTTTGCTGACAGTAACAAGAAAAAGAGAAATAAAATTACATAAGGTTTACATAGTTAATATTACAAAGTAATATAAGCTAAAAAAAATTTTTGATCCGACCAAGTGGGACTAAGATATTGGCCCATACAGGAATTTGGGAGAGAGTTGTGCAATTGTCAAAGTATCAAAGCATCTTGAGACAAGACCATGTGCTGTAAACAGAGGTTATATTGAATTTGTATCATCAAGAACTTTTTGAGAATTGCACATAACTATATTCTCCCGATGATTTTTTATTAATCAGTGTAAGTAAACCAAGTATGCCCATGGATCCGTCTTGCCACATTTATCGGCACATACTGGTATCCTATTATTCAAGGGACTCAGTTGTAGTTGTAGTGTTGGTGGACTTTGAGAGCATTTTTCAGGATAAAATGGTGCTTCAACAATCATATTTCATCCATTCCCTAAAAGTAAAGCACTAGGGTCACTTATGGTATGGTAATAGTATAATTACTAATTAATTATCTATTTTAGGAAGAATAGGAACATACTGTAATTCTTATTACAATTCAGACTCATACTAGTTGAGAAAATTTTAAATTAATATTAATACAAATATCAAAGTTGAAAACAAGACTTGTTAAACAACTTAACAGCCAGAATTTTCAACCCCAAATTCAGTTTAATTAGCTGTTATTGTACACTGACGGTGTGTTTTTCTTAATGTTGTACCAAGTATCATGAAAGATGCTGGAATTCAAACTTTTCTACCTCGCTCAAATAAAGCAAATTAAAACTAATAGATTTTTCAGGGACTTGGGGAACAACTGATCCTCATCTATACCAATTGTTCTTTTTGACCTCATACCTTACCGTTCTTCATTATTATGTATTGGATAATAAATTTTATCAGTTATTTATTTTCTAATAAATGAAAATTTATTTGACAATTTGTTTTCTCTCTCTCTTCACTCTCCTATTCTCTTGAAGTATATGTTTTGAAAAGCCCTAGATGTCTAGATATATAACAATATAACATGCAAGGGTATGTGCAGCGAAATGCATGGGTAAGTCTTGGTATAGCAATCAATAACCAAATGGAATAGAAGATCTGACCAACTACAGCATTTTACATACCTTCTTCTCTTTAAGCTCTTTTTACTTACAATAACTTTGGATTTCAATTCAGTACTTTTTTGTTGCTCGATTTTATATGAATTTAGTTTTACTAAACTTCTTGGAGGACTCTGTCTTCAGATTAGCTTCTTTAACTTCATAAAACTCATTCTTTGGTTGTTTTCTCCTGGCTCTGGCTGTTTTTTCCTGTCCCTTCCCCCGGTCACCTATCCATCCCCACTTCTTTCTAGATCTCCATCTCCTTTGTCTCTATCCTGTTCAATTTTGATTTCACACCCATCTGTTTCTCCTCAGTGTGGTGTGGACACTATCGCAGAATAGTCTCTGAGTGAAAACCTTACCACGTTGTGGCTTTAACAACATCGACAAGAACAAAAGTGATCTGCCTGATCACATTAATAACCTTAAAATTAGAGTAAATCAAGGGTCAGTTTATTCAGACCCCATTCCCATGCTGGCAAACATTGCTCATTAAGACATTTTTTTTCTTTTTCTTTTTCTTTTTAATTATATACATTCTAACAGGTATGAGGTAATATCTCATTATGGTTTTGATTTACTTTTCCCGGATGATTAGTGATGTATCTGCTTTCATGTACCTGTTGACTATCTTTATGTCATCTTTGAAGAAATGTCTATTCAGGTCTTCTCCCCATTTTTAAATCATATTGTATGTTTTTTCATATTGAGTTGCATGAGTTCTTTATATATTTTGGATATTAATCCCTTATCAGCCATATGATTTGCAAATATTTTCTCTGATTCAGTAGGTGATCTTTTCATCTTGTTGTTTCTTTTGCTCTATATTTCAAATACCATGCTACATCGCAAAAATTGTAACAAAACTTATTAGGATTACGTCAAATTTACACATAAAATGTATAGAGAAATGAGCAATTGAATCAGAATTGCTCATGTGTTATTCCTTAAATTCCCTGATCAGTAGTTCTTCTTTCAGTGATTTTTTTATTTGTATAACTGCTTTCAAAAGCTGCCTGTCAATTCAGTGTAATATTCTATCAGAGATATAGTCAAATTAGTTTTTATTACGTCAATTAATACTTATGCCTGTCATATTCCATGATAGAACTATTCCATACATTAAGTGAAAATGCTTGCAATATAAGTTGTAACTGACTGCCTCATTAAAAGTTTGAATTTTTTGCAAGCACTCTGTAGGTTAGACCAGTTTCAGTCAGTTTTCTACTACTTTTCATGTTCTTTAAAGAAAAAACAAAACAGTTTGCACCAATGTTGTATTAAGTACTATAATAAATATTCGACAGGGTATGTAGAAGAGTGGAAAAAGCAATGGGCTGGACATAACTTTGGGCTCTAGTCCAGATCTGGTATTTCTTAAATATGTGAAATTTGGTAGATAATATAATTCTTCAGATTTCTGACTGACAAAATAGAATTTTGATATGGTTGTTTTCCAAGGACCCTTCCATCCCCATATTCTATGATTCTACTTGTTGGCAGATATTTTCACACAGACTTCTTCAGGAAAAGTTGCCAATCTAATTGAAACCTGACACATCTAAAGCCATTTCAAAGCAATAAATATAAATTTCTGAATACCTTCAAGGGCAGAAATCACTCTGTATTATATTCTGCAAAAGTAAACAATCCTATATTTCAAAATGAAAAAGTAGTAATTACTATGTGTGTATGTGCAAGTTTTTTTGTTTTTTCATTAGAGAGGTGAGCAATTTAATATCCATAAGTAAGGTGCTCAGTCAGAATTTTAGGAACTTGATACTATAAAGAGGCACGTTGATATTAGCTGCAGGTGCCATATAATAAAGGAGGATCTCAAAAATGGTTTGATTTATTTTGTTTTCTACTGTGGCATTTGGAATGAATAATAAGAATTTAATTTTAATTTAGCTTTGAAAATTCATTTTTACATATGGAAAATCTCCAGTGTCTCTAGCATCAATATAGATGTACTTGACCAAATTTGCTTAACAATTAATGGTGAGACTAGTCTACTGATTTGTAGGATTTTTCTTTATTTGAGCAATGCTCTATGAGATATTAAATATATATTTATGGAAGAATTAGAATTGCTACATGTTTGGAAGTGTTCACTGATTTCCTGAAATCAAATGTAGAACTTATATCAGAATCTATTATTTTCTCCCTTTAGCCAGATTTCTTTTCAATATCATATTTCCAGAGATATTATAAAATAGGGAATATTGCTATATGGTCAGACAACTATAGTCGACATGCTATCACAGAAAAAAATTTATGAAATTATCTCCAAGATCTAAAATCCTATATAACCAGATTTAATATAGACCAATCTGTCATTTCAAAATTAAGATGATCACTGATATAACTAGAAAATAATTTTTCTTATTTTCCAAAATGTGAAATAAAATAATGTAGTCATTGAAATAAAATTGAACAAGTGTAGAAAGTTGATTGTGAAGTTTGCCATATACTTTTCCCTAATCTTATTCCTAAAAAGATAATCACTGTTTATAGTTTAACCTATATTTATACACTCAGTTATTTTTGACTGCATATGATTGTAATATGTTTACCTATCTTAATTATTTAAATAATTTCATATAAACTGATATGCCAGATGCTGATATATGGTCATTAAAACCCATTTTCTTTTATCCTTGGACAATGGCTAGACTACATTTCCCTGGCCATATGACTGGCTCTGGTTAATGGAATTTGAAAAGATATGGTGTATACCATTTCTAAGCCTGGGTAATATAACAAAAGCCTCCTCTAAATTTTCTCCCACACAGCCTCACAGTCAACTGGGTGAAGGTGACTTGGAGCCAGCCACCTGTTGAAGTGCTGCAGCTTGCAATAGTCCGTTTCTTCAGATGACTGACTAGAGCAGAGTGCTTCTACTACTGATGAGGAAGTGACAAGTACACTTTATGTGAGTGAAAATGAACTTTAGTTGCTGTTTAACTTTTATAATATCTGGAATTATAACATCTAGAATAGAGTTTTGAATTACATTAGTATGTCTTCTGTTATAAATATTACCACAGTAAATATAGTTCTACAACCTCTTTCTTTGTTTTTATGAGTATTTATATAAGATATAGTATATAGGTAGAATTGTAACTCCAAATTAAATGTAAGTGAGGTAAAAATATTGCCAAATTACACTGTAGAAGGATTATACAAAGTAATATAATGGTGAAAGCATAAGAAAATATCTATTTTCCTAAATTCTTACCAGTACCGTTTATTTTTAAAATATTTAAACTTTCTCAATCTGATATTGTAAAAATCATGTCTTTATTTGCAATTCTTAATAGTGAGTGATAAGATATTTTTATATGTCTATTAGCTGTTCTCCAATTTAGTTAATTGCCTGTTTTATGTCTTACAACCATATTTTCTTTTTTTTTTTTGACATCTTTATTGGAGTATAATTGCTTTACAATGGTATGTTAGTTTCTGCTTTATAACAAAGTGAATCAGTTATACATATACATATATCCCCGTATATCTTCCCTCTTGTGTCTCCCTCCCTCCCGCCCTCCCTATCCCACCCCTCTAGGTGGTCACAAAGCACCGAGATGATCTCCCTGTGCTATGCGGCTGCTTCCCACTAGCTATCTCTTTTACATTTGGTAGTGTATATATGTCCATGCCACTCTCACTTTGTCCCAGCTTACCCTTCCCCCTCCCTATATCCTCAAGTCTGTTCTCTAGTAGGTCTGCATCTTTATTCCTGTCTTGTCCCTAGGTTCTTCATGACCTTTTTCTTTTTCTTTTTTAGATTCCATATATATGTTTTAGCATACAGTATTTGTTTTTCTCCTTCTGACTTACTTCACTCTGCATGACACACTCTAACTCCGTCCACCTCACTACAAATAACTCAATTTCGTTTCTTTTTATGGCTGAATGATATTCCATTGTACATATGCGCCACATCTTCTTTATCCATTCGTCTGTTGATGGACACTTAGGTTGCTTCCATGTCCTGGCTATTGTAAATAGAACTGCAATGAACATTGTGGTACATGACTCTTTTTGAATTATGGATTTCTCACAGTATATGACCAGTAGTGGGATTCCTGGGTCATATGGTAGTTCTCTTTTGGTTTTTAAAGGACTCTCCATACTGTTCTCCATAGTGGCTGTATCAATTTACATTCTCACCAACAGTGCAAGAGGGTTCCGTTTTCTCCACACCCTCTCCAGCATTTATTGTTTCTAGATTTTTTGATGATGGCCATTCTGACCGGTGTGAGATGATATGTCATTGTAGTTTTGATTTGCATTTCTCTAATGATTAATGATGTTGAGCATTCTTTCATGTGTCTGTTGGCAATCTGTATATCTTCTTTGGAGAAATGTCTATTTAGGTCTTCTGCCCATTTTTGGATTGGGTTGTTTGTTTTTTTCATATTGAGCTGCATGAGCTGCTTGTAAATTTTGCAGATTAACCCTTTGTCAGTTGCTTCATTTGCAAATATTTTCTCCCATTCTGAGGGTTGTTTTTTCATCTTGTTTATGGTTTCCTTTGCTGTGCAAAAGCTTTTAAGTTTCCTTAGGTCCCATTTGTTTATTTTTGTTTTTATTTCAATTTCTCTAGGAGGTGGGTCAAAAAGGATCTTGCTGTGATTTATGACATGGAGTGTTCTGCCTATGTTTTCCTCTAAGAGTTTGATAGTATCTGGCCTTACACTTAGGTCTTTAATCCATTTTGAGTTTATTTTTGTGTATGGTGTCAGGGAGTGTTCTAATTTCATTCTTTTACATGTAGCTGTCCAGTTTTCCCAGCACCACTTATTGAAGAGGCTGTCTTTTCTCCACTGTATATTCTTGCCTCCTTCATCAAAGATAAGGTGACCATATGTGTGGGGGATTATCTCTGGGCTTTCTATCCTGTTCCATTGATCTATATTTCTGTGTTTATGCCAGTACCATACTGTCTTGATTACTGTAGCTTTGTAGTATACTCTGAAGTCAGGAAGCCTGCTTCCTCCAGCTCCGTTTTTCTTTCTCAAGATTGCTTTGGCTATTTGGGGTCTTTTGTGTTTCCATACAAATTGTGAGATTTTTTTGTTCTAGTTCTGTGAAAAATGCCATTGGTAGTTTGATAGGGATTGCATTGAATCTGTAGACTGCTTTGGGTAGTATAGTCATTTTCACCATGTTGATTCTTCCAATCCAAGAACATGGTATATCTCTCCATCTGTTTGTATCACCTTTAATTTCTTTCATCAGTCTCTTATAATTTTCTGCATACAGGTCTTTTGTCTCCTTAGGTAGGTTTATTCCTAGATATTTTACTCTTTCTGTTGCAATAGTAAATGGGAGTGTTTTCTTAATTTAATTTTCAGATTTTTCATCATTTGTGTATAGGAATGCAAGAGATTTCTGTGTATTAATTTTGTATCCTGCTACTTTACCAAATTCATTGATTAGCTCCCATAGTTTTCCGGTAGCATCTTTAAGATTCTCTATGTATAGTATCATGTCATCTGCAAACAGTGACAGCTTTACTTCTTCTTTTCCGATTTGGATTCCTTTTATTTCTTTTTCTTCTCTGATTGCTGTGGCTAAAACTTCCAAAACTATGTTGAATAATAGTGGTGAGAGTGGGCCACCTTGTCCTGTTCCTGATCTTAGTGGAAATGGTTTCAGTTTTTCACCATTGAGGACGATGCTGGCTGTGGGTTTGTCATATATGGCCTTTATTATGTTGAGGAAAGTTCTCTCTATGCCTACTTTCTGGAGGGTTTTTTATTATAAATGGGTGTTGAATTTTGTCGAAAGCTTTCTCTGCATCTATTGAGATGATCATATGGCTTTTCTCCTTCAATTTGTTAATATAGTGTATCACATTGATTGATTTGAGTGTATTGAAGAATCCTTGCATTCCTGGGATAAACCCCACTTGGTCATGGTGTATGATCCTTTTAATGTGCTGTTGGATTCTGTTTGCTAGTATTTTGTTGAGGATTTTTGCATCTATGTTCATCAGTGATATTGGCCTGTAGTTTTCTTTCTTTGTGACATCTTTATCTGGTTTTGGTATCAGGGTGTTGGTGGCCTTGTAGAATGAGTTTGGGAGTGTTCCTCCATCTGCTATATTTTGCAAGAGTTTGAAAAGAATAGGTGTTAGCTCTTCTTTAAATGTTTGATAATATTTGCCTGTGAAGCCATCTGGTCCTGGGCTTTTGTTTGTTGGAAGATTTTTAATCACAGTTTCAACTTCAGTGCTTGTGATTGGTCTGTTCATATTTTCTATTTCTTCCTGGTTCAGTCTCGGTAGGTTGTGCATTTCTAAGAATTTGTCCATTTCTTCCAGGTCATCCATTTTATTGGCATATAGTTGCTTGTAGTAATCTCTCATGATCCTTTGTATTTCTGCAGTGTCAGTTGTTATTTCTCCTTTTTCATTTCTAATTCTATTGATTTGAGTCTTCTCTCTTTTTTTCTTGATGACTCTGGCTAATGGTTTATCAATTTTGTTTATCTTCTCAAAGAACCAGCTTTTAATTTTATTGATCTTTGCTATCATTTCCTTCATTTCTTTTTCATTTATTTCTGATCTGATCTTTATGATTTCTTTCCTTCTGCTAACTTTAGGGTTTTTTTGTTCTTTCTCAAATTGTTTTAGGTCTAAGGTTAGGTTGTTTATTCGAGATGTTTCTTGTTTCTTAAGGTAGGATTGTATTGCTATAAACTTCCTTCTTAGAACTGCTTTTGATGCATCCCATAGGTTTTGGGTCGTCGTGTTTTCATTGTCATTTGTTTCTAGGTATTTTTGATTTCCTCTTTGATTTCTTCAGTGATCTCTTGGTTATTAAGTAGTGTATTGTTTAGCCTCGATGTGTTTGTATATTTTACAGATTTTTTTCTTGTAATTGTTATCTAGTCTTATAGCGTTGTGGTCAGAAAAGATACTTGGTACAATTTCTATTTTCTTAAATTTACCAAGGCTTGATTTGTGACCCAAGATATGATCTATCCTGGAGAGTGTTCCATGAGCACTTGAGAAGAAAGTGTATTCTGTTGTTTTTGGATGGAATGTTCTATAAATATCAATTAAGTCCATCTTGTTTAATGTATCATTTAAAGCTTGTGTTTCCTTATTTATTTTCATTTTGGATGATCTGTCCATTGGTGAAAGTGGGGTGTTAAAGTCCCCTACTATGATTGTGTTACTGTCGATTCCCGCTTTTATGGCTGTTATTATTTGCCTTATGTATTGAGGTGCTCCTATGTTGGGTGCATAAATATTTACAGTTGTTATATCTTCTTCTTGGATTGATCCCTTGATCATTATGTAGTGTCCTTCTTTGTCTCTTGTAATAGTCTTTATTTTAAAGTCTATTTTGTCTGATATGAGAATTGCTACTGCAGCTTTCTTTTGATTTCCATTTGCATGGAATATCTTATTCCATCCCCTCACTTTCAGTCTGTATGTGTCCATAGGTCTGAAGTGGGTCTCTTGTAGACAGCATATATATGGGTCTTGTTTCTGTATCCATTAGCCAGTGTATATCTTTTGGTTGGAGCATTTAATCCATTTACATTTAAGGTAATTATAGATATGTATGTTCCTATTCCCATTTTCTTATTGGTTTTGTGTTTGTTATTGTAGGTCTTTTCCTTCTCCTGTGTTTCCTGCCTAGAGAAGTTCCTTTAGCATTTGTTGTAAAGCTGGTTTGGTGATGCTGAATTCTCTTAGCTTTTGCTTGTCTGTAAAGGTTTTAATTCCTCCCTCAAATCTGAATGAGATCCTTGCTGGGTAGAGTAATCTTGGTTGTAGGTTTTTCCCCTTCATCACTTTAAATATGTCCTGCCACTCCCTTCTGGCTTGCAGAGTTTCTGCTGAAAGAGCAGCTGCTAACCTTATGGGGATTACCTTGTGTGTTATTTATTTTTTTTCTCTTGCTGCTTTGAATATTTTTTCTTTGTATTTAATTTTTGATAGTTTGATTAATATGTGTCTTGGCGTGTTTCTCCTTGGATTTATCCTGTATGTGACTCTCTGTGCTTCCTGTACTTGATTAACTATTTCCTTTCCCATATTAGGCAAATTTTCAACTATAGTCTGTTAAATATTTTTGCAGTCCGTTTCTTTTTCTCTTCTTCTTCTGGGGCCCCTATAATTTGAATGTTGGTGCATTTAATGTTGTCCCAGAGGTCTCTGAGACTTTCCTCAATTCTTTTCATTCTTTTTTCTTTATTCTGCGCTACAGTAGTTATTTCCACTCTTTTATCTTCCAGGTCACTTATCCGTTCTTCTGCCTCAGTTACTCTGCTATTGATCCCTTCTAGAAGATTTTTCATTTCTTTTATTGTGTTGTTCATCACTGTTTGTTTGCTCTTTAGTTGTTCTAGGTCCTTGTTAAAAGTTTCTTGTATTTCCTCCATTCTATTTCCAAGATTTTGGATCATCTTTACCATCATTTTTCTGAATTCATATTCAGGTAGACTGCCTATTTCCTCTTCATTTGTTACGTCTGGTGGGTTTTTACCTTGCTCCTTCATCTGCTGTGTGTTTCTCTGTCTTCTCATTTTGCTTAACTTACTGTGTTTGGGGTCTCCTTTTCACAGGCTGCAGGTTTATAGTTCCCGTTGTTTTTGTTGTCTTCCCCCAGTGGCTAAGTTTGGTTTAGTGGGTTGTGTAGGCTTCCTGGTGGAGGGACCTAGTGCCTGTGTTCTGATGGATGAGGCTGGATATTGTCTTTCTTGTGGGCAGATCCACGTCTGGTGGTGTGTTTTGAGGTGTCTGTGACCTTATTATGATTTTAGCCAGCCTCTCTGCTAATGGGTGGGGTTGTGTTCCTGTCTTGCTAGTTGTTTGGCATAGGGTGTCCAGCGCTGTAGCTTGCTGGTCATTGAGTGGAGCTGGGTCTTGGTGTTGAGATGGAGCTGTCCAGGAGATTTTTGCTGTTTGATATTACGTGGAGCTGGGAGGTCTCTTATGGACCCATGTCCTGAACTTGGCTCTCCCACCTCAGTGGCACAGCCCTGATGCCTGGCTGGAGCACCAAGAGCCTGTCATCCACATGGCTCAGAATAAAAGGGAGAAAAAGAAAGAAAGAAAGAAAGAAGAATATAAAATAAAATAAAATAAAATAACATAAAATAAAATAAAGTTATTGAAATAAAAATAATTATTAAAAAAAATTTTTAAAAAAAGAAAGAGAGAGCAACCAAACCAAAACACAAATCCACCAATGATAATAAGCGCTAAAAACTGTACTAAAAAAAATTTAAAAAAACAAAAAAGAAACAGACATACAGAACCCTAGGACAAATGGTAAAAGCAAAGCTATACAGACAAAATCACACAAAGAAGCATACACATACACACTCACAAAAAGAGAAAAAGGGAAAAATATATGTATATTGTTGCTCCCAAAGTCCACCTCCTCAATTTGGGATGATTTGTTGTCTATTCAGGTATTCCACAGATGCAGGGTACATCAAGTTGATTGTGGAGATTTAATCCGCTGCTGGGAGAAATTTCCCTTTCTTTTCTTTGTTCGCACAGCTCCCGGGGTTCAGCTTTGGATTTGGCCCCGCCTCTGCGTGTAGGTCCCCTGAGGGCATTTGTTCTTTGCTCAGACAGGACGGGGTTAAAGGAGCAGCTGCTTCGGGGGCTCTGGCTCACCCAGGCCAGGGGGAGGGAGGGCACGTTATGCGGGGCGAGCCTGCGGCGGCAGAGGCCCCCGTGACGTTACACCAGCCTGAGGCACACCATGTGTTCTCCCGGGGAAGTTGTCCCTGGATCACAGGACCCTGTCAGTGGCAGACTGTACAGGGCCCCAGGATGGGAGGTGTGGAGAGTGACCTGTGCTTGCACACAGGCTTCTTGGTGGTGGCAGCAGCAGCCTTAGTGTCTCATGCCTGTCTCTGGGGTCCGTGCTGATAGCCGTGGCTCTTGCCCGTCTCTGGAGCTCCTTTAAGCGGCACTCTTAATCCCGTCTCCTTGCACACCAGGAAACAAAGAGGCAAGAAAAACTCTCTTGCCTCTTCGGCAGCTCCAGTGTTTTCCCTGGACTTCCTCCTGGCTAGCTGTGGCGCACTAGTCCCATCAGGCGGTGTTCACACTGCCAACCCCAGTCCTCTCCCTGGGATCCGACTGAAGCCCGAGCCTCAGCTCCCAGTCCCCGCCCGCCCCGGCGGGGGAGCAGACAAGCCTCTCGGGCTGGTGAGCGCTGGTCGGCACCGATCCTCTGTGTGGGAATCTCTCCACTTTGCCCTCCGCACCCCTGTTGCTGTGCTCTCCTCCGCGTCTCCGAAGTTTCCCCCCTCCGCCACCCACAGTCTCTTCCCACAAAGGGCCTTCCTAGTGTGTGGAAACCTTTCCTCCTTCACAGCCCCCTCCCACTGGTGCAGGTCCCATCCCTATTCTTTTGTCTCTGTTTTTTCTTCTTTCTTTTGCCCTACCCAGGTACGTGGGGAGTTTCTTGCCTTTTGGGAGGTCTGAGGTCTTATGCCAGCGTTCAGTAGGTGTTCTGTAGGAGATGTTCCACATGTAGATGTATTTCTTATGTATTTGTGGGGAGGAAGGTGATGTCCATGTCTTACTCTTCTGCCATCTTGAAGCTCCTCCTTACAACTATATTTTTATTGGGTTGCTGATTTTTTTGATTATTGCTTTATATGAGCTCTCTATATAGCATGGATTATGACTCTTTCTCTACTCGCTAATAGAAATAATTTCTAGCTTTGAGCATTTGAATAATTTTCACTAGCAAAGTTAAAAGTATGATAGATATGTCAATATTATTCTTTATGGCTAGTGAACAATAGTTTCTTTCATCTTATGAATAGCACTTAGGCTTCATATTTTGGCTTTCATCTGAATCTTCAAGTTAGATATCAATATTTCATAAAAACCTGGAGAAATTCTATTGGCCTTCTTATTTATTTTCCAAACATGAGCTTAAGCACATTTTAACTCAATAACTACTTGATTTATCAAAAGTGAATAAGTACAGTGGGTCTTGAATTTTATATATAAATTCAGAGTAACGATCTGCCAGAAGCACACTCCATCTTCTTTCTTTTATTAATGTCATCCTTGGGAATTCCTTTAAAATAAGTTTCTCAGGAAATCACTGGCTACTCTCTTTATCTTATGTGTACATTCACTTTAGTAATTTCTGGGGAATAACTATGACAGTTTGACTGCTGTACTCCCTTCTAATGTGTGATTTTCTAAAATCCCTCATGTTGAATTAAACCTACTTTTCCTGGATAAGAAAGAACCCAACAAGAGAGAATATCTGATCCACTCATTTCATGTAATTACCCTTCATGTTTGAAGGTTATCCTGCCTGTTTTGGAACCCTTAACATCAAAGTCTATATATTCTTTTTTTTTTTTTTTTTTTTTTAACATCTTTATTGAAGTATAATTGCCTTACAATGGTGTGTTAGCTTCTGCTTTATAACAAAGTGAATCAGTTATACATATACAATATGTTCCCATTTCTCTTCCCTCTTGCATCTCCCTCCCTCCCACTCTCCCCATCCCATCCCTCTAGGTGGTCACAAAGCACCGAGCTGATCTCCCTGTGCTATGCGGCTGCTTCCCACTAGTTATCTATTTTACATTTGGTAGTGTATATATGTCCATGACACTCTCTTACCCTGTCACATCTCACCCCACCCCCTCCCCATATCCTCAAGTCCATTCTCTAGTAGGTCTGTGTCTTTATTCCCGTCTTGCCTCTAGGTTCTTCATGGCCTTTTTTTTTTTTTTTTTTTCCCCTTAGATTCCGTATATATGTGTTAGCATACTGTATTTGTTTTTCTCTTTCTGACTTACTTCACTCTGTATGACAGACTCTAACTCCATCCACCTCATTACAAATACCTCCATTTCATTTCTTTTTATGGCTGAGTAATATTCCATTGTATATATGTGCCACATCTTCTTTATCCATTCATCTGTCGATGGACATTTAGATTGCTTCCATGTCCTGGCTATTGTAAATAGAGCTGCAATGAACATTTTGGTACATGACTCTTTTTGACCTATGGTTTTCTCAGGGTATATGCCCAGTAGTGGGATTGCTGGGTCGTATGGTAGTTCTATTTGTAGTTTTTTAAGGAACCTCCATACTGTTCTCCATAGTGGCTGTATCAATTTACATTCCCACCAACAGTGCAAGAGTGTTCCCTTTCCTCCACACCCTCTCCAGCATTTATTGTTTCTAGATTTTTTGATGATGGCCATTCTGACCGGTGTGAGATGATATCTCATTGTAGTTTTGATTTGCATTTCTCTAATGATTAATGATGTTGAGCATTCTTTCATGTGTCTGTAGGCCATCTGTATATCTTCTTTGGAGAAATGTCTATTTAGGTCTTCGGCCCATTTTTGGATTGGGTTGTTCGTTTTTTTGTTATTGAGCTGCATGAGCTGCTTGTAAATCTTGGAGATTAATCCTTTGTCAGTTGCTTCATTTGCAAATATTTTCTCCCATTCTGATGGTTGTCTTTTGGTCTTGTTTATGGTTTCCTTTGCTGTGCAAAAGCTTTTAAGTTTCATTAGGTCCCATTTGTTTATTTGTGTTCTTATTTCCATTTCTCTGGGAGCTGGGTCAAAAAGAATCTTGCTGTGATGTATGTCATAGAGTGTTCTGCCTATGTTTTCCTCTAAGAGTTTGATAGTGTCTGCCCTTACACTTAGGTCTTTAATCCATTTTGAGTTTATTTTTGTGCATGGTGTCAGGGAGTGTTCTATTTTCATACTTTTACATGTACCTGTCCAATTTTCCCAGCACCACTTATTGAAGAGGCTGTCTTTTCTCCACTGTATATGCTTGCCTCCTTTATCAAAAATAAGGTGCCCATTATATATTCTTACTGTGACTTTTAAGGAGGGATAATTTTTGTAATGGATATTTTCTGTGAATTTTAGATAATACAAAGAGATCTTGGTTATAGGGTGTAAGAATCAGGAAAACAGAGACTGCTAACAGGCTAGGGATTTTCTGTATCTGAAAATAGAATTCAAGCAAGGCATAAACTTCAACGTGTGTCAAAAGCTCACACTTAAATATGTTTGAAAATTCCAAATAGATGGCAAATTGGTCAAAATAGCTTTGCTATGTCTAAGTATCTCTGAAGTATATAGAAATGTAGAGTCTGGCATTCACAATTCTTTCAACTGCAAAACCTTCAGGGTGATTTTATACTAACACTTTTCTTCGTTAATGACTGAGATACAAAGTTAAACATAACTTAGAAAATGTTTTTTGGAGAAAGGAAAATTCTTTATATTTGGGGACATTTCTAAGCAAAAAGAGGCTTTAGTGCATCAAAATTTCAAAAAACAAGATAGAGCATTGTTAAGAAGCCTAATTATAAGTGAGTTTGGTACGTTAAAGCACTTAAAATTAGAATGGAACAACGCAATCTTAGTCTAAACAAATTACTGTTCCAAGTCTAATGCATTATTCCACTGATTGCCCATAAAAAGGTTTTATAAATTGCTGGCTCTGTGTAAGCTTTGCTAAGATAAGATATAAACTCAAATTTGCAGAAATGGTTTTGTTCCCTTTGTTATAAAGCTAATATTATTTACTCTACCAAATTATAATCTTTCTCTCTATTTCAGCCCACTGAGTTGCTTCTCTCCATCTGTAGATGTATTAACTTAAAAAAAAAAAGATATTTGTCCTCGTATACTGAATATACATGGTAGAACAGAGACAGGATGAATAGAATTGCATTCTCCTTTGAAAAATGGGAAAACATGTGGGGTATACATTAGTCGCTGGTTTGTAGGAACTCAGATATTTCACTAAGAAAACTTTGAAAGGATCCCCCCCCTACTAGTGATTAGAAATATTTTACTGGGAAAGAATTCCTAGTACCTTGTCCTGTGTGGCCTTTTGTACTGTCCATAGGAAATTTTAATATTTTCCGTGACCCTCCTTAGCCATATTTGAAAATGGCATTGAGGGATTTTGTCTGTAGAGGGTTGCAGGCTGAAAAATCATGTTAAGTCTCAAAGTGGCAAAAGTTATGTTTATTAAAGTCCAGAATATAGGTTGTTTAGTAGTTGTTAGCCTAAAATTGAATGGATATCTTATATATTTGAATCCAATCAGTTACTTATATCAATTTCAATATTTCCAGTTTTTGTTCTTATAGACATCCTCCTAAGATTTGCTGTATATCTTTGCTCTTTCATCACAAAACCTACAAGTTTTGTGGGAATGCCACAACTTTTAGTCTATTTTTTGGAGTCATCTTGCAATTGAAAGAATTTATGTTACCACTTCAGGTCATTCAGGGGTTTAATCAGTGGTATGATGGACATACCCTTGATTTCATCCTGTCTTCAAGGCTGACTTTGGATTAAACCTTGTTGGTCAAAGCAGTTCTGTTTATTTTTTTTATCTTTTGAGGTTGAGAAGCAGTTGTCTCTTTCAGTCTTACATGTCCCTGAATTTGTAGACTCTCTTTATTCCCTTTCATTACTACTTGCAAAATCAGACATTTTATTTCTGCGCTTAGCTCTTTCTAATACTAATTTGCCAAATACAGTCAACAGCAATCAACTGACACTACTATATATTTAACTACTGTTATTGTTAAAACTATTTCACATTGTATTTTCTTCTATGATAAAAGTTCATAAGTAAATGGTCTGTCTTCTGCGTTATTAGAATGGCAGCTTTTCCAGATAGGTCACCTTTGCATAGCACAAATGTCACTCTTTCAGACTTTGAGAACAATGTCCCTATCAACTGCTATATGACTCCTAAGTGAAGGGTTTATGGTGTGTGGGGTGTTTGTGTGTGTGTGTGTGTGAGACAGAGAGAGAGGGAGAGAGACGGCAACACTTTACTTCCACAGTCAATTATTTTTATCATCAGGATAAGTTATATTATGCTGTGACTTTATCTCTTAGTGCTTTTTTAGAACAAATGTTTATTCCTCACTTGTGCTACATGGATATCATAAATTTGCTAGGGGCTGGGCTCAGTGGTCTCTCTACTTTGGCCTAATGGTTAATCATGATCTGTATCATTTCTCTTCTATTGGCAGAAGGTAAAGGAAAGCATGCCAACTAGTCACTGTCTTTTGAAACTTTAACCAAAATTGATATTCTAATTAGTAGCAGAGAACAGATCTAAGATACTGGTTCCATAATTTCTAGACTAGTGCTATTTGACAATCCATATATTATAGAATATCAGAGTTATCTTTCTGAGGCATTATATAGAACTAGAAATTTTTAGTTCCAGAAATTAAGGACAATTAACAAGAAAGTCACAGTCTGTACTTAAATTTCACTCTAAGATAAATCAGACTTGAATTATTTTTTAAGCATAAATTTAAAATATATTTTCTTTATTCCAGAAAGTCAAAAACAATTACTTCATTAGAAAAACCAATTAAAAAGTTAATGAGTTCAACAAAAAAAAAAGGAAAAGTGATGTTATATTTTTCTGGATTATTTTACTGTCTTCTGGGTATAGATATTAGGTATCAAATATACATAATTGTTTACAAGACCCAGATGGAAGTCAACTTGGATTAAAATAAGCCTACTTTCCTATCAATTAATGTATTGTGTCAGATTTGGCTAAGGTCAAAAGTTGGAAATGAAATTGACCTCCACTGTCTGGTCCTTTTGTTTTCTCTGAATTTAACTTCCCCATGTCATTAATAGAGAATGTTCAGTGTTTCCATTTCCTCTAACACACTTGTGAATTAACAAATAATTTTCTCCTGAGAGTATTTACAGTATTTATCCCTGGAAAAAGTTTAATTCAACATTTTGAAGTACAAATTATCATGAACAGGTAGAGGATTAATATTTTTATTGTCTTTGTTACTGTGGGCATTTTTTCTTAGGCCCCAGATAGAGTATGGTATACTAGCTTGCCCGTGCCACCTGCATATGAAACCAAGTCAGTTGTTTACAATCCTGTTCCTATTATAATAATACACTCCAAATCTTAGTGACTTGATAAAGAAACAATTTAATGATATCTCTCAAGGTTCTAGGGGTTGAATATCTGGTTGGTTCTAATTTGGTGTCCCTAAAATGATTACACTCAGGTGGTAGCCAAAGTTGTGGTTCTCTAAGAGCTTTTTCATTCACAGGACTGGCACTTGTGTGGGATGGCAGGAAAAAATGGATGCTGGTTGGGCATTTCTGACTTCACATGTTCTCTCTATGTGGCAAAGTTGGGGTTCCTCACTGCACAGAGATTTCAGGCTATTCAGACTTCTTATGGGAGAATGGATTCCCCCAGAGCAAACAGTCCAACAGACCCCAACAGTGCATGAGATCCTCAGTTTGTGACGGTAATTTATTATTTTTTAAAAAATTTTATGTTCTTGCTTTTTGTGTCCTTTCCGAGTAATCTTTTTCTATGCCCAGGTAGAGAAGATTCTGTCCTATGTTCCTATCTTAAATTTTACAAACTCAGCTTTTACATTTAGATATAATACAGTTTTCCTTACTTTTTCTCTGGTGAGAAGTCAAGGTAAAACTTTTCTTTCTCCCCTAATTTTTCTAATACCATATTGGAAAAGACTGTCTTTTTCCCATTCAAATTAGGTTGAAATCTATCTTGATCAATGAATCATATATATGCACAAGTAATTATGAACTCTGTATTTTGTTTCATTGATTTATCCTTTTGTCAAATACTTCACTGCCTTTATTTAGTACAATAACTTTTTGTTAAGTATTAAAAGAAAGAAATAAAAATTTTCACATTCCATTATTCTTTTTAAAAATTGCTTGGCAGAATTTTTAATTAGGATTGTACTAAATTTACAGATCGATTTGGAGATAATTAAATCTGAACAATATTGAACCTTTTAATTCAAGAATATTGTACATCTCTAAATTTTTTTTTATTGTACATGGAAAGGTGGATATCCTTGACTTTATATATTTATTTTTTTCACTTACAAAAGCTTTTATTAATATGTTTTTGTGGGATTTCTTTAGTTTCTTTCAGTAGTGTCTTGTAGTTTTCAATGTATAGATTTTGTGGCATTTTGCTAAACATATCCCTGAGAATTTTATGTTTTGAAGTTACTTTAAGTGGCATTTACACAATACTTTAACATTTAAAATTCAACGTCATATTTTTCCTTGATAATATATAGTATTTGATTATATTTATATTATATAATTATCTATAGTACTATATTAAAATATACATAATTATATATTATTATGTAAAATTATAATAGTATGACATATCCTGGATACTCTTTACCTCATATATGAGTTCTGTCTGCATTTTTGTAGCTTTCTTAGACTTTTTGAAATATAGTATTATGTCATTTTTCATAAAGGTAGTTTTATTTATTTTTCCAATGTGTAGGCCTTTGATTCACTTTTCTTATCTTATTGCACTTTTTAGGATCCCAGCACAATGTTTAACAGAATGGAGAGGGTAGCTCTTCTTACTATGTTTTTCAGCCTAGGGAGAATGAATGTAGTATTTCATTATTATATTTAGTTTTAGTGTTATTGTTTTTTATCTTTAATTCTCTAAATAAATACTACTTGCTTGTGGTGTATGTTTCATATATTACTGGATACTTGTACATGGTATATAATACTCTTCATATATTACTGGATATGTTTTGATAAAACATTTTAAATGATTTTTTTTATATTTGAATAGAATGCATTTTTATTTTGAAACTAAAATATTTGAGCCATTTTTAGCCTTATTGAAGTATATTGGACAAATAAAATTTTAATATATTTAAACTGTATAATGGGATGATTTGATACACATATACATTATGAAAGGATTCCCACCATCAAGTTATTAAGTTAACTCACATCCATCACCTCACATATTTACTTCTTTTTTTTTTAGTGAGAGATTTTTAGGTTTATGTTTATGTGAAATATTGGTGTGTAGCTTTCTTCTAATGTAAATCTTTGGTTAACCTTGTTATATAGGAAACACTGACCTCATAAAATAATGTGGAAAGTAGCCTTCCTTTTTTGTGAAATAGTTTTCTAAGCTTTCAGTTATTATTATTTTTTTAATAATAATTTAAAAAATTATTTGGTGAAATTCACCACTGAAACCATCTGAACGTGGAAACTTCTTTGCAGGAAGGCTTTTAACTTCAACTTTAATTACTTTAATAAATATAGGAATATTCATGTTTTCTATTTATTTTGTGTTAGGTTGATAACATGTGTCTTTCCAGAAATTTGTCCATTTCATTTAGATTATCAGTTTGTAGACATGCATCTGGACCATATTCCCTTCAATTATTTTAATGGATATGAGACCTCTGTTGATGGTCCATATTTCATTCATAGGTCACTTTTATACTACTGGCAACTGAGGTTCTTTGTCTTTATTCCATTTCACAGTTTGAGACTTTTTTTTTTCCCCTGAGAGAACCAGGTGATAAGAAATAGCCTTATGCTTGAACTCAGTGAATCCTAGGCCCTTTAATTATTTCCTTTAAAGTTTTCTTGTAAACCAGACACATCTTTTGTTCTTGTTGTTGTTCATTTCTTGTCTTAGATTTTAACATAGACAGCTTGAAGAAGCAAGTAACTGCTTTCTGTTTTCTGCCTGAAAATCCCCCCCAGAAATATCCATGCTTATTAGATACTTATTCTATGAAAGGATGGCAGTTTATACAAATTTCTGCCATTACAAAATAATGATCTCTTTTCCCAGCCTCCATGAACATTTTCTTCCATTCTCTTTAAATCTCTTACCAGCCATGTCATCAGATCACTTCCAGATGCTACTGATTGCCTAATCCCCAAACCACTACAAATCATTGTAGTTTTTTTACAGTGGAATTGTGATTTTGGTGATGAATACTGTTTTAGTATCTTTTACTGCATAGCAAATAATCCTCAAAGTCACCACATAGGTGACCCTATTATCTCTCTTGGTTATAGGAATTAATGATTTCAACTAGCTTTTTCACTTGGCTAGCTTGGGCTTCCTCACAGCTGGAGATCTCAAGGTAGATGTACTTTTTACATTATGGTCAGTATCTTATGATCTAGTTACAGAAATCATGCAACATCACTTATAGTGTACTCAGTTGAACAAAGCAATCACAAGTCAGCTCAGATTCAAGTAATTGGGGGCATAGACTTTACCTTTCAGTGAGGTGATAGCCTGAATGCATAGAGAGGAAAGAAATTGATGGTGGGAAAATACTAAATTTACTATATTATATACCTATATGATATATTATATCCATATAATGTATACATATTTGTACATATATGTATATGTGTATATATATATATGTACAGTATATATATATTATGTATGGTTGTGTATATACACACACATACACATACACACACAAGGTATCATTCCATAATTCTCAAGAATTCTTCATCGTTAAGGAGTTTAGATATTATTTTTAGCTTCTCCTGTGAACAATTTACCTGTAGACTTAACAGGGAAGGGATATTAAAAAGATCAATTATGAATCACTTTTCTTAAATCAACAGTATATGACAATCAGGATAGAAAAAAATTATCACCCTAACCAAAAATGATGACAAACTGGTAACAAAAAAGTTGGGAAATGTCAAAATTAGTTTGATGGAGAATAATATGTATCAATTACTATACTCTAAATATCTATTAGACACTTAATATGTGCAAGCATCTCTGCTAAGCACTCATTAGAAATTCTATTTTATTTAGGTTTCTAAAGAGACACTAAATATTTGACTGTCGATTTTGAGTTACAACAGAAAAGTGCTTTATATAGGCTCTTCCAGACATTTATGGAACAAATTATTGCGTTCAATGAAATCTGTTCCAAAAACGCATGGTGATATTTATAGTATTAGATGGAAACTATTTATTTTCGGTAACCTGTTGTGCAAGCATCCCATAATATTTGCTTATTGGAATAGTTTCAATTAATGGAGAATATATGTAACAAACATCAAATTGGAAGAATAGATGTTAATGCTAAACATCCAACAGAAGTTTCCTTCTGTTCATATATGTACATATATATGTATATCTACATGCATATACATATTCTCCATAAAATTCATGTTCAAAATAAGGAATAATTACAGGGAGGGAGAAGCTCTTTATGCTCAGGACCCAGAATTATTCCTATATGAATATATTGCTTCCTATATGAATATATTCATGTGATATCAATCCTTCCTTTTCCTTCCTCAAGGCACATTATGCTCTATGGGGGGAAAATGGTGTGTTTGCTAAAGCAAAACTACTTTAAAGACAAGTTATTTAACTTATCCACTCTCATTTCCAACTAGATAGTCTACATAAAATGGACTGCTCCTATATAGTATAGTTCTGAATTTTTCAGATGTCATCATTTTCCTTTGTTTTCACACCTGCCTTAATATAGTGTCCTCTCCCCCCTTTCAGAAGTCATTAGTTTGTCAATTTCTGTGCAGATATTATGCACTCAAAACTTGACTAGATCTTTGTCTGAGTGTGCTAATGAATCACCCCTAATAACATTGACATTGAGTAGTAGGTTTAGCTTTTTTCTGAATAATAGAACTAAAGTTCTTGCAGTAGATATTTAAGCAAGAAAACGTGAAAAGTATTGATCCAGTGGTTATAATTGCTAACATTTAAGGTTACCAAAGATGTTAACAGAAGCTCTTTGGATAAAGATCTTTAAAACTAGGTTTAAATTCCTGATATTTCAGTCTAGTAAGAAAAAGAGCAGGAGGTTATATAACATGCAAAGAATGCTCTTCTTCATTTGAAAGATTTATTTTCTGATAATAACTTCTACTACACCTGACTGTATTTGAAAAGTTCTTTACCTTGGAAGCTTGGCAACGTGTGACAGCAATGGGTAATTGGGATCTTTAAAGCATTTTTATTGCTGCAATTGAAGGAAAACTAGCAGGAAAAAACAAAATACTGAATGCTGATTTGCAGACTTCTGTTAAATTCAAAAAAAAATTTTAAGACCCTTCCTATTTCTTAGTTTATTGAGTTAATCTAATAGAATTATATGAAAATTTGATTAGATGATCAACATATTGTTATAAGAAAGCTGAAGGAGGGGTTACACAAAAACAGAAAGTGATGAGTGTCTTTGATATTGGTGGTGGGTTATTCTTTCAACTGATGTTACATGGAACATTATGTATATTTAGGTATCTATTTTTAAAGTACCTTTTACAATTATTAATAAACATATATCTTGGTGTCATTGACTTAACTACTGGAGATGATATCAAAGTGAAGACAGCATAAGTCAAGCCTTTGTCTACTACTCATGTTAGGAAGCCAGATCAAAAGACAGTTTCCTATTTATATCATTTAAACCACATTTTGACAGATATCTTTTTTCTCTAAGGAATATCCTTTTCCCTAAACAATTTGGAAGGCTGTTCAACTTTATTTTTGTTTGTTTTGTTTAAATTTTATTGAGAAATAATTGACAAATATAATTTCCTGTATTTAAAGTGTACAACATGATGATTTGATATGCATATACATTGTGGAATGATTACCAAGATCAGGATAATTAACACATTCATCACATAGCTAACTCTTTTTTTTAATGTGATGAGAATGTTTAAGATCTATTCTCAGCAACTTTCAAATATATACAATACCATATTAAATATAGTCACCATGCTGTACATTTGATCCTTAGGACTTAATCTTCTTACAACTGAAAATTTGTACCTTTGACCTACATCATCCCATTTAAGTGCCCCCCGCAACCCCAGCTCCTGGCAGTCATCATTCTATTCTCTGTTTCTATGAAATTAGCTTTTTTTTTTCCTTTTAGATTCTACCTATAAATGATACCACACAGCATTTGTATTTCACCACCTGGCTTATTTAACTTAGCACAGTGCCCTCCAACTCCATCCATGTTGTCACAAATAGCAGGATATCCTTCTTTTTTTATGGCCGAATAATGTTCTATTATGTATATATGTATATATATGTATATGCTTGTGTATACACAGACACACACACATACATATCACATTTTCTTTATCCATTCATTTATTGAGGGACATTTATGTTGCTTCCATATCTTGGCTGTTGTGAACAGTGGTAAAATGAACATGGGTGTGCAGATATTTCTTCAAGGTATCAATTTCACTTCCTATAAATATATACCCAGGAGTGGGATTGCTGATTCATATGGTAGTTCAATTTTAATTTTTTGAGGAAAGAACATACTGTTTTCCATACATAGCTTTCAGTTTATTGATTTTTTTCCTTTATTGTACTAGCTTCTTAGCTTGATGAGTCCCACTTGTTTATTTCAGCTTGTGTGCGTTTGCTTTTCATGTCTAACCCAATTGCCCCAGGTTATATCTTATGTAATTTATCATATAAAACCAAAGAAATCCAATTTCAAAGAAGAAAGGTTTACGTTTTGCAAAAGATTAAAATAATTGTGTACCATCAAACTCTGCTTCGAGGTCTGATGAAGCAACTGGTATCAGAAGGAATATTTTCCCTGGGAACAACTATAAAAACTGGATTAAAAAACACAAACAATCATACTAACAAAATAAGAAAGAGAACGTTGAAGGTACAGAGAACAACAAAGGCAGCAAGATTTGAGGGGGGGAAGAAGCGAGATTATTTTCCTCATGGGATATTTGTCAACTCACTTAAAGGGGCACAACTTGAAGAGAAAGCAGCAATTAGGACTTGCAAAAATCTCACTAGATTGGGGGGAGGTAAAAAGGTGAAAGAATTTTGCAAAGTTTCGAATTAGTTGATATTTAGGTCATCCAAAGCGGATTGTTCTGGGAGCACCTCACTTAATCAGGTGGATGCCTCTATAACTTAATTAAGTTTCTGTTTGAAGTGGGAAACTCTTGTTGGCTTGAAGAAGGCAGTAGCCAAGTAGTGGAAGCCCACATGGAAAAAACTACCAAAGACTCTAGGAATGTTGAGCATCCTTTAGGATGAGGGCAGTCTCTTTTTGACAGCCAGCAAAATGCCTCAGTCATACAGACACAAAGAAATGAATTATTCCAACAACCTGAACGAACTTGGAAGTGAATTCTTCCTCAGTCAAGCCTCTAGATGAGAACACAGTCTGGCCAACAACTTGCATTCTTGTGTGACTGTGAGCAGAGGAACCAACTATAAGCATGCTTATAATCCTGACACAAGCAAATTGTGAGATAGTAAAAGAGTGTTGTTACAGCCCCCTAGTGTGGTAATTTACTACATACTGATAGGAATCTAAGAAAGCATTTGTCAACACATATGCTGTGTATGCATGGAGTCAGAATCGGAGAAATTAAGCAGAAAATCATTGTTAAGAGACCAAAACATTGATTCTTATGGTGTTGGGAAATGAAAAATTGGAATTCAGAGCCTACCAAGAAGAGACTAAGGACATTACACAGACTTTCAGGGTTTTTTTTTTTTTTTTTTAATCTTTTTTCTTTTTAAAGCTATTTCCAATGGGAGAACAAGAAAAAGAGGGGTAGGGGGGAACTTTTTGATAACAGTTGTGGTTTTATTGTGTCCAATGCATCAGTAAATGAATTTAAGCCCAAGCCTGTATACGCCCAAACTCGACTCACCCAGCCTGGGCCACCTGACCCTTTACAGTGTGTTGAAAGCATAACCACCCTTCTGAGCCCTCACAGATCTGGCAGCTCCTGAGAAGCTACTACTGGTTGGCCTTGTTCTGTTCAGGCATCTGAGGTAAGAAGGAAGGACTAGAGGAGCACCTTGCCCAGCCTCCACCATGGCGGCAGGCATATAAACACAGGTAATTTATAAATAGAAGTCCAACTATCAGCTGAAAACAACCACAGGAAAGGATGAAGATCAGAGTACAATATCGTTAAATTGCTGAGAAGAATATGTGCAATGGAAAATTTCATAATATAGCCTTCAAAAATGAATGAAGTCATACATTGTTTCCTACATCATAAATAGTTTACTTACTATGGTATTATTTTCTGCTTCCTCCTACTAGATTGTAGTGGGAAGAAATGTGGATGCTGCTTTGAGAGCAGACATCTTTTTTGTTTTTATTTTGTTTTGTTTTTATCCCTATATCCTCAGGGTTTAGGATATTGCTCTTTGGTAAGGTCTCCTATCTCCTTTTATCATAATACATTTTTACACTAAAAATCATATAAGTATGAATTTTGTGAGGATTATTTTCTTCCTCTTTGAAGTTTCCTTTATGATGTGAATCTTTCTAGTTTACAAATATGTTTGATGTTGATAAAAAGCATTTGAATATAGGAATTTCTATCCTCTGAGTCATGGTTCTCAAATGTCAGTGTATATTAAAATAACCAGAGAAGCTTGGAAAAATTTTAAATTCCTATGCCAAATATTGATTATGACTGAAGTAGGGCCAAGTAATCTGAACAATGATTGTACAAACCATGTAATTCTGATGAAGTGGTCACTGGACAGTATAAGGGGAATTCAGTCATCAAGGAATGGCCCACAGCTGTATAACCATCTCCCAACAACTGATAAATATCCCTACATTTAAATTTTTTTTTCAGTTTCAGTTCTTTTTTTTTTTAAATTGGGGTATAGTTGTTTTACAATGCTGTGTTAGTTTCTACTGTACAGCATTTTTAAAAACAGTAAAAATGTACCACATTTGCAGGGTGCCTTTAAATGGGATAGATTAAAACAGTGAAAGAATATTTGATTTCTACTGCATTTAATTATTCCTCATATTGATTTATGCTATGACTACATTTAAATTAACCATATAATTTCTAAGTTCACTGGCAAAGTTTTTTCTTTACTTTGCCTCATGTTCATCTATAAATTAAATTTAAGTTGTACATTCAGCTATAAACTTGGTAACTTATCCCAAATGGCATTATTTTGAGTTGATAATTAAAAAGCAGTCATTTATTTTCCAGAGAATACCAGTGACTGGTACATTCAATCTAAAGAGAGTCCTGTCAAGACTGCCTTATCTGCATTCGCACAATTCAGACTCTCATATCATTTTAGGCAGCAGCTCCCGAAGTCCTTATGCTTTACTTTTTAGGCTAAATCCCTCTTTATGTGAAGCAATAATGATGGTAATGAATCTTGATGGCAAGTCTACAGACTGTTCTCCCTGCTGCAATAGATGACTTGTCATAAAGACATACACAAAATATATGTCTTCTGGAGTTATTTTTACAAAATTTAGTACATTTGTACTAAAATTGGAAAAACACTAGAAAATATATAACTAAAAAAAGAAATAGTGAGTAAAGAATGAAAATGTGTTCTAGAGAATCTTCTATTAATTCTTTAAATTTCCTATATTTAACTTAATTTTTTCTTGTAATAGTCCCGAAAGAATGGGAACTCTCAAACCATGACATTAAAAAAAATGACATTGTCTATTTTTCTGAAGGATGTTAAGAATTGCTGTAGATTGACTTCCTACTGACTATGGAAATGAAAATACTTTTTACAAAGTAAAAAGAGGAAAAAAAGCAATTTCCCCTAAAACTAAAAATACACAGAAGTCATCTTATTCTGATATACCCAATTATTGGTGAAGTAGTATTTAACTTGTAAAGACTCTTGCAATATACATCCATTTGCCTATGTGTTTAGAGACAGCTTAATATGAATCATAAATTTCAAATACCTTTAGACATATTACTTTGCCATGTTATAGAAAGCTCACACCAATAGTTTGGAATTCATTTCAATAAGTATCTCTTGAGCACATAACATATGTGTATATTGTGTTCAGTGTTGTCTGGGAAAGGGTAGAGATAGGCAAAAGAAAAAGACAAGATATGTTACCTACAATTAGTGTATTTATTAACTCAGGTGAAACAAAAACAATTTTAAAGACCCATGGTAAAATGATTCTCACTGAGCATATATGTCAACAAAAACTGTAATTCAAGCAAGCAATCAATCTTTCCGCATTTCATTTTTCCTTCACTAATCTCTTCAGCACAAAGGTAAAAAAGATCCAGTAAGAGTGAAGGGTGCGTTTTAGATTTGTGATCCAGCTATCATTTAGAATTGGCTCTCATCAATAGAGTTGATAAATCCTGAGATTAAGTCGGAGAGGGAGAATGAGAGAAATTGAAACAGTCACAATTCTTTGGAAGGAAAAAGTAAGATAGAGGGTAAAATATGCATCACTGCTGTCTCACAACCTCCTCTCTTATCTTTTCTCTGTATGTTTCAAGCCTTAAGTCAAGGAGAAGATTCTCCTACATATTCCAGTTAATTTTTTTTATTCCTTAACTAGATTTGTTTATATTACTCTATACTAAAATTGAGGCAAGTCATTATCTCACTAGTCTCTAAGGACTATCAATATTTTCATCTCTATATCTGGAAAGTAGTTGGTTTCCCATTAATATTTCTCTCAAAAATTATTAGGAGCAACAAATATTCCATTGACTTAATCTTTTTTAAAAAGAGGTCAGGAAGAAAGAGGAATAATTAAAGAAGATTAAAACAGTCAAGAAAAAGTTAATTTGTGACTTGAAGAGCAGAGTTTTAATAGAATAGTAGTCACTGAAGCTAGATTATAGGGAGGTACTTTAAAAGGGAATGAATATTGAAAAACCAACCTTAAATCTTTTGACAGTGTAGAGAAAGAAAATAGAATTTAGAAAGGGTGGCAAGATCATGCAGAGAATGTTAACCAAGGGGCAGAAGAAGAAGAGGAACTGATCAATAGGATATGAGAACATACTGGAAAGATCTAGTTTTAAAACAGGAGGAACACAACATTTTCTTTTCAGAAAAAGGAAGATGTGTAGATGTAGAGAAATTTAATGGTAAATAATAATAATGATAGCAGAAATAATAGTAATAATCATAAAAATAATTGCAGACATTTTTAGAGGTATTTATATGTGCTACATAGATACATAGATATTTAATCCTCTCTATAGCCCAATGTGGTAGATAAAAGTTTTCATATTTTATAGAAAACACAATTTGAGATTAGAGAGGTTAAGTGAGTTTCATAAAATTTTATACCTAGGATTTAGTAGATTCACAGACAGAGCTAGTACTTTTAATCACTATGCTGCCATCTTTCATTTGTTGCTACATGCCAAATATATATTACAAATTTGAGGGAACTGTATTTCACTGAGTGCCTTGCCAGCAGTACTCTGGTTTCCATTCAGCTAATGTGAGGTACTCTTCAGATATTTTAAAGGCATAAGAAAAGCAGAAGCTATTTTTTCCCTCCCACAGCCCAGTGGATAGTTGGTGGAACATTGTTGATGCAAGATTTTGCTTTTTTTAATCTTTTTTTATTTTTGTCTGCATTGGGTCTTCATTGCTGCGTGTGGGCTTTCTCTAGTTGCGGCCAGTGGGGGCTCCTCTTCGTTGCGGTGCCCGGGCTTCTTATTGTGGTGGCTTCTCTTGTTGCAGAGCACAGGACTCTAGGTGCATGGGCTTCAGTAGCTGTGGCACACGGGCTCAGTAGTTGTGGCTCATGAGCTCTAGAGAGCAGGCTTGGTAGTTGTGGCACACAGGGTTAGTTGCTCCATGGCATGTGGATCTTCCTGGACCAGGGCTCGAACCTGTGACCCCTGCATTGGCAGGCGGATTCTTAACCACTGTGCCACCAGGGAAGTCCCTCAAGATTTTGCTTTGATATCAGTTGTTTGGTAAAAATAATTCCTCTTGGGGCTGCAGGCACTTCAGATCTTTGGTAGTTTCTATCCAGGAAGACCTCCAGGGCAAATCAGAGAGAGCTAACAGATTTTTTCTGAACTTGTTCCTTCAGTCCTTCCAAGAGTATATTAGTTTTCTATTGCTATTTAACAAATTACCGTACATTTAGCAGCTTCAAACAACATGTATTATCTCACAGATTTTGGAGGTCAGGGGTCTGTGCACCACTTAGCCATGTCCTCTGCTCAATCAGTGCATTGGCCAGGCTGCATTCTCACGTGGAGACCCAACTGGGGAAGATTCTAATGGGGAAGAATTCCAGGGTCATCAGGTTGATGACATTATTTATTTCCTTGAGACTTTATGACTTACGGCCTCAACTTTTTGGGGCTCTTTGTTCTCTTAATTGGATCCCATTCTCAGGTCCTCAAGTACCCTCATAGTTCTTAGAGGCCATCTGAAGTTCCTTGTATGTAGGCTTCTCCAACATGGCCTCTTATTACTAATCCCACAAGGAGATTCTTTCAGCCTGCCAGAATGGAGTACTATATAATGTAACATAATGATGGATATGACTTTCATCATCTTTGCCATGCTGTGTTAATGAGAAGCAGGTCATAGGTTTTGCCCACAGGCAAGTGGAGGGGATGAAACAAAGATGTGGATTTCAGGAGGCATCAAATCATTGGATCACCTTAGTATCTATAAAATTGTAAACACCCCTTACCTTGTATTAAATTTCTCCTTGCTTGACTGCCTCTGAGGTTTCAGTTTTTCTGATCTAACCATGACACTGATGAAATATAGAAAATATTTTGTCCCTAGTCAACGAATATAGTATTCAAAAACCTGCAGGTCATTTACAGGCCTAATCACATTTACTTTTTCTCTGGAAAATGTATAACAGCAGGATCATCCTTAAATACATGAAGTTGTGGTAAATAAAGTGTTTTGTTTAGACAGAGCAGTCACAATAGGCGTTATTTACTTACTTGGTACAGATAACTGGAAAACATTAACATAAAGTGGTATTCAAATAATCAACTTTATTAGACCAAATTAGTTCTTAGATTTGCTTATATTTAGACAAGCTTTTCTCAAAAAACTATCTTACTAAAAGATTAAGAAAAACAGATTTTAAGTATATTTTTCAATATAAAATATATTGAAATGTGTTTGCCCATAGGTATTACATCCATAGACTTTAATTTTATCTGTTCTTCCAACTAAACTCTCCAATGATATAAATATATATCCAGTGAGGTAGATTGAATGTAATCATTGATTGTTAGATTTGAACATATTCTTAAGCAGAATGTAATATTAAGTTTGATAGAAAAGTAAGTTAAACATTAACATTTTGCATGTTTTCTGGGTGGTTATATTGCTGATTGGGAAATGTTAACAGTAATACTAACTGAAAACACACCTAAGGATTATTTTCTAACACCACATATTACTTAGGATGGTTTTACGGTACTTCTTTTTGTTACCTTTTTGAATAAAGCTCTAGGACTTACATCCCCTTATGTGTCTCAATGATTGAATGCCTACAGTGTTCTTCTGTTGTCAAAGATTTTGTCTGAGAAGTGCTAATAGAAATATTTGTATAAAGCACATACCTAAGAACAACTATTTTAATGCCTACACATTAGAGATTTGGAATACTTATCTTATCCTTCTTACTTTGCCTTATTGAGTAAAAATGTAGGATTTTCATTCTCTTTTGTGACTTAATGGTTAGCGCACAGATTATTTGACAGTTTGGTCATAGAACTGTGGTAATGTGGGTAGCCTATGTCTCAGCACATATTGGTTGGTGTAAATTTCCTTCAAACTAGGAAATAGAATAACAAGAACATGTGTTCTTGCTAAATTTCTGGGGAAATTTAGCAAAGCATTTACTGATTACTTGGCCATAAATTGAAGCAAAGGGAACGGAAATTTTACAGAATAGGTTTGCAATTAATCTTTCTTGTAAATACTTGGCGTTAGGTGATTAAAAGATCATCTGTGTTTTATGTCTCTTACTTCACTATTTGAGGTTTTTTATTCTAACTTTTGGCAATGACGGATTCTGTGTATGTAAATGAAGATATTTTATCAACATAATTATTTTGCTATTTGAAAAAAAGCGTGAAGACGTAAATTAAGCTATTGTATATCAAGTCAAAAATCTGCATTCTTAATTTACAAGGTCCTTTCTACAACAGAAATATTAAAACAATATTCTTGGAGGCGGAATCAAGATGGCAGGGTGGAAAGACATGGAGTTAGCATCTCATCACAACTAGGGAACCTGCCGGCTGCTAGTGGGGGACTCTGATGCCTAAGGAGATGGGAGGTACCCCAAAGTGAACTGGCAGCTTGCAGGATCTTGGTTCACAAGCCCAGGGTTGGGCTGAAGTCCTGAAGTGGGAGTTCCGAATCCGAACCACTGGACTAATAGAGAACCTCAGACCCTAGGGAATATTGATCAGAGCGAGGTCACATGGAGTTCCTCATCTCAACACCAAGACCCAGACCTACCCAATAGCCTACAAACTCCAGTGTTGGAAACCTCAGGCCAAACAACCAGTAAGACAGGAACACAATCCCACTCATAAAAAAAAAAAAAGAAAAAAAATGAGATGCAAAAAAATATGTCACAGATAAAGGAGAAAGGTAAAAACCTACAGGACCAAATAAATGAAGAGGAAGTAGGCAATCTATCTGAAAAAGAATTCAGAGTAATGATAGTAAAGATGATCCAGAGTCTTGGAAATAGAATGGAGGCATGGATTGAGAAAATACAAGAAATGTTTAACAAAGATCTAGAAGAACTAAAGAACAAACAGAGATGAACAACACAATAACTGAAGTGAAAAATACACTAGAAGGAATCAATAACAGAATAACTGAGGCAGAAGAACGATTAAGTGAGCTGGAAGACAAAATGGTGGAAATAATTGCCGAGGAGCAGAATAAAGAAAAAAGAATGAAAAGAATTGAAGACAATCTCAGAGACCTCTGGGACAACACTAAACGCACCAACATTCGAATTATAGGGGTCCCAGAAGAAGAAGAGAAAAAGAAAGGGTCTGAGAAAATATTTGAAGAGATTATAGTTGAAAACTTTCCTAACATGGGAAAGGAAATAGTCACCCAAGTCCAGGAGCACAGAGAGTCCATACAGGGTAAACCCTGGGAAAAACACACCAAGACACATATTAATCAAACTAACAAAAATTAAATTCAAAGAAAAAATATAAAAAGTAGCAAGGGAAAAACAAAAAAATAACATACAAAGGAATCCCCATAAGGTTATCAGCTGATTTTTCAGTGGAAACTCTGCAGGCCAGAAGGGAGTAGCAGAATATACCCAAAGTGATGAAAGAGAAAAACCTACAACCAAGATTACTCTACCCAGCAAGGATCTCATTCAGAGTCTATGGAGAAGTCAAAAGCTTTTCAGACAAGCAAAAGCAAAGAGAATTTAGCACCACCAAACCAGCTTTACAACAAATGCTAAAGAAACTTCTCTAAGTGGGAAACACAAGGAAGAAAAAGACCCACAAAAACAAACCCAAAACAATTAAGAAAATGGTACATACATATCGATAATAACCTTGAATGTAAGTGGATTAAATGCCCCAACCAAAAGACACAAACTGGCTGAATGGTTACAAAAACAAGACCCATCTATATGCTGTCTACAAGAGACCCACTTCAGACCTAGGGACACATACAGACTGAAAGTGAAGGGGTGGAAAAAGATATTCCATGCAAATGGAAATCAAAAGAAAGCTGGAGTAGCAATACTCATATCAGATAAAATACACTTTAAAATAAAGACTGTTACAAGAGATAAGGAGGGACACTACATCATGATCAAGGATCAACCCAAGAAGAAGATACAACAATTATGAATATTTATGCACCCAACATATGAGCACCTCAATACATAAGACAGATTCTAACAACGATGAAAGGAGAAATCAACAGTAACACAATAATAGTAAGGGACTTTAACACCCCACTTACACCAATGGACAGATCATCCAAACAGAAAATAAATAAAGAAACACAAGCTTTAAATGGCACAGTAGACCAGATAGATCTAATTGATATTTATAGAACATTCCACCCAAAAGTGGCAGAATACACTTTCTTCTCAAGTGCACATGGAACATTCCCCAGGATAAATCACATCTTGTGCCACAAATCGAGCCTTAGAGAATTTAAGAAATTTGAAATCGTATCAAGCATCTTTTCTGACCAATGCTATAAGATTGGAAATCAATTACAGGAAAAAAAAAACTGTAAAAAACACAAATATATGGAGGCTAAACAGTGTGCTACTAAATAACCAAGTGATCACTGAAGAAATCAAAGAGGAAATTAAAAAAATACATAGAAACGAATGACAACGAAATCACAATGATCCAAAACCTATTGGAAGCAGCAAAAGCAGTTCTAAGAGGGAGGTTTATAGTAATACAATCTTACCTCAAGAAACAAGAAAAATCTCAAATAAACAATCTAACCCTACACTTAAAACAACTAGAGAAAGAAAAACAAAGAAAACCCAAAGTCAGTAGACGGAAAGAAATAATAAAGATCAGAGCAGAAATAAATGAAATAGAAACAAAGAAAACAATAGCAAAGATCAATAAAACTAAAAGCTGGTTCTTTGATAAACAAAAGATAAACAAAATCGGTAAACCCTTAGCCAGACTCATCAAGAAAAAAAAAGGAGAGGATGCAAATCAATAAAATTAGAAATGAAAAAAGAGAAATCACAACAACACTGTAGAAATACAAAGGTTTATAAGAGACTACTACAGACAACTATATGCCAATAAATTAGACAACCACGAAGAAATGGACAAATTCTTGGAAAGGTACAATTTTCCAAGACTGAACCAGGAAGAATTAGAAAATATAAAGAGACCTTTCACAAGTAATGAAATTGAAACCATAATTAAAAATCTTCCAACAAACAAAAGTCCAGGACCAGATGGCTTCACAGGCAAATTCTATCAAACATTTAGAGAAGAGGTAACACCGATCCTTCTCAAACTCTTCCAAAAAAATTGCAGAGGGAAAAACAGTCCCAAATTCATTCTACAAAGCCACCATCACCCTGATACCAAACCAGAAAAAGATATCACAAAAAAAGAAAATTATAGACCAATATCACTGATGAATATAGATGCAAAAATTCTGAACAAAATACTAGCAAACAGAATCCAACAGCACATTAAAAGGATCATACACCATGATCAAGTGAGATTTATTCCAGGGATGCAAGGATTCTTCAGTATATGCAAATCAATCAATGGATACACCACATTAACAAATTAAGGAATAAAAACCATATGATCATCTCAATAGATGCAGAAAAATCTTTTGACAAAATTCAACACCTATTTATGATAAAAACTCTCCAGAAAGTGGGCATAGAGGGAACCTACCTCAACATAATAAAGGCCATATATGACAAACTCACAGCAAGCATCATACTCAATGGTGAAAAACTGAAAGCATTTCCACTAAGCTCAGGAGCAAGAGAAGGATGTCCACTCTCACCACTATTATTCAACATAGTTTTGGAAGTCCTAGCCACAGTAGTCAAAGAAGAAAAAGAAATAAAAGGACTACAAATGGGAAAAGAAGAAGTAAAACTGTCACTGTTTGCCGATGACATGATACTATACATAGAAAATCCTAAAGATGCCACCAGAAAATTACTAGAACTAATCAATGAATTTGGTAAGGTTGCAGGATACACAATTAATGCACAGAAATCTCTGGCAGTCCTATACACTAACAACAAAAAATCAGAAGAAGAAATTAAGGAAACACTCCTATTTACTACTGCAACAAAAAGAATAAAATACCTAGGAAAACACCTGCCTAAGGAGGTGAAAGACTTACACTCAGAAAATTATAAAACACTGATGAAAGAAATCAAAGATGACATACACAGATGGAGAAATATACCATGCTCTTGGATTGGAAAAATCAGTATTGTGAAAATGAGTATACTACCCAAAGCAATCTACAGCTTCAATGCAATCCCTGTCAAACTACCAATGGCATTCTTCACAGAATTAGAACAAAAAATTTTACAATTTGTGTGGAAACACAAAAGACCCCGAATAGCCAAAGCAATCTTGAGAAAGGAAAATGGAGTTGGAGGAATTAGGCTTCCCAACTTCAAACTATACCTCAAAGCTACAGTAATCAAGACAGTATGGTACTGGCACAGAAACAGAAATATAGATCAATGGTACAGGATAGAAAGCCCAGAGATAAACCCATGCACATATGGGCACCTAATTTATGACAAAGGAGGCAAGAACATACAATGGAGAAAACACAGCCTCTTCAATAAGTGGTGCTGGAAAAACTGGACAGCTACATGTAAAAGAATGAAATTAGAACACTACCTAACACCATACACAAAAATAAACTCCAAATGGATTAAAGACTTAAGACCAGACACTAAAACTCTTAGAGGAAAACATAGGAAAAACACTCTTTGACATAAACCACAGCAAGATCTTTTTTGACCCATCTCCTAGAGTAACAGAAATAAAAACAAAAATAAACAAATGGGACTTAAACTTAAAAGCTTTTGTACATCAAAGGAAACCATAAACAAGACAAAAAGAGAACTCTCAGAATGGGAGAAAATATTTGCAAATGAAACAACAGACAAAGGAATAATCTCCAAAATATACAAACAGCTCATGGAGCTCAATATTAAAAAAACAAACAATCCAGTTTAAAAATGGGTGGAAGACCTAAATAGACATTTCACCAAGGAAGACATACAGATGGCCAAGAGGCACATGAAAAGATGCTCAACATCACTAATTATTAGAGAAATGCAAGTCAAAACTACCATGAGGCATCATCTCATGCTGGTCAGAATGGCCATTATCAAAAAATCTAGAAACAATAAATGCTGGAAAGGGTGTGGTGAAAAGGGAACCCTCCTGCACTGTTGGTGGGAATATAAATTGATACAACCACTATGGAAAACAGTATGGAGGTTCCTTAAAAAACTAAAAATAGAACTACCATATGACCCAGCAATCCCAGTACTGGGCATATACCCTGAGAAAACCATAATTCAAAAAGAGACATGTACCACAGTGTTCATTGTAGCACTATTTACAATAGCCAGGACATGGAAGCAACGTAAACGTCCATCAACAGATGAATGGGTAAAGAAGATGTGGCACATATATACAATGGAATATTACTCAGCCATAAAAAGAAATGAAATTGAGTTATTTGTAGTGAGGTGGATGGACCTACAGTCTGTCATACAGAGTGAAGTAAGTCAGAAAGTAAAAATCAAATACTGTATGCTAATGCATATATATGGAATCTAAAAAAAAAAAATGGTATTGATGAACCTATTTGCAGGGCAGGAATAAAGAAGTAGACACAGAGAATGGACTTGAGGATGTGGGGTGGGAGGCGAAGCTGGGGCAAAGTGAGAGTAGCATCGACATATATACACTACCGAATGTAAAATAGTTGGCTGGTGGGAAGCAGCAGCATAACACATGGAGATTGGCTTGGTGCTTTACGATGACCTAGAGGGGTGGGATAGGGAGATTGGGAGGGAGGCTCCAGAGGGAGGGGATATGGCAACATGTGTATGCATATGGCTGATTTGCTTTGTTGTGCAACAGAAACTAACACAGTATTGTGAAGCAATTATACTCCAATAAAGATCTATTAAAAGAATAATATTAAAAAAAACAATATTCTTAATTGTAGTCAAAAATGAGATAACTTGAATTTTTGTATAAAATTCATTTGTACATTATTTTTTAGCAAACACATTTTAAACAATATAGCTTTTTTAAAATGAAAAATTTTATTTAAAAGTGTATTTATTTATTTATTTAATACATCTTTATTGAAGTATAATTGCTTCACAATACTGTGTTAGTTTCTGTTGTACAACAAAGCGAATCAGCCATATGTATGCATAATCCCCATATCCCCTCCCTCTTGAGCCTCCCTCCCAACCTCCCTATTCCCCCCCTCTAGGTCATTGCAGAGCACCGAGTTGATCTCCCTGTGCTATGCTGCTGCTTCCCACGAGCTATCTATTTTACATTTGGTAATGTATATATGTCCATGCTACTCTAACTTTGACCCAGCTTCCCCCTCCCCCCACCGGTGTCCTCAAGTCCATTCTCTATGTCTACCTTTTTATTCCTGCCCTGCAACTAGGTTCATCAGTACCTTTTATTTTATTTTTTTTTAGATTCCATATATGTGTTACCATATGGTATTTGTTTTTCTCTTTCTGACTTACTTACTTCACTGTATGACAAACTCTTTGTCCATCCACCTCACTACAAATAACTCAATTTCGTTTCTTTTTATGGCTGAGTAATATTCCATTGTATATATGTGCCACATCTTCTTTATCCGTTCATCTGTTGATGGACATTTAGGTTGCTTCCATGTCCTGGCTATTGTAAATAGTGCTGCAATGAACATTGTGGTACATGTCTCTTTTTGAATTATGGTTTTCTCAGGGTATATGCCCAGTACTGGGATTGCTGGGTCATATGGTAGTTCTATTTTTAGTTTTTTAAGGAACCTCCATACTGTTCTCCATAGTGGTTGTATCAATTTATATTCCCACCAACAGTGCAGGAGGGTTCCCTTTTCACCACACCCTTTCCAGCATTTATTGTTTCTAGATTTTTTGATAATGGCCATTCTGACCTGTGTGAGGTAATACTCAATAATGTACTATTTACATAAAGTAAAATAAGAATGTAATTCTACAGAAAATGTCAGCTTAAAGTGATCTTCACGTATGATAAATGTGTATGTGTGTGTTTGTGTGTGCATGCATAAGTGCAAAACTCAAAAGTTAAACTACAAGGTAAATTTCCATGGATATACTTCAAATGCTAGCAGTCCAGTACCGTATTTAAGGTGAACGCACAAGTGTCTTGTAAAAATAATGCCAAGCAGTATTAAGTGATGAAGAAAAGGGCAAAGGATCATTAGAATTTCGTAGCTGAGAATTATTTTCATGATTCAGTTTGAGGTGAGCATCATCCTGATTGTGATATAATGATGAGTATTTGAAGCAAACACTTGGAATTTTGAATTAACATAAGTTATGCCATATTTCATGTCATCCCTGCCTCATATTCCATATCAGGAAATGGGCTTCTTTTGTTCACAGATGAAGTTGCCTCAAGGCCTACATCCTAGGGAAATATTCTACTGGGCACCATGGATGGCTTCCAAGGGCGAAGAGGAGATTCATCTTCAGGCATAGACCCATGCCTTCAATCAGGAGAAAATATGTCAGTCTGGCACATCACTGATCAGCCAGAGAATCCCTTTGCCAATTTCAATGAGTGGGTCAATAGAGAGTTCTTGCCTAACAAATACTTGCCTGGATTTAATACATATATATTCTAGTAGTTGTTTGCAGAAAATATGCCCTTTGAAACAATAACATCCCTTAGTATATTTTTCATATTTGCTTAGGTTGTCAGCTTACATCTTCTCTCCAGAAAGAGCTATTTCAAGCACAGGCATTCATGGAGTAGCCATGGGCTTTCTCGCTAAGATATTTATCTGTAGTTTTACCATCAGATCTTGAATTTTCCTCCACTGAACTTTTCATATATATCTATATTCTTAGTCATGAAATATGTATTCATTTTAAAATGTGTAGAGTTTATAAGGGTTTCAGTAACTGGAATCCACATGACTCTGTCTTTCCCTGTTTGTCATTAATTTTTTTTTTATCTTTTCATATCCTGCCTGTTTTATTGTGGGATGTTTGTATGTGGGTACTGGCATGTACTAGATGGTCTTTTAAATTCTAGTGTATAGTTATCTTCCTTTTAAGGGATTTGCATCTGTTTCTTGAAGTTAACTGAGGCATCAGTAATCTAGGATCATGTAAATTTAATTTGAGAGCTTGAATTTTTCTAGGAGACCGAATGATGAATTATTTTCAGTTTACCATTAAATCCCAATTCAAAATGCAAGAAATTTGTCAGTACCTTAAATTTGGCCTGTCTAACCATGAGAATAATATTATTATTCCACATTTGCCTGTCTAACCATGTGAAGTTGTCAATAGTTTTGCGCTACCTCTGAAAATAGTGAAACATTTTCAGGAGGAAAACAACTCTAATGCTGAATTCACTTCTCTGATTTTCCATCTTCTATATGTTGGCCTAGTAGTTCTATCCAACCTGTGTTTTCATGTTCCTATGCCTTCAAACAGATATGCATTTGTACACACTTAATATCTTGTCTTACTTTTGTAGTTTTTCTTGGTAGCAGAAGTAATCTTGACTTTAAAAATATGAAGAGGTAAATGCAGGGGACACGGTTTCAAGCCCTGGTGCAGGAAAATCCCACATGCCGTGGAGCAACTAAGCCCGTGCACCACAACTACTGAGCCCGCGCTCTAGAGCCCGCGAGCCACAACTACTGAGCCCACGCACCACAACTACTGAAGCCCGCCCGCCTAGAGCCCGTGCTCCGCAACAAGAGAAGCCACCATAATGAGAAGCCCGCGCACCGCAATGAAGATTAGCCCATGCTCGCTGCAACTAGAGAAAGCCCACGTGCAGCAATGAAGACCCAACACAGCCAAAGATAAAATAAATAAAATAAATTAATAAAAAAAAATATGAAGAGGTAGACCCAGAAAAATTAAATAGCTTCCTCATAATAGCATAGATAGTTACAACAGGTGGGGGACTGGAACTTGTTCCAGCCTCTATGGTTCTTTTCCTTATCAGAAGAACCATTCCATCTATAGCCACTTGCTGTGGATAAGGGGCAGCTCTGGCAGTGAGGCCAAGCAGGTGCATCAAGTGCCAGGGACAGAAGTGTCAATGGTGTGAACTTTGTCAGTTAGTGTTCCACAGTAGAGGGAGCAGCAACCTAATCACAGTCATTCTGTGACACGATTTGACTGTGACACTTGCAGCATAGCCTGTCTTTTTCCTGCCATTTTTAAGAGACTTGTCTCCCAAATATCTGGGTCATTCTGAGGATTATCCAACATTCAATGTCAATAAATGAATTCCTGCATAAAACAGTTTCAGAACTTACAACTAAGAACTTCAGGGATACAGCAGTATATGCATGGGCCCTATGAGGCATATCAGGAACATGTAAAACTACTTGAATTAAAGTTAAAGAAAGACAAAACACCACTGCAGCAACAAAAACAAGAAATGTGCTTCAAAGAATATAACAAGAAAAACTCTAAAGGCAGAAAGGTTTAACCTCTCTAAGAGGCATTTCTTGAAATGTTATGCCTACAACAAAGATCGTGAAGCATTATTAATATTTAGAGCATAGGGGCCTGGGATGTGATCCATGTTGCAAAGTGTCCAATATTCCTACCCAAGGAAGAAAATGCCCAGAAGACTGAACAAATTTCAATATTCTCCTTGGGTATTCACGTCACAAAAATATTTGTTTATTTATCTGAGTCTAGAATCCATCTCTTTTAAGTTACATGGCTTAAATGTATACTGTTTTAGGAATAAGATGTCAGTGTAAATAAAGAAATATCACAGTTAATTTTGTTGGAATCTCTACTAAGAGACTTTAAAAAAAAATCCTAATTTTGGAAGATCAGATCACTGATGACAGTGTTGCCATATCATGTCATATTTAATTGCCTATGGAGTGCAGCTGACTTTCTGAATTGGCATGCATCACTTTTGCTTTGAGTATGATTCTATGTATGGGGTAACCATAACTAATTTATAATGATCTTTAAACATATTAAGTGTATATTATTTATTACCTCCTTTATTTCTTCTTAGGATTATGGTTAGGATTTTGGCTATTACATTGATTTATTTTTGTGTTTTATGTATAACATATAAAACTCATAATTTTATTTCAGAAGAATAAAGGAGGCATTGCATAATATTTTTTAGAAAAAGAGGTTATTGGATGTGATAGAGAACCACAGGTATGTTCTCAACATTGACAAAATGAAAAATACTTTGTGGATAGCTCAATATTCATTCACCCTTTCTCCCTTACAAAGACAACCCTACTAAGAATTGTTTCAGGGTGGCAGTGTGTTGGATTAAAAATTCTATGCTTTCAAAATTTCCTTGGAATTATAAGAGTATGTAATACAATTATGGCCAATAAGATATAAGAATCACTGGGTGAGGTTTCTGAGGAAAAATAGTATTTTTAAGAAAGACCAATCTGTTCACATACTCCCTTCACTTTTTTTTTTACTTTTTATTTTTTCCCATTATTCTTGGCTATAGCATAGATATGATGCTCAAAGTTATAGCAGATATCCAGCAACATAATTTGTGGGACTTAGTGTAAATAAAAATGCAGGGCCCCCATTCAAAAAGCAGGGGTAAAATATGTGGATAATTATAAAACATTTTCTTTAAAATATTTCATTATTTTAAGACTTAAAAGGGATAATAGTAATACATGAATAACAATATAATGGCAGGAGAATATTATAAATGGCATAAAATATTTTCATCCATAAATTTTTATAACATAATAAATAATAATTAATGTGATATTTGATTGATCCTAAGATTTTTCTGGCTCATTTTTCTCCAAATCTATCCAATATGTCATCAAAATACTTTTAGCATCTTCATTTTTAAATAATAAAGTTGAAAGTGACACCAGTTTCTTTTGGCAAATGCAAGAAATAATTTTTAACTTTGAGAAGGATCTTGCTGCTGATGTCATTGCTACTGCTGCTGTTAATTGTACTTTATAGGATGTGAAAACTTTGGGATACAGTTTTATAAATTATTTTAAGTATAAATTTTAGTATTTCTAGAGCTAATAAGTTTTGTAAAAATTCAAAAATACGTAACTCTTCAAACCATCCTTTTTTGAAAGTCTAAATTTAATTTAAAATTTATGCAATGGCATTTTACTAGTTCTTCTGACATTTACTGTACATTGTGACCAGCAGGTGGCCAGTTGAACTGCTTCACACCCAAGTTGTCCATAGCTCTCGTTGCTTGCAGTCCTGAGCTGATGTATGCCTACGTTGCCACCCCATATATCTCCTCTGCTCATGCACATGTTTTATTTTCCCATAAGACTTCACTTACAAGATGTATGTTCAAAGAAAAATTGTTAACAATTCCAAGGGGTATTAAACCAAGAGCAGAATCCTTTCCGAGAGTAGGACCTTGTGTTACTACACAGGTCTCACGCCTATGAAGTTGATCCTGTAGATAACTTAAAAACATGATGGAGGGGTCAAAAAGCCACAGGCTAAGAATGATGGATAAAGAGAGAAAGCAGCATCCAGGGTCCTTGATATAAAAATGGAGTCACTATAAACCCTCCACAGCCAACTCTTGACTTATTAGGTCATAACAACAACAACAACAACAACAAAAAAAAAACAAATAAATAAATACTTAAATGATCAACCACTCTTTCTTTGAGTTTTCTGTTTTTTTGACATCTAAATACATGCATAAATGACATAATTAGTTTCACAGAATCGTGTTGTGGCAAGTAACAGAATTTGATATACAGCATGGAAAAGAGTGGGCTGGAAATGTCTGGAAAAGAGTGGGCTGTAGGCATTTGCGAACCTTGATATGAAAAGGTAAAATGCTGATGACTTTTTTGATACACATGCAAATGCATCAAAAACTTCAGGCAGACTTTCATATACTGACCATTGAGTAAGAGACCATATATTGACTGAGCTGTAGCACAGGTTTCTTTTGCTATCTGAAAGTAGGGTGTTCCTACGAAACCTTTCCTAAGCCAAAATGGCATAAAGCAGAGAAGCAATTGCCTTAGGACACATCTTGCTAACAGATGCCCAAAATAAATCAAGATAAAGCACAGTGCTCAAAGACACAGTTCAAAGCTATGGAGGCTTGAGATGCTGAGTGTAGTTCTCCTGGGAAGGAGCTTGACAGTGTAAAACTTTTAGGACAAACATAGGAGTAAACCTTCATGACCTTGAATTTGGCAGTGGATTCTTAGATATGACACCTAAAACACAAGTAACAAAAGAAACATAGATATATCGGACTTCATCAAAATTTGGAACTTCTGCACATTAAAGAACATTTTCAAGAAGGTGAACAAACAGCTCCATTTATAAAATGGGCAAAGAACTTTAGTATATATTTCTCCAAAGAAGACTATAAATGGCCAATAGCACATAAAAATTATTCAACATCTTTAGTCATTAGAGAAATGAAAATCAAAACCGCTGAGACACCACTTCACACCTACTAGAATGGCTATATTAAAAAACAAACAAAAAATCAGAAAATAACAAGTGCAAGCAAAAATGTGAAGATATTGGAACCTTCATAGATTGCTGGTGGAAATGTTAAATTGTGTAGCCATTGTGGAAAACAGTTTGGGGATTCCTTCAAAGCTAAACATAGAACTACTGTATGACCCAGAGAGTCTACTCCTAGGTATACACCTGAAATCATTGAAAACAAGGACACAAACAGATATTTGTATGCCAGTGTTCATTGCAGTATTGTTCCCAATAACCATAAGATGCAAGCAATCCAAATGTTCATCAAAAGATGAATGGATAAACAAAATGTTATACATATACAATGAATTATTATTCAGCCATAAACAGGAATCAAGTCTTAACACACGCTACAACAGGAATGAAACATAAAAACCATTGTGAAGCCAGACACAAAAGGACAAATATTGTACAATTCAACTTATATGAAATATCTAGAACAGTCAAATTAGAAATTGAGTAAAGTTTATCAGGAGCTGGGGCAAGAGGAGAATGGGGCGTTACTACTTAATGGCTACCAAGTTCCTGTTTGGATTGTTGAAAAAGTTTTGGAAATCTAAAGCAGTCATAACTGTGTAACATTGTGGTTGTAACTAATTCGGCTGAACTGTACACTTAAAAACAGTTAAAATGGAAATGTTATGTCGTATATATTTTCTACAATAAAAACTTAGAATTTGAAACAAAAATTGTGAGTGAAGATAAAGAACAATACTTTATAATGATAAACAGTTCAATCTATCAGAAAAAAATCAAATTGACTTAAATTCAACATTCCAGACCCCCTAAAATGTCTGTAGACATTTATGTGCAGTGGTCAACCACTTATTTGGCCACTCAATACATATTCAAAGCAGAGAGTTCTACAAAGTATATAACTTTTCCTCTCAGTGTCACATCTTTTAGACAGAGTCATCAGATGCTATGAATGACATACAGTGTGTCAAATGACTAGATCTTTAACAGTGAAGTAATTTATTTTTATTTTTAATTTTTTAGATTGATTTTCTTGAGTAAACTATTTTTTCATTAAACTATAGCTGATTTACAATATTGTGTTAGTTTCAGGTATACAGCTTCAAATACTTTTCCATTATAGGTTATTACAAGATATTGAATATAGTTCCATGTGCTATACAGTAAATCCTTGTTGTTTATCTATTTTACATACAGTGGTGTGTATCTATTAATCTCCTAATTTATCCCTCCTCTTCCCCTTTCTCCTTTGGTAAGTTTTTTTTCTATGTCTGTGAATCTGTTTCTGTTTTGTAAATAAGGTGATTTGTATTAGTTTTTTTTTTAGGTTTCACATATAAGTGATATCATATAATATTTGTCCTTTCTTTGCCTAACAGTCAAGTAAACAGTGCAATGTAAGTCCTATTCTCACTAATATTTATGAGGAAGGCAAGTGAGTGGTCTGAATTATCTTCACCTTACAGCTGTAAAACATGGATAAAGGGAGAGTAGTTCTCTGTGATGCATCACTGAGACAAAATATCAGAAAAGTGGTGCAGACTTAAGGAAACTAAAGCAAGTAGCTATGTTTGACAAGTGAAATCCTGTTCTCAAAACATTTGAGCAGTGTGCATTTTGTATATCTTTATCAGGATCCTAAAGCTAAATAGACAGTAGTGATTTCATTCATACCAAAACATATCCAGACCACATCCTTGCCAGATACATAATATTGAATAGATTATAACTGCAGAGACTGTATCTTTTAATTCTTTGTACTTTTAGAACTGGCATATAAGAAGCATTCAATAATATTTTGTCAGAAGTTACAAAATCTTCCTGTTTATTAAAAAAAATATTGTTGGTGATTTCAAAGATGTGCAGGAACTGGGAGGGAATTGCTCCTGTTCATAAAGTGGTAAATCAATAACATCTCAGTGACAACCTGTCTTATATGTGAAGTGGGATAATCAAACCACTGAAGGAAAATATTATTTTTCCATTAATTGATTTAGGACATTTTGTCTTCATTCTGATGCTTATCTAGGATTCTAGGATGTTGAATCAGAGTCAGAAAACACAGAATACCCTGAGAAAGACAGGCCTGGATTGCCTGCCTTCGGCCAGTTATCAGTTATAAATAGTATTTTCTGAGTCTGCTTCTCTCTTGTCATTGACTTCTGAGCACATAAAGGGAAGAATAAGAATGACCATGCAGAGGAATTACAGAACATGGTAAAGGTCAAATCTATACAGCTTAGTATTATCTTTCAAGGAACATATGAAGCCATAAAATTCTAAAACCTAATTCCTTTGACAAAGCCTATAACAACAACAACAAAAAATAGCACAACATAAATCCAGTCTACTACTGTTCTCCAGAGCAGGAGGAAACCGTATCATCTTAATCTGTTTTAGTTACAAGCCTAAGAATATAATCTTATGGCTAACAGTCCTTTAATCAGAATTGAGTGTCAAATGAAGAATCTTATAACAGAATTTTAATGCAGAGCTTCCTTAACTGTGCTTTGTAACCAACATGTTTTCTTGTTTTACTAAAGATTTGGTTGGAATTTAAAATTAATCTGTGAGATTTGATACATTAAAATTGGAAGAAATTAAAATTTATAATCATGAAAAAATTTTAAAGATGTTCTCTAACATGTAAAAGTCTATTTGAAAATAATCCTTTGCTAATCAACTTCATAGGTCTTTTCAATAGCAAATTTTATGAGAAACAATAAATTAATTCAAGCAGGCATTAACTCCATGATTAAGCAGTTTTGTTCCAGAAAAGTGTGTGTGTGTGTAATATGTGTGTATTAGTTCCAGACTGAAAGATTTCTAACCAAAATATATTTTGTTTTCAAATACTCGTAAATTTGCTAGCTTACAGTTTTAGTTAATTAGCAACCCCCTTAGAATGTAGCAAAATGCTAGGTAAAAACCCTAAATTATTTAGACGAGACTTTGTTAGGTTGCTCGTGTTCTGGTAGTACTTTAACTAGTATAGAACTCCATTACCAACAACATTAAGAGTGAATGTGGAAATGAAATTAGTATCACACTTAACATGAAAGTTTTTCAATAAGAAAGAGAGTCTTATTTTGGAGGGGAGATTTTTGATGTCCTAGATTAAATGGCTATTTGATTTTGAGGTAGTTGATTATTTCACATTCCTTATATATATCCCAGAATGAGAGATGGGACTAGTTTTCTTTGTTACACCAAACCAATTTCAAGTGCATATTCCTTCATCCTTGGGTCATCCTCATGCTATTTTGAGGCAAAGGCCTTTTGGACATATTATACCTCTTGCTGCTGTCATCTACAGAATTATCTGTTAATTTTCCCCTCTCATCAAACCCTTTGCCACCTAGATATTCTCTTTACCTTCCCCCTTCTTTTTTGGCATGATTTGAACACTTAGCTAGCCCTTCAAAAAGAACTTTAGCCTTTGGGTCCCTGACTTTTTAATTCTCTATAACTTTTTCTTTCAATCCACTTTAGCCATTTCTTTCTGTGGCGAATTCCTTGACCTTGTTTTTCTCAGGGTGGGACTGGCCTACTGATGAAGTGGGCCATAGAAAAACATAAAAGGTTCCCGTTTTCATTTGCACGACTTCTTTATTTGTTCTTCAAACTCAAAGGGGAACTCAGTCCCCTAGTCACTCTGTTTTCTGTGCACCATTCCACCCTTTTTTTTTTTCCCCTGATTTTTGTTCCAGGTTGAATTTAATGGTCCATAACCTCAGCTACTCTCTTATAAATATCTCCAGTTCCCCGAGTCCCTTGTCCTTCATAAATTCCTGTTCAATTTGACTGTCAGCCTTAACAGTTAAATGTCCCTCAAACTCCTACCACAAATCCTTCAAAAGCGACCTATTTTCTCCTACTTATTATAAAAATTTATATTTCTGTATAAAGCTAATGCTTCTACCTTTGCTCTGAATCCAACCACACTTGCCTCATTAAGAACAGAACTTCAATTCCAATCTTTCTTTTCTGGCATACTTTCAACTTTCTCTCGGTACTGGCTTTCTGCTGTAAACATGGAACCATGCTCAATGTTTTCAACCCCCCCCCCACCTCCATTGCCAAATCATTACGTTTCTCTTCCCTTTCCAGCCAAAAGTTTTGGTAGACATATATTTTATTTTAATTACCGATTGTACATTCATTACTTAACCTATTATAATCTACTCTCTCCCCCAATTATTCTAATGAAACTTGTCTTGCAATGATCCCTAAATCTCATCCATTTAACTAATGAGACCAGTAGCACCTACTTCTTAAATTGATTTTGCTAATCAGTTCACTAATTTCCATATCACTGCCACCATTGTACTGATGTCTTTGACAGGCATTGCTACAAAAATGTTTCAATTTATTTAGCCAGTATACAATCTATTTCCATACTGCAGTTAGAGGCTTGTTTTGCAAATCTGAACAGACAACAGCATTCTTCACTGTTCTTACCCACTCAGTTCTGTGTTAGGGCTTTGCTGTCCTTTTGATTTTTATTTCCTAGAACAAACCTCTCTTGCTGATATAACAGCTGGATGCTCAGTTGTTCCTTCTTCCCGAAATTATTATTCTTCAGATATCTTGCCTCCTATTTGCTAAGTTCTCCTGACATTTCAGGTTTCAGTTAAAATTTCATTTTCTCCAAACTCTTTGTGACCACCCCTCCAAATCTGAGTCTTTTCACCACACCCCCATCCCATGCAACCTCAGAATATATTGTGTTTTCCCTTCTAAAACATTTATCAGACTCTTTTAATTGCTCAATTGTTTCTCTGTGTCTTACAGGGTGACTTCTATCACCAATCTCTAGACACAGGAGACTAACTGGTAGTACACTAATACATTCTCTACCACATAGTAGATACTCATAAATATGCATTGAATGAACCAATGCATGAATGTATAATAAATAATGTTATACAAAACATCATCACAATTCATTAGGAGATAAAGTGACTGGTTTCAGCTTATAGGGAGTCATGGAGCCTCTTGTTAGCTCAATGACTAAACTTCTGTGTCATTTTCTTCTTCATGCCATATTGAAATTTTGCATTGCTTTGCTTCCAAAAGGATTCAGGGGTTTGATTCATTTAATTCATCTCTTTTGTGCAACCATCATCAAATATTTGTCTGCATTAATTACAAATCAACTGTACAGCACAGCAGTATACAAATGTCTTAATTCCCTGCTATATCTGAACAATCCTGCAGACTTTTCAAAAACGTATGCAGTACTAGTAACTACAAGAAGAGAGAGAACTTTTTTTAAACAAAAGAAAGAAAAAGTCAAGTATTAAATCCTATAAAACTTATATTGATGTAATTGTTCACTATTGAAATTTTAAAGGAGCTAGACCTGATATATCAAATTCAAGCCCTTTTCTCAATAGGCCCTTTGTTTTCTCAGAAAATAGATCTACTTTTGAATCATTCATTAACTCAATTCAGAAAAGATTTTAGTAGACACAGATGTAACTTGATATATTATATATTGACTTGACTGATCCTGCTTACGATTCTTTTACCTAAGCTGAAACTTTCTGTGATCAATTTATTAGACTAAACAATTCATACATTAATTCAGGGAAGATTTTAATCCCTGGGCTTTTTTATTACCTACTAGAACCTTCTGCTTAGTTTTCTCTTCAAGCGTAGGCTCCTGAGATATACCTTTGATCCGGATAGTAAAGATACTTTTAAAATCCTGGAAGGATTTAATGCTCCAAAATCTCCTTAAAAGCTCTCTCTGGAAGCTTTCCCTTCTCCTGTTCCTCATTTGTTTTTGCCTTCCTTACTTTGTCAACACCATTTTAATTATTTGTTTTTAATACAAAGTAAAACTTTCATTCCTAATCTGTTGTTTTAAATATATGTGTCTGATCTCACTGACCCATTAGCTCTCTCTGAGAAATTCAATAGACATCTAACATCTCCTTTTACAAACTTTTATTCTCTGTTTGTTTCCCATTAAGTTCCTATTTTCAGTCCAGTCTATGTATCCATTTTTTAGATTTTTTGCAGATCAGACAACAGACAGGCTTGAATCCGAAAAATAATTGATGTTTTACTGGAATTGAGTTCCAGCGATGCCTCACTCCCCGTTTTTTTTCTTGTATCACCACAGTGAGGGAAGAAGCCTCTAGAAATATACTCTCATATTTGAATTACCAAAATGCCATAAGCATACACACAAACAAATACATTTTTCAGCCAGTGAAGAAAGTCATTTCCTCTCTCAGGAAAAGGAAACTCAGTGCAAAGTGGTTGTTAGGATCCAAATAGTGCAGAACCATTAGTAATGCTTGTCTCTTACAAAGGTCACTTCAAACTTGGTTTTGAGTTAAACATGACCCTGGAGTGCCTCGAGGCATTAAATATACTGCTCCATACTTTGAAATATAATGATTCTGTTGCTGATCTTTGAGGTCATAAAAAGTGTGTTTCAAAGTCTAATAAACATAATCCCAGTTAGGTGGTGTCAATCTAAAAATATCAGGGAGGGGCTCTGTTATTACATTTCCCCAAAAGTTTTACACCCTCTTCTGCTCTGCTGTCCCACGGGAAGGGCAGGCATTTTACTCACTGAGGGATTTGAGATGAAAATGAAAAAAAGAAGAAAAAAATGGAATTAAACTGAGATTCCTTGCAATAAATCTTTTTGTTAATACCATCATGGTTCTATCATTTTAACTCCTTTTGTGTACTGGATTGCATGTTTATTGCTAAATATCTCTAAAAGAAAATATCCTTTTGAAATATTTGAAATAGATTAAATATACATCTCTGAACATGTCATGTTTAAAAAACCCACAGGGGACTTTCAAATAAAGGTCAAACACCTTATTTTGGTATATGAAACCTTTAAGCCGTCGGCATCTGCCTGTGTTTTAGCATTGGTCCTTACTATGCTCTCTTGTTCATATTAGGATGTGGTTATTCCAACTCCCTAGGGTTACACAAATGTGATGGATTTTCCTCTTTTAGCTTTATCACCTGCTGACTTTTCTCTGCTTAGAGCCCTATTCCTCTCTTTCCTTGCCTAAAGTACCTAATCATTGAGTCCACTCCACTTAGAAACATTTCCCAAATCCTCCCTTTCCCACCTCAAACTGAGTTAGGTGCCTGTCATTTGTATTCCATTAAGATACTCTAAATTCCTCTATATTATAACCTATTATACTTCTTTTTTGTCATTATCATGTGTGGGTCATACTAGCTTTTGCGAATAGGGTTGGAGCTTTGTTCATTTGTGAATGACACGTATCAGGTAACCAAATAATATTTATTGAATACATAAAATGAAGACCCTTTATCATTATATTTCAGAACAAATAGTTTATACAGATAGTTTAATTACAAAAATTGATATGAATTTTGAGTCAATTAAAAACCTCAATTCAGATTTTATATAATACAATCTGCAACATTTAATTCAGATTTGTTTGGCATAATGAAATACAGATCTTAATATATAAAAATGAATATGCCCCCTAACTACATATAATTATATTAGGTGCATCACTCTTTACTTGATTCAGTAGTTTTTAAGTGCTTGTTAACCTTTCAAATTAGATTTGTCCTAACAATTATACTTAACAAGGAAATTTTTATCCTTTCCTTTTAGATTTCTCTAATTAGCTCTTTCACTCATTTTAGTGTTTTTATAATATTAAAGATGTATAAATAGCTAGAAAGCATCCAGAGATTTTTCAGTGATTTATTCAGTGACAGCTACTTAGAGAACAAGGTGTGAATTCTCCCCATACTTGAATTCATTGTTGTGGAAAGCTTTCTATAATCAGACTAATAAAAATGTGAAAGCAAATTTCTAGATATAATAACAAATCCCTCTTCCATAAGCTTTCTTACTATATTGCTGTGCTCTTAGAAGTTTAAAAAATTGTAATCATTAATGATGCTATTACAAATTACTATAATGTATTACCATGTATTACATGGTAAGCAGAGGGGAACACACTTTTTTATAATAATTTTTTTTAGAGTGTAGTTGCTTTTCAATGTTGTGTTAGTTTCTACTGTGCAGCAAAGTGAATCAGCCATACGTATACATATAGCCCCTCTTTTTTGGATTTCCTTCCCATTTAGGTCACCCATTTAGAACACTGAGTCGAGTTCCCTGAGCTATACAGTAGGTTTTTTAAATTTTAAAATAAATAAACTCCTAATTTTATTTTTAAAATTTAGTTATGTTCCTTGTTTTTGCCTTTTTTCTTTGTTTTTTCCTATGATTTTTTTTCAACATCTTTATTGGAGTATAATTGCTTTACAATGGTGTGTTTGTTTCTGCTTTATAAAAAAGTGAATCAGCTATACATTTACATATATCCCCATATCTCCTCCCTGTTGCATCTCCCTCCCACCCTCCCTATCCCATCCATCTAGGTGGTCACAAAGCACCAAGCTGATCTTCCTGTGCTATGCGGCAGCTTCCCACTAATTGTCTTTATTCTTTATTCTAAGGACTCAAGGGACTTCTCTAATGAATACATCACACATTTTGTGGGTCAGGTGTACCATATATTTCAATGGCATGTATAAGTGTGTATCTAAATGCTTTGCAAATTCAACTTGCCTTTAAGGCGGAGTGATTCCATCTTGTGTCCTAGTTGGGTATCTCAATTTACCATGTCATTAATCAGTGGCAATATAACAATTTTGAAAGATTAACAGATTTATTTCCCTTGCATTCTGTATTTTGGGCCCTTTGATCTATGCTGTACTTTAATACACCTCCCCAACATAAATACACACACACACACACACACACACACACACACACACTCCATCATCATCACCGTCACCAAATTAGTTGACAGTTCTGCTGTGCTTATTCACTCATGGGAGGAATATGAAGCAGAAGAACTCAAAAATATTTTCACATTTTCTTGCATTTTGATTTTTCAAATCTAGAACCTTAATGACTGTAATGATTCACAAAAGTGAAAATAATTTTAGAGAAAGCAGATGGATAGATGAGTAATGTTTCTTATTCTTGAGACTAGAAAAAAGAAAATTATTTTTGTGGGGTTGAAGGTGGTCAGGGATGGAAAAATATGAGGGGAAACTGGTGACTAGGCATTCATGGCTTTTTGGGAGTGGGGGCATTCTTTAAACCTTCTTCAAGTGCTAAACCCTAAGAAAGAAGATGTTAACATTAGGAAAGAAGATCCATGTACTTTAAGAATTTTAAAAGCAGAGGGGTGTATGTTTTCTAGACTCACCTTCAGGAAATAGGAAAGAGAACAAAGAAGAAGTGGGAGACTAGACCTTAGAAAATGACAGAGCAGATTAAAGGAACAGCAGAATGAATGTGGTACTGCTATTACTGATATGGGTGTGGGGGAGAAAAAATGCAGATCTAAAAAGGATTATGGATGGGAATTCACTGTCAACTTGTGTGGACTGATGGCTGAGGAACAAGACTAGCTAATGGGCCTGAGAGTTGACAGCATAGACTGATGATGATGAAGACAGAATAATTTCTCCTCTCCCAATCTATCAATTTAGGTGAGCAGTAGAAAGGAATCACAAATTAAAGTTAATTTCTTTTCTTCAGGTGAAATGGAGGCATAGGAGAAATTAACTTGGCTTAAATAAATACAAAGGAAGTTATGTTCTGTTTTATTGCCAAGGCATTGCTCTTGGCATTACAGTAATATGCCATCCTCTCTATCTCCCATTTCCTTCTTTTCAGACACTCTGTGGCCTGCTTCTCTCATCCAATGTTATGACTTTCCTGGCATGTGTGTGTATATATATATTATTTATATATATATATATATATATATATATATATATATATATATATATATATATATCCCTTTATGACTTTCCTGGCATGTATACATATATACAGGGATATATATATCCCTTCTGGCCACCCTTGAATGTAACAAATCAACTAGACATGCTTCTGACATCTAATTTGGAACAACTCAGAAAATTTAGCCAATCCTATTAAAGTCAGTGGAATCAAATGACAACATGAACTCAGTACTATCATTCATGTCACTATGTGGTTGTTTCCAGAAACACACACCCATGCATGCGTGCACATACACATATAAATATAATTATATGGAGATATATGAAGCTATAAAGAAATTTATTTTTTTAGTTGATACATTAAATGATTTTTTAAAATGGGCTCTTCTATACATACCTTTCTTGAGTTCATGGCCCATACCTGCTTCTCAGGCACCTGCTCTTGTGATTCTTCTATAGCCTCTAAGCTTCAAGCATATTAGCCTTTTTTTTAACCTCAAATATGCCAATTTTATTTCTTCTGTGGAGCCTTTGCAGTATATATTCTCTCTGACTTTAGTTTTTATTTTTTTACTTTATTGAAGTATAGTCGATTTACGATATTGTGTGAGTTTCAGCTGTACAACACAGCAATTCAGTTATATATATATCTATATATCTATATATCTTTGGCACAGCAAAGGAAACCATAAACAAAATGAAAAGACAACCTACAGAATGGGAGAAAATATTTGCAAATGATGTGACCGACAAGGGATTAATGTCCAAAATATACAAACAGCTCATACAGCTCAATATCAAAAAAACAAACAACCCAATTAAAAACTGGGCAGAAGAACTAAATAGACATTTCTCCAAAGAAGACATGCAGATGGACAAAAGGCACATGAAAAGATGCTCAACATCGCTTATTATTAGAGAAATGCAAATCAAAACTGCAATGAGGTATCACCTCACACCAGTCAGAATGGCTGTCATCAAAAAGTGTACAAACAATAAATTCTGGAGAAGGTGTGGAGAAAAGGGAACCCTCCTGCACTGTTGGTGGGAATGTAAATTGGTACAGCCAGTATGAGAACAGTATGGAGGTTCCTTAAAAAACTAAAAATAGAGCTACTGTATGATCCAGCAATCCCACTCCTGGGCATATATATGGAGAAATCCGTAATTCGAAATGATACATGCACCTGACTTTATATCTTTAAATGAATGTTTCCTTTTTTGTCATTCAAATCTCAGCTTATATATAATTTCCTTAGTAATTCCTCATCATTTTTGCATAACTGTTATAATTTTCTGTGTAGCACTTGTCACTGCCCTTTAATTCCCCTTACCCTCGTCTGTTGTTTGATGGCGCTTTAAAGCATCTAACATACAAATAAAAGGTACTTACTTGTAATGTAGTACATAAGGTCCACAAGGATGGAATTTTTTCCTGCTTTGTTCAGTGATGTATCCCAAGGAGTGGAGGTGCTTAGTAAATATTTATTGATGGTAAAGAAATATGTTATATCTTTCTTTTTTGCAATTATTTGGTAGTTTATTACATGCCCAACACTCTTAAAGTTAAGACCTATGAAAAACTATGTTTTGTCTGCCTTCTTCACCAATTTATCTGAAGTACATAATGCTTGGCAAACATAGAAAGTATTTAAACGTATTTAATTAAATGATCCATTTGTCATGGGATGAACAATTATTTTTTAAGTTGATTTCTAGAATTTACACTTTTCTGGCCTCACCCAAAACATTAAAAACTCTTAAATAGTCACCATATATCTAACAGGTTCTAGTACACTTGGGTAAGTCCTTCACAAATTTATCAATAGATCATAATCAAAATAATTTGAAAAGTAATATAAAATGATGAAGAATATTATAATACTTAAAGTTTGCAGGTATCTATGGAAATTGGCCCTCTTATATCTTGTTTAAAAAAATCTAACATGGACCAGTAGCTATAAAGGACATTTTCACATTTTAAATACATGCATATGAAAAATTAAAATGTACAAATCTCGATATTGTGGTTTCGGAAATTTATCACAGTTATATAAGTGGAATTCTATATCAGATTTCTGTACAAATATTTTTATTACAGAGCTGTTTAATGTAGTAAAGAAATGGAAGCATCCTGAACATTCTAAAATTAATCAGTGTTGGTGTACTGATAAAATAGAGAAATGTGTTTGTAGGCTCAAAGATGAGTGAGATAGGTTCATATTTTCTAACATGGATGTATTTGGATAATTACAGTGTTAACATATAGCAATGGTTTTGAAGTATATAGCATGATTTATTTTATAATATTTTTAATTAGTATATATCCTAGGTATTCAATTTTTATGTATTATTTATGTATCTTTCTAAAACGAAAATGTACTAGTAATTATTTCTTATTCCTGGAATAGCATTAATTTTCACTTTTTCTTTTAAATTGTATTAATATGAATCACATATATATTTATATTGAATATTGTTTAGATATCAACTTATTCCAAGCTAACTTTTAGATCTAATACAATTACAATTTATATCTACAGTTATTTACAGACACTTGTCCAGCTTATTCTAAAATTTGTATAGAAATGCAAGGGCCATTTAATTTCAAAAGCAATCTAGAAAAAGAAGGACAAAGGTAGTTCGGTCAGAAGAAGCATGAACTATTTTTTCAAAAAGAATGAATCCACTTTACCAAAATTAAAAATGTCTCTTCTTAAAGAGAAACAATTAGGGGGGAAAAAGACTCTTCAGAGACTGAAGAAAATGTTAAAAATATATGTTACTGACTTGTATCAAGAATAAATGAAAACTCTTACAACTTAGTAAGAGGAAAGCGAGACCCAAGAAAATGGTCAAAATATTTGAACAGGCAATTGACAAAATAAAATATCTGAATTCCTAGTAAGAACATAAAAATGTGCTAAAAAATTAACCTTCTGAGAAATTCATATTAAAAATAACATGACACAGCTATATATACACTAGAATGGCTAAAATTTAAAATATTGAGATAATCTAGTTGTGGCACAGTGTAGACCAACTGGAACTCATGCAATGCTGGTAGGAGAGGGGATGTAAAATGGTACAACCACTTTGGAAATTCTTTAAAAGTATTTATTTAGTTACACATACACTTAGGAAAACATTTTATGTTATTTATAAACTTATACTTACCCATACAACACAGAGGTTTCAATCCTAGGTATTTACAATTGAGAAATAAAAGCATGTCTACTCTAATATTTATACATGAAGATTTATAGCCACATGGATTTCCATGGAATTCCAGGATTCAAACAGACAAGGCATCCACCCAATGTGACTACTTGATTGATTACATAGGTATAAAAGTTAAGTAGTTATCATTATTAATATACAAAACATCAATATTTTTTACATTATTATTAAATGATACTGATGTGATGTGATGTCCTAAGTAATCAAAAAGGATTCCTTGCTTAACAAAATGTATGGCCTTTTGTAGAATATTAAGTTTGGAGAGAATCCTAACCTTAATCTATGTTCACTTCTACTGATATTTATTTATCAGGCATGCTATCTATAATTAATATGTTGGGCTAGATAAACACAAATGAACACTTCCAGTTCTATATTTAGAGTGAGTTGATTTGACTGTTTACTTAGCCACCTACTTCCTATGCTACTTTAAAATATTTGCTCACCTTTTTGTGCCTCATTCTGTAAAATGAGTGTATAAAATATACCTCTCACAGAGTTATTGTACATCTTTGTGAATGGCTTAGCATGGTGCCTAGTACACAGTAAATGTTCAATAAATTTTAGTTTTAGATATTTTTAAACATGGGCTCCAGGGGCACTCAACGCTTCTCCCCTCGTCCAAATTGGGCTTTACACCTTGTGGATGATGGTTGTTGATATGGCTCAGAAACAGTGTCAATGACGAGAGCTTTGTGTATGATGGTTTTGTCTTTTGGGCTTGTCTTTTTGAAGTGTTTGTCTTGTGATTAGGAGAACAGGCACTGGAACTAACTGCCTAAGTTTGAATCTGGATTCCTCCATTTACTTGTATTACTTAACTTTGGTTCTGACGGGAATACAGGAAACCCTGTGGGATTATGGATTCTTGTTCAATCATTTAAAATGCTGCCCATTTTTATACCATGGAGGTTTCCACAGCTTCAGCGTGGAACTGAACTAAGATTGGGGTTGGTTGAGTGGATATGCCTTTCTTTTGTAAAGTTGGAGAAGAGCTGTGGATAACTCAAACATGTTCTCCAGCAAATCATTTCTTTTAAAGAGTACATATGGAAGTTAAAGTGTTAAAAATTAAGTCCCTTATATTCATGCTGTTATACTCTTCAAATAGTCTTCACATACCCACATATGCAAAGCCACTGAGTTAGGCTGCAGATAGAGCTGTTGTAATAAAGAGACCTCAGAAGGAAGTGAACCAAAAAACTCAAAATCCTACCTTTTTATCAGCTAAGTGTTCCTTGTCTACGTTGTTGTGGATAATTCATACCCACAGTTTCTGCGGTTGGTCTGTGGGAAAGGAATAGAGAAAGTGGACAGCAAACTGATACTCATTAGGATGTGATATAGAAGTTGCACACAACCCTTCCACTAACAGTAACTGTACAAACCTTAGTTAGAAGGTCAAAGCTGGATACAGTAAACTAAGAAGAGTGACTTGTCACTGTTCAGCAAGTCACTCTTCTAAAAACAAGGAATTCTTTATTAAAAGTGGAATGGTAAAATGGATTTGGGGGATAATTAGCAGACTAATAATTTCAGACACTGTCAGACACTTTAAAAAGTTACATGTTTTGAAAAAGTCAACTTAAGATGATTTAATGGCAACCCAACACATTATTTAAGAATTCATGAAAAACAAACATAAATAAAGGACTATTTAAAAATGCATCTTATATATTTGTGTGATTACTCTACAATATCTATGAGAATAACATACATCTACCAATAAACCCATACTCAGCCTTCCCCTCCTTGAACAACAAAATGTCAGCACTATCGTATAATTATCTTCTTTTCAGTTTCTCTGAAGGGTGATTACTTGTTCTTTGCCTTCAGGAGATGGCACTGATTTTCTTAATAGAAATCTCATTTCAACATCCTGAAACTTGAATTGTTAGAAAGTGCTTTTTTTTCAGACTCATATTAACTATCACTTACTATTCATCAGTATCAAGTAAGCATATCAATGTGTATTTTTTTTTTAATTAATAGCTACTTTATTTATTTATTTATTTTTGGCTGAGCGCAGGCTCACGGGCCCAGTTGCTCCGCGGCATGTGGGATCTTCCCAGACCAGGGCTCGAACCCGTGTCCCCTGCATTAGCAGGCAGTTTCTCAACCACTGCGCCATCAGGGAAGCCCTCAATGTGTATTTTTAATTGGGAATAATTAATAATTTTAGCACTATGAGTAACTCAGAATTTTGTGGGCTGTTCTGAATATTTTTACCTCTGAAATAATCCTGAATTGTTGTTTTTTGTACATCTAAAAAGTAGTTGGTCCATAGTTCTACATTAAATGTCTTTAGTAATTAAAAGGCATTTACTTTCTGTAATAGTTTCATTGTTGTATGTATTTATATAACTACTCTTTACAGTATAGAAAATCTTAGTAAAATTAAAATTAAGCATTAATTTGAGCCAAAATCGTGTGCATAAGCTTCTGCTTTAAAGAAATCCCATGTTCAACACTTCAGGTCACTAGGATACCATTTGGACAGTAAATGTGTGCTGTAATTTCTTCACATAATATTTTGGTGGATTAAAGCATGATTTTTAAGTTGCTTAACTTGCAACCAGTATGCAGTTAACCCACTCAGTGAATTCTTATTGTATTTGGGATTCTATGTAAAACTGTTATGAATGCAGAGACTTTCAAAATTGCTTCACTAATTTTAAAAAGGCATAACTTTGCAGTCTTCCTCTGGAAACAAACACCCATCCTCCCCCAGATACATCAAATAATATTTTTCAGTAGAAAAGTTTATGTAGGGTCTCTGAAAACTATGTGCTGAATTTAGTATTACTTTTCGTAACTAAAAGTAATTTGTGTAAATGCAGTTTAGTTTCTTCTTTAAATTATGAATTTTACCACCAAAATAATTTAAGAATTCTGTGATTTGTACAATACAGACCTCCAATGATATTAAAGCCTCTAGGAAAAAACTCCCCACATGAATTTTTATTTATTTTACCTTTAGTAATAAGTATACATCTTGCAATACTTGAAGGGAGCAAGTATATAGCCATGAAGTTAAAAAAATAATAATTATAATAGGAAAATTTTACAAACTGTTGTTACAAGACAGTTTAGGAAAAATGGTGTATAATAAAATAATTAGGAGTTTTATTTTTAAATATTCTCAAACTTAACAGAATAGTAGCAAATAAAGAACAACTTTTTTTTTTTCTGTACCATCTAAGAGTTTGTTGACCTGATAGTATCACCAAAAATATTTCAATACATATTTTGTACAAAAAAGGATATTCTATTACTTGACCTTAATACAACCATCAAATTTGACATTAAACTTTGATATATTGCTACTAACTAATATGCAAACTCCATTACAGTTTTTCCAGGATTGTCCTTTTTAGCCAAAGAATTCAGCTCAGAATTATGGTTTGCACTTAATTTTCACATCTTTTTAGTTACCTCCAATTTCAAACAATTCTTTAGCAATTCCTTAACTTTTATGACCTGGACATGTTTGCATATTACAGGCCAGTTATTTTGAAGAATATCTCTCAACTTGGATTTGTGCATATCATTCTTCATGATATGGTACAGGTCACGACACTTTAGCAGGAATATTACAGAATTGATGCTGTGTTCTCATTGCATCTTATTAGGTGGTACACACTTTAGATTTGTCTCTTTAATAGTGATGATCACTTTGACTACTCTAATGAGGTATTATGTGTCATATTTTATCACTCAAAAGTCATACATTTTTCCTTTGTAATTAATAAATATTCTCTTTGGAGTCAATTTGAAACTATGTAAATATCTTGTTTCTTATGAATCTTCCAATTTATTTATTTATTTATATTGCTTTATATTCATGTTTCCTATTTTATTTGATGTTATTATCTATTGTTATTATTGTTATTATTATTACAATTACTATTTTGATGGCCAAATTTCTCCAAATTTGACCAGTTGGAATATCTTCAGCTTCTGTGTGTTTTTGACATGCTTACATCTCTGAGCAGTTTCTTGCTATCTGGTAGAAGTTTTTCCAGGATCTATTGGGTTGGCCAAAAAGTGCCTTCGGTTTTTAAATAAAAATAAATGGCATATTTTTCATTTTCACCAAGAACTTTATTGAACAATGTATTCACCCTTTTGCTCCACTACCTTCTGCCATTTTTCAGGCAACTTCATAATTCCATATTCCCAAAACTTTTAATCTTTTTGAGCAAAGAACTGTTCCAGGTGCCTTTTATAGTCTTCCAGGGAATTGACATTTTTTCCATTAAGAGAATTTTGTAAAGACCTAAGTAAATGGAAATCCAAAGTTGCAGTGTCTGGTGAATAAGGTGGATGAATCAGAACTTCCCAGCCAAGCTGTAACAGTTTTTGCCTGGTCATCAAAGAAACATGTGGTCTTGCCTTATCCTGATGGAAGATTATTTGTTTTCTATTGACTAATTCTGGATGCTTTTCATCGAGTGATGCTTTCACTTGGTCTAATTGGGAGCAGCACTTGTTGGAATTAATCATTTGGTTTTCCAGAAGGAACTCATAATAGAGGACTTCCTTCCAATCCCACCATACACATAACATTACCTTCTTTGGATGAAAACCGGCCTTTGGTGTGGTTGGTGGTGGTTCATTTCACTTGCCCCATGATCTCTTCCATTCCACATCACTGTGCAGTATCCACTTTTCATAGCCCATCACAATTTGTTTTAAAATGGAACGTTTTTGTTATGTTTAAGTAGAGAATTGCATGAGGAAATACGGTCAAGAAGGTTTTAGTCGCTGAACTTATGTGGAACCCAAACATCAAAACGATGAACGTAACCAAGCTGGTGCAAATGATTTTCAACTCTTGATTTGGATATTTTGAGTATATCAGCTATCTCCAGCGTGGTATAAAGTTGATTGTTCTCAGTTAATGTCTTGATTTGATCGCTATCAACTTCAACTGGTCTACCTGACTGTGTATCATTGTCCAGCGAGAAATCTCCAGCACAAAACTTTGCAAACCACTTTTGACACGTTCGATCAGTCACAGCACCTTCTCCATACACTGCACAAATCTTATTTTACATTTCAGTTATGTTTTTACCTTTCTTGAAATAATAAAGCATAATATGCCGAACATTGTTGCTTTTCTTCCATCTGCAACATTAAAATGACTACACAAAAATTCACCAATTTTGATGTCTTTGTTTAAATGCATGCTGATATGACAGCTGTCACATACAATCTAACAAAATTGTTTCAAATGAAGTTAAAGACACCTGAGTGCTAGTAGAGCCATCTTACAGAAAAATAACAAATGAACCTTTTGGCCAACCCAATATGTTATATGTATACTTTTATATGCCTATACCCTGTATCAGTCATTCTCCAGGAGAATTGGTATGTCTTAAAGGAAGATGGAATTTAGAAGCCGAAATTTGAATATTTGTTATGTTCATTGCTATTAGGACGCTGCTGCTTCCAGCTCTCTCGGTGAAAGAGTCAGAAAATTTATATTTGGTCACATTTCCATCTCTAGTTCTGCATCTATCTGCCTATCTATCTATCTATCTATCTATCATCAAAAATCTTGAGTGCACACATATATACCCAAATTCAGTTCCACATCATTGGGTCCATTCTAGTTTTCTTCCTTTCTATATTTGTAATTACCTTCTCTAAGAGTGAGAAATTGGCTCCAGTGCTTCTATTTATTTATTTGTTTCTTTATTTAATAAACACTCCTCTAGATTTCCATATCTCTGTTCAGATGCTCTCTTCACACCATTCAGGTTTCAGAATGCTGTGTTGTACTCTCCCCACACTCCTAATATATGTATCCTTTATTTTCCAATCAGTTTTAGATGACTACCTCTGTTGGCCCCATCTATCTGTTTTAGGTCTGAACATTCATGAGTTGAAGGGATGACTAAGGAAGGGAAGAGTTGGAGGAAGAGAATGTGGAGGAGGAAAAGTCACCACTGTTTTTGAATATTTTCCTTTCTTCATTCCCACTATTATTCTATTCAAATTCCAGTTTGTAACATGGTAGGTCTTACTCCATCAATAATGTCTCAACCACACATTCATATTTACTATCTTCTTGTCTCTCTTTGTTATGTTCTGTGGGATTTTTCTATTCTTCAGTGTGTCAATTCTATATTCTGCTGAATGTAATCTCTTTAATTCTGGATTGAATTTCTAACTTCAAATACCATATATATATATGTATATATATGTGTGTGTGTGTATACATAAATTTCTGGAAAACTCTTTTTTATATGTAATATTTTAATACCTTATTTTATGTCTCAAAATATACTAATATATTTTGTATTCTGGTTCTGATAATTCCAATATATGCAGTATGATTTCAAAGTTTGTTGGTTCTCATAACTCTTATTCACAGTAGATTACTTCTTCATGTATTTTTGTGATCTTAAATGGTGAGTCCATGACACTTGCTCTTTATCTGTGGGAATTTGTTGAAAGTTTAACTGCATTCCCCCAGAAAGTATTTATAGTTGTTTCTGATAGATCCCTCATGGCCTTACAAATCTAGGATAGTCATTATTTTTATTTTTGCCTGTGCATTCTTAGGTGAGCACAATGTTATAAATGTCAGTTCCAATACTGTGTGATACTCAGTTTGTGATTAGGAATTGTTAGGGCAGAATTTTCTTATTTTGTCTCTGTCAGTGGAATGTTTCTTTTTTCATACTTTGTTTGTCTGTTTGTTGGCATTGAATTTTAGGAGACCCAGGTTTGTTTGGGAAGTCTTCGCTTCACCCACACAGTGGAGGCCTTAGATCATCTCTCTGCAAAACCCATTAAAATCTAAGGGCTAGACTAGTAGCCTTTGGCAGAAGTTCCAAGAGCCAACATTATTTAGGCTTACTTTCCCTCTCTGGATTCACAGTTTCATTTTATTTATAGCATTCTAAGATTTATTTTACCTTCTCACTAACACAGTTGTCATCATGTGTATATATATTTTTTCTTTTTCTAAATTTTAACCAGTGTTTTGGTTGATTTCTTCTAGGTAATTCCCAAAGAGCTCTTTCCAGCTAATTTCTCTGATCACTCTATCTGCCATACTGCCAGAAACAGAAATAAACAGTAGATTAGAAATTTAAATAATCTTGAAATAATTTAGTAAAGAGAATGTGTGTATATTTTATGATGGAAACTAACACATACTGTTTAAGATTGGTAATGTTAAGCTCTTCTTTTTTGCTTCACCATTCATTGTTTCCATTCAAAATCATTATTTTAAGAAATGAAAGCAAGGTTGACAGTCTTTCTCAATACAAATTTAAAAAATAAATCTAGATGGTCAGATGACATCAAAATCTTAATGAAAAAGCTTGCTTTCATTTTTTAAAAGAGCATACTATTTTAGTCATCAATTAAATTTTTTGGTGATTTTTTTGAAATTTTTTTTCTTTTGTACAATATTTATAGGATGTAAAATATCTCCTTTAGGCTAAAATTCCATAGAACAGAGTTCCATAATTAGAGTGAATTGTTGGAAAATTATATTAATTTCTGTTCATCCAACTTTGAATTTGCAGAGGATAAAAAAAACATCTTTTTTTCAGCTTTGAAGTTTTTGTCAGTCTTTTTAGCTCTTTCCTTGACAAGCCTTCTGCTTTGATAGATGTGTTAGTGTTTTGTTAAAATGTATCATTGATAACTATTTAAAACTACATACTTGAGCAAAGTTAGGAGGCTCTAGTTTACTAGGTGACTTTGGCAATAATCACTATAAATTTAAGCTCAAGAGACAGATAATAGGGAATACCTTAAAACTGTTTCTTGTAGAAGTGGTTTCTCACATATCAGTTCATTGCTAAAGTACATAGCAGCTCTATTTTTGGCAGTTTAGGTCTATGGCTGGTTAAATCAGTTGACAAGAGAATTGTGTTAAAGAAGCCAGAAAATGGGTTTAATTCTCAGTTTGGTCAATTAACATTCTTTGACCCAAGTCAGTAAGGGCACCCTTGCAACTGGTTAATCTGAATTTCCTCTTACTGGCTAGAAAAAAAAAAAAAAAAAAGCATAGTATTTTACACAATTCAAAGCATTTTTACTTATAATAATTTATCTTTATCACAACACTAAAATATAGAGGATAAACCATCTTGCAGATGAAATAATGGGATTTGGGTGAAATTTTTTTTGACTTACCTTAGAGTCAGAGTGCCAGAGTGAAGGGTAATAACCCTAACAAAAAAGAACTCTTTTTTAAAAGATGAGCAGGTATAGAGACAGTGTATATATATTAACAAATTCACATAATTTGTGAGTTGGTTCAGTCATGACTTAAATCCAGATATTCAGACCTTAGATCTTATACTATAAATCATATACTACCAGATCTTATTCTATTAGGTCCTTCACTGTTAACAGCAAAAGTCAGCTTCTGCTATACTTTCTGCATTGTTGTAAGAGCTGCACAGTATCATGCTTATACACATGTGTAAACACAAATTAAACTGTTTTATTTTCACCAAGTCTTACTGTCTTGTGAAACTCAAGGAAATTGTATTGATAAATTTAAAGCATTTGAATTACTTTTCTTCTAACACTAAGGATTAGGACTCAGGTGAAGGGCCTTCATGTTCATACCAATTTGTTCCATGTATGAACATTGTCAAATGCTTATTTTAGCTTTTGCCTACAGAGTGTTTTTGCTCAACTCTTCAGGTAAGTCACATGTCTGTAATCCATGAGAAAGTGTTGGAGTCCATTAAAGCTTCTATCAGTGAATTGTGAGCCTGGGGAATGGTGTCTGAGCTCCAAGGATTAATGGTCATTTGAAAACTCACACAGCTTGAAATTCACAACTTAATACCCTAAACAATTAGAAAGTACCAAGGTAACCTACGTGCCCCACTCTACTATTCTCTCCTCTGTATAATGTGAAAATTTAATTTTGTTTTAGAGCATAAGGGATAGAATCTATCCATAACATAACCATACTGTGTTTTATGTTAAAAACATGCAAAGCATAAAGCTATATTGCATATTTTAATTATTTAATAATGTTTTGATTAGAAAATACTCCAGGATTTGAGGCAGAGTTTCAGAATCAAAAGTTAATTTCAGTGTTCAGTCTGAATATCTCCATCCATGCAACAACTCAACAAGCTCTTTGCAAATTTAGACAATGAAAAAAATAAACAAGATCTTTATGGAAGATATTACCTGTCAGACATTAACTTGAATGGCCAATCAGTCCTTTCAAAATACACTGATAAATTTGCATATGATATATATTTATACAATCAAAATATACAGAAGTGTTTGTAAGATAAAATTAATTGCTTTTATTTATTTGCATGGATGATATAGATATTCTCACAAGCACAGTCAGGTTTAACTCTTCTAAAAAGTCACATGACAGTGTTATGTGCTCTGCTTAAATTTCTAAATGAAGACTGTTAGTTTACAGCCTATACTTATGTACAGGGACATATCTATTTTAAGGAAATATTAATCATTTGGATTGTTAATTTACCCAAATGTCAGGGAAATAAATTATCCTGGGAGAGCTTTCAAACTAAGTTGAATTGATCTAAATATAACCTCCATAAAATTCAGATAATATATTAACTATTTTAGATATAGTTTTATATTTTGGTAATCCATAAGGTGATTTAAAAAATAACGTTATACATAAAATTAACTCTCACCCACAATAAGTGAGTGATAAAGCATAGCTGGAAATTTGGCAATGAATATTTCAATATTATTTTCCCCTGCTAATTTTCTCTTCCTAGTGTTTGATATAAATGATACATTAACAGTGGACTTCCTAGAAGATTAGACTCTCTTGTACAAGACACTTCATTTATCTTGATGATCATACTTCCTTTTAATCTGTTTGCCCTTGCCTACATCCTCTCGTGACCCTCACCTTCAATGACAAGCTCTATTTCCCAGTGCACCTCGTGTCACGTCTTCACTATTTACAGCCCTAACTGAGTAATCTCACTCTTTGTACTGCTGATGCAAAGTATTACAAGTAATGGATGTAATAAATTACATCTTAGCTTAGACAGATAGGACCAAATGCTTTTGGATTTACCAGAATCATTTCAGAAATTGACATTTCTCTGCCACTGCTGCAGGTGAATAGTGCTTCAGCTGTTGTCATCATAGTCAAATGATTTCTGCCTACACAGGTCTGGTAAGAGGTCCTCAATAAATGCTCCCTAGGAAGGAAATTTACTATTACTTGCTTGTGTGTTTGTTTTATTTCTTATTAATTAACTCTTTTTTATCATTCTTTTTTCCTACTTCTCAATCATATTATCATTAGCTCTACAATCAATACAATGATCATTAGCCTTTCCCCAGAATGTGGCGTTGGAAATAGCCAACACTATCTAGCATGGCACTGTGCACAAAATTATATGATAAATACATATGACTGAATGAACTTTTATAGCAGATAGAAAAATTTGAGATGTCATGCATGTACACATAAGCATATGCATGTACATATACACTAGAACATGTAAATTTCAGAAGCTGTTTTTCATTAAATTCATTCCTTGCTTCTAAATAGTTACTGAACCCAACACTATGTTTAAGGAAATTTCCAGATACTTTACTGATTGCATATAGATTCATAATTTTTCTATTTTAAATTAATTTTGTTATTAATTGAAGTATTTTTCCAAATCTAGGCACGTAAAATAAAAATATATAGCATGTTAGTTTATCGTTGAAGCATTCCTGGATAAAGTGACCAAAATTATACATGGCATACTGTCACCCTACTAGGTTTCCGAGAGTACTTTACTAGTTTTATTTTTTCAAATGTAAGCAAATTGCTGTTATACCATACTTCACAACTTATCTAGGAAATCAAATTAAAACTTCCAATTACTTAAGTAGTGTACTATGTTACAGATCTTATCCGAGAGGGAAAAAGCGTGAAGGGTAGCAAGCATAACTATGGAGGGCACTTATCAAGCTAAGTAGGCAAAGTGCTTCCCCATGCATATTATTTTAATTGTCATATATATTCAGATTATTTAAGAGAAAGATGGTACACATTTAATGTAAGCTTATATCCAGCTGATGAAAGAGTAAAAGCTAATCTTTGCAATTCTATTGCTGCGTTAAGCATTAATTTGATCATACACAGATACATACACACACGTACACAGAAAGGGAGAAAGAGAGAGAATATGGTAAAACAGAATTTGGCTTCAAGAAGACAATAAAATGATGGCAAAAGTTGGGACAAATCATTTTGCATTGGAAAGAATACGGGAAAAAAGTGATCCCCTGGTCCAACAGTTTTATTCCTTATGGTTGAAAAAGATGAGTCTTAAAAATCTTTTAGTGTTATACCCAAAATAATGCAGGGAGTGGTTAACCCTGAAATAGATTTTGGTTCTTCTGGATTAGTCCAATCACCCTTCAAGTAACCAGTATAGAAAAGATGGCTAAGACCATTTTTTGCATGAGTTTTAAAAATCTCAAATATAGGATATACATTCATATACCTTCCTAATAAAAACTTTCAAAAATGATATATATTTTTCCAATCATAAAGAGATTATAATAATTTAATTTGGAATCATGTTGAGGTTTGGCCATATTTACTCTTGCTATTTAGTCTGACTCAGCCTTAACGGAGGGTGGTAAAACTGAAAAAGACATTCACTACCCACTCACTGATGACCTAAATAAAACTCTTTTTCCTTAGCTTAATATGCACTAATACTGTGCTTAATATTAATATATGTCCTGGGGCAGAGAATATTTTAAATTGTGCAAGTCATTTGGTCTAGCCTGAGTAAGGTTATTAGTATGATGTCCTGAGGATATAAGCACTGGAGGCAGGTAGAACTTTTTATGATCTGTCACTTCTACTAACCCGCATGATGCTTTAAGGAAGGGACTTAGTCTTTCTGAGAGTTGGTTTCTTAATCTTTAAAAAAAACTCTCACTAATTTACTATAAGAATTAATTAAGACTAAGTATATAAAGCCCTCAGCATACTACTTAAAATATGGTAAGAACTCAATAAACTGTAGAGGTTGTTATTGTTTCTGTTACACTATGGATTCATTATTGTTATTTTCCTCATTACTATAATTTTATATAACATTGACATTTAAAAGATTTAGGAGGTTGCATGGTAATCACTAATAATATTATAAACCTATGAATTCTATTCCAAAATAGTTTAAAACACACATACAATCACACAAATTTTACAAAATTTTAGGGAGTATTTAGATCTATGAATCCCATATGCCATATCTAGAGAATTCCATTGGCATTAAGCTAAGAGCCCCTTATCCTGGAGCATGTTTTCACTAAAACATATACATGAATGTGAAAATCTTAAATGAATATCATGAGAAGATAGCTAATATAAAATACTAAAAAGACTACCAGTAACTCAGAAGACAGAGAATTACAGTGGAAAATGCATAGGATTAAGAATGAAATGGATAAGGACTCAATGCAAATGTTAGAATTTGGGGGGTTTTTTTCCCCCAGTTTTACTGGTAAATAATCGATACATCATGGTATAAGTTTAAGGTGCAAAGCATGATGGTTTGATTTACATACATAGTGAAATGATTACCACAATAGGTTTAGTTAACATCCATCATCTCATATAGATACAATAAAAGGAAAAGAAAGAGGAAAGCTATTTGGTGATTGTCACAGAGTATATCCTTTTGCATTTTTATGTATGCAGTTGGGAGTATTTTCACAAAATTCAGAACAGCTACAAAAGAATAGCATGAAACTGGACCCTAGTGTAGGCAAATAAATGACCAGGGATGGAGCAAACAAGTGCCATGCAGTCTTTGACACAAATGGGTAGAGCTGCAAAAGGAAGAAGACTATATGTTGATAATTACCCACCAAGAAGCACATAGGTAACAGGGAAGAATTCTAAGAGAGAAGAAGCCTGGGAGATAATGCACAAAATGAAGGGACTAGTTAAGGATTAAAAAAAAAGAACAGCTAAAAATAGAATGTGGTTTTGATGTTGATATACATAAATGACACTTAGAAATGGCATGATGGCAGTGGATCTTGGAACAACCAAATTGTGTCCCTAATCAAGTATTTCTTCCCATGAAGATCCTGAAGAAAATGTACATTCAGGTCAAAGACTAGGGGGACAATGCACTCATCTGTAATTATTCAAGGGTTTGGCCCAAAATGTTGATAGGGAATTCTAGTGAACTAGAATAGACTAGACTCTTGGCCTCTGCCTCTTTCACTGGGGTGGAGTTGGGAGTACCTTGCAGACTTGAAAGACAGCAGGCTGTTTGCTCCAACTACATACACCTACGACCCAGGACTATTATACTGCCACTGCAGTTATAGGAAATACTTAGGCAAAGATGAGAAAGTTGCCCAGAAATGAAAGAAAGAGAAAGTCAGTGAATGTGTTTTTTCTTTTAGTTCAGAGACTGCTGCCCCAGGCAACAGACCAGGTCTTAAGTCAGAAATGGAATACCAGGTGCCACTATCTGTGTGCTTAGGATGCTGTTTTCTTCATTACAAAATTTTGTTTATTATCTTTTTCCTGGCATATGGGAAATGTGGATATTAAGCACTGTGTTTTATTTCCTTGGCCTAGTGGGTGGAGAAAAAAAGGCACAACCTGATCCATACATGCTTATCTTTCAACCCTTTTGAATTCCCTATCCTTAACTATTTTGATCTTATCTGGGTCCTCTAGTCTATCAGTTTTACAGAGCAACCTTCCTTTTTAGTTGTAAATCACTTTGCCCTTAAATCTGACACAAGTTTTTAGATAAATGAGGAAAGTTAAGGAAAGAGAAACAAGGAGACTTAAATTTATCCTAAAAAATATTCCTGTTCATCTACTTCTTAACTATGAGGGTTTAAACAAATAGCTTCAACGTAAAATAGATAGCTAGTGGGAACCTGTTGTATAGCACAGGGAGCTCAGCTCAGTGTTCTGTGAAGACCTAGATGGGTGGGATGGTGGGGGAGGGAGGTCCAAGAGGGAGGGGATATATGTATACATATAGCAGATTCACTTCACTGTACAGCAGAAACAAACACAACATTGTAAAGCAATTATACTCCAATAAAAAAAAACTGAAGAGGGGGCTTCCCTGGTGGCGCAGTGGTTGAGAGTCTGCCTGCCAATGCAGGGGACACGGCTTCGAGCCCTGGTCTGGGAAGATCCCACATGCCGCGGAGCAACTAGGCCTGTGAGCCACAATTACTGAGCCTGCGCGTCTGGAGCCTGTGCTCCACAACAAGAGAGGCCGAGATAGTGAGAGGCCCGCGTACCGCGATGAAGAGTGGCCCCCACTTGCCGCAACTAGAGAAAGCCCTTGCACAGAAACGAAGACCCAACACAGCCATAAATAAATAAATAAATAAAAATTAAAAAAAAAAAACAAAAACTGAAGAATCTACTATATATTCTATGCCATTAAGTGACAAAATTAATAATGTCTGATACAATGTCGGGCCCTAATACATATGTTAACTAATTTGACATTTCTTTTTCTTAGTGTGACCCTTTGTACATGTTTCAAATAGGAGAACAGATTCTAGAGTGTTGGCTAGTAGCTACCACTGCCTATACTTTCAAAGTACAGGGAAAAAGACTTTGTGAGTAATAAGGATCAACTCTATACATCCGTATTTGTATAGATATAGATATGTGTATAGATATAGATATATCTATATCTGGAGGGAAGGCGGGTGTGGGGTGGGGGGAGATTCCAGATTTGCAAATTCACCTACTTGCTAAAATTCTGTTGTAAATCAGTACTTAAAGTGTTCTTGAGGCATTTGGGACATGCCCAGAGCAGCAAAAGATTTGTCACCTGTCAAAATGTTCCCAACTGATATCAATTAAGGAGAAGGTCTGCCTTCTTGCTTCAGCTCTCATGCCATTTAGTAAGTTATAAAATTAATAATGTCTGATGACTCCAGGATGGAAAAGGTAGGGGGCAGTGCTGTGTAGTGCAGGAAACTCTGGCTCTGGGGACAGTTGGATGGGGTGTGAATTTCAGCTCTGACACTTGTTAGTGGTACAGCCTCAGGCAAGTCACTTAACACTTCTGAACTTCGTTTTCTCTTTTTCAAAATAAAGAAAATAGAATCTGCCAGATGAGTTAATTTTAGGATTTAAGATTATAATTTATGTGGGATATATATGTATATACATTTATGTGTCTATAAGTATATATTATGATGAATGCAGATATTATTTCATATATATCTCTCTCTCTTAGAAACTGCCATTTACTAGATCCCCATTATGTACAACAAATATACATACAATTTATATTATTCTACTATGTGCAGGCTATGAACTAATATACCAGTTTGTTAGAGGACGACTGAGTATCAAAAACAGTGACTACTATGACCGAAATATCTTCCAACTTGTAAGAAGAATTTCTATTTATCAAACGCATAATGTTTTCAATCAACTTCTGAACTTGCCCAATTCAGTAACTTGCCCAAATTCTTAGAGCAACTAAGTGTAAGGACCAAGCTCTGAACTATTTGACTATGGATTCAGTGTTCTTTCAAACATTCCACGAGGTCAAGAGTTTGAGTAATTGTTTTTTCGTATTAGGACAGGGCTGATTCGTAAGATGGCTACCTCTGTTCATAAGGTTTTTCCCACATGTAACTCCTAAGTTATAAATATATAAAACTTGTTCAGTCTGTGCGTACATTCACATGAGTGTTGTGTGTGTGTGTGTTCAAATTCTATTCCTTTTTAAAACTTATCTTCTCATAGGAAAACCTCCCTGGAGAGAATTAATATGAGCTCTGTGTGCAGGTAAGTATGCCAGGTTAAATAGAAATCAATGTTTTCTACTTCTGAAACCTGTCTCTATTTCAACTTCCATTTGCTAGCAGGGTAAAGGATGTCACTAGACTTCATTATGCATCCATTACCTCTCACAAATTGGATTAAACTTGGGCAGTGTAAAGTTGGTAAATGTCCTTCTGTTTCTGAATTTATAATTGAATAATTAAAAAAACAGGAAACTGTACTATAGGATATGGTCTGTCTGATCTGATTTCTGGGCATCAAAAATCTTTTAGTAACATAGACAATCATGAAAAATAATGCCTACATCTTGTGATTCCCTTTAAGTATTGGAAAATCACACAAAATTTCACCGAAGTATTCACACACAAATAACTTATACAAGTTTAAATGAGGTAAAATTTGTAGCCAGGTTTTTTTTTAATGGACTCTATTTTTCAGAGAAGTTTTAAGTTCACAGCAGTAATGAGAGGAACATACAGATATTTTCCACATACCCCTTACTCCCATACATGCATAAACTCCCGGACTATGGACATCTCACACCATAGTTTTACATTAGTTGCAAGTCATGAACCTAAATTAACGCATCATTATCAACCAAAGTCCATAGTTTGCATTAGGGTTCACTTTTGGTGTTGTATGTCCTATGAGTTTTGCCAGATGTATTCTGACATGAATATGCCATTGTAATATCAATTCAAATAGTTTCACTGCCCTAAAAATCCTCTGTGCTTTACCTATTCATCACTCCCTCCCCAATCCTTTTTACTATCTTTATAGTTTTGCCTTTTCCAGAATGTCATATAGTTGGAATTATATAGTATAATTTATAGTTTTATAGCTCATTTCTTTTTAAGGCTGAATAATATTCCATTTTCTGAATGTAGCATCTTTTATTTATCCATTCAGCTACTGAAGGACATCTTGGTTGAATTCAAGTTGTGGACAATTATGAATAAATCTGCTATAAGCATCCATGTGTATTTTTTGTGTAGACATAAATTTTCAGTTCATTTGGGTAGAACTTTGAGGACGATTGCTGGGTTGTATGGTAAGAGTATGTTTAGGAAGAAACCACGAAACTTCCTAAGTGAATATACTGTTTTTCATTCCGAACAGCCATGAATGAAAGTTTCTGTTGCCCCACATCTCCACCAATATTTAATGTTGTTGGTGGTTTGGATTTTGTCCATTCTAATGGGTGTGTAGTGCTATCTCATTGTTATTATTTTTATCTTTTTTAATTAATTTATTTATTTTTGGCTGTGTTGGGTCTTCATTGCTGTGCACAGGTTTTCTTTATTTGTGTCAAGTGGGGGCTACTCTTCACTGCTGTACGCGGGTTTCTCATTGCGGTGGCTTCTCTTGCTGCGGAGCATGGGCTCTAGGCACATGGGCTTCAGTAGTTGTGGCACGTGGGCTCAGTAGTTGTGGCACACGGGCTCTAGAGCGCAGGCTCAGTAGTTGTGGAGCATGGGCTTAGTTGTTCCATGGCATGTGGGATCTTCCCAGACCAGGGCTCGAACCTGTGTCCCCTGCATTGACAGGCAAATTCTTAACCACTGTGCCACCAGGGAAGCCCCTCATTTTTATTTTAATCTGTAATTTCCTAATGACATATGGTGTTGAGCATCTCTTCATATGCTTATTTGCCATCTGTATATCTTTTTGGATGAGGTGTCTGTTAAGGTCTTTTCCCATTTTTTAAATGGGGTTGTTCATTTTCCTATTGTTAAATTTTAGGAGTTCTTTGTATATTTTGGATAACAGCCCTTATCACATATGTCTTTTGCAACATTTTTTTCCCGATCTGTGATATGATTGTATGCTAAAGTATATGATTTGGTAGAAGCTGTTTGGGGTCATAGAGAAAAAGTGATAAAACAGTATCCATAAGGAATGGGTGGCAGATATAGGCCCACATGTACAGAGGGAGATGGAAAGGCAAAAATAAGGTGAAATAATAGGCTTTGGAAATGAGAGAAGAATGGGATAGAAAGAGAAATAGGATTTTCTTAAAGAATCCATTATTTGAAAAATGTTTCCTTTCCAATCTGGAATGTCTTATATACAAAGTTACAATATGTAAAACTAAGACCTAGTTAAGTTAAATACTTGCCCAGCTAGTATGTGTTAGATCTGAAACTCAGGTCTTTCTTGTACTACATTACCATGGCTCTAATATAAGGCACTATGAATGAGTGTATGTGTATGTTTGTGTGAACATATGTACACAAATACATGACACATGTATATAAATATATATGTATGCATATTCATCTTCCAAATCTTTGATCCAACAGTGATCTCACTTTCATTTTAGCTTTATGCTTTAATGTTTTTACAAATTTACATTTAGTTATTGTGAAACAACAATTTGGAACCTATTTTCCATTACTTGGTTATGTCTAATGATAAAAACAACCTTGGTATGGCATATGTTAGAGGTGTAATAAAATATATTGTGTTTAAATGTAAGTAGTGGTTAAGATGTACTGAATTTATAGATGCCATAATGGATACATTACTTTCAATATCATTTTAATAACAAATTGAATTAATCAAATTATACATCAATTTTTATTTTCTAACAATCATTCTTTTTATATGTAATAGGTCAGTAAAATTTTGCTTACTTTCAAGCTATAGTATATGCATTTGGTGATAATTTTTATTTTGTCACATAGATCTGAATAATCTGGTTTAAATCTCCAGATTATGTTAATGACTTAGTGTTAAAAAAAAAAATTCAGTCAAGTAAATTTGAAGGTCTAATTGGCCTTATTCAAAAATTCATGAATCAAGCAGTATCCCATATAGTAAACAGACAGGTGCTCTGAAGGCTTTTGCAAAAATGAAAAGTTCTTATAGGCAGAAGTAGGGTGGAGCATGGAAGTTCTTAGCAAAAGAAAAGAAAAAAGCAAAAGAAAAGAAAAAATTATTTCAGGCAAGGTCGTCTTTTGGGAATAGGGAACAACAGTGAGGGGGGAGGGGTCCTTTATCGTTCAGATTAGCTCCTCTTCCTTTAGGGGATGGGGGATGGAAAGGGCCCACATAACAGATTACCTCTTTGGTGCTGACCAGGAAATTCCAGACTGCCACTTAAGATTACAATTCTGGGGCAGATCAAAACTGCAATTAGGTCAGGTATTAAATCTAGGTTTGGTATCATGGGCTTTAGAACAATCTATGCCATTTTGGGTCTGTGGTTTTCTCTTTAGCAAAAGTCTTAATTTTACATTAAAGTATATCAAAAAAACTATTTCATTTCTAGTTCTGATACTTAGAACAAAATGCTTTAAAAAGAATTAAGAATTACAGTAAACTTCAAAGCATTCTAATATATATATATACATACAGAGAAGAGAAATAAATTGAATAGTGTACTATCCTATTTATTTACGTGAATTTAATATACAATTAAAAATCATACATTAATGAGCATTGAGTTATTAATTTTACAAATGATTTTATGAAACATATTTTGTAAAATTAAAAAATCAACTTTGTTCTTAACATATAAATTCCAAAGGTTATAAATACAAATGGATAAAAGGAACAAAGCTATTTAATCAATTTTAAATAGGGTAAGAACTTTCAAAGAATAAAAATCAAGGAAAAACTACCAGTGATGTTATTTTATACAAGTTATGTATAAAATCTATGATAATTTTAAGGCAAACATCAAACTGAGACCATATTTGGATTAATATACTAAACAATTGAAGCACTGAGACTTAATAAGAAACACATTAACATACCAAACTGAGATAAAAATATAAATTCTTAGACATTAAAAATTTTTAGAAAGGACATATAAATTTTATATCTAATATATATAAAATGTTAAAGTCAGGAATCAAAACGTTGACATTTTTAATATGTCAAATTACCAAAATTTTCAAAATTATGATATTAGGAAATCTCCGTTAGATATTGTTTTTCAGTTATTCAACATTAGGTACCAAAAGATATTTAACAATGAGAATGCTTCATGGTATATTCCCAAGGGGAAAGTTAGGGCATGACCAAATTAATACTACATGTATACCCAGCAATTGGAGGCCCCTCCCCTCAGATATGGTCCCAAAGTCCCCAAGCTTTGGAGTGCTTTCCTAGAAATTTGCTCAGTTCCCTTCTGATGCTTAGGATTGAGAGATCCCAAAAGTGCCATCTGGGAAGAGCAGTCCCAGACTTGAATTCAGTTCAAATTTCTCCCCTTCAGGGAAGTCTAATCATGTGGTCAATCACATGCCCTGGGAAGCTAGGAGGGGGGAAAAATTACACCTATGTGCTCATCCTGGTACCTGCTGGTCTGGTTTTTGTTCCACAGAGCAGTATGATGACCCACTTGCCTGAATTAAATCACCAAAATAGTGTTGACACCCTGATTTTGGATGATTCTCCTTCACATTAGAACCAGGTTAAGTTCAGGGCTCTGCCTACTGGTCCATCACCAAGCTAAAGCCATATATTGGGACCAATGTATGGAGTTTCGCTTTTCCCGTTCCCACCATTGTGCAACCTCAAAGGGAGTGTGTGTGTGGTAACAGGCTCCACTGACTTCATTGTGCTGCCTCCACTGGCACCCAGGACAGTCCGTTATCCTCCCACCTAAGGTCTGAATCATGTAGTCAGACAGTCTTTCATGGTTGCACCCACAGGGTGGCTGTTCTGTCCTTTATGAGGACTTTCCAAACCCATGGCCCTTCTGATTGATGGGCTCTCTCTTATTGCTGATTAATGTGGAGGTGAAATTGGATCCTCACAGGCTGGAGGTAGAATAAACATTATCTGTGGGAATGCGACCACTGACTCAATCAGACAATGGGTTTCTCAATATCCTCCTTCCTGATGATGGGTGTATGAAAGGCAGGATGCAGTAGCATTCAAAGAGATCACATTTGGAAATGGGGCAGTTAAGGCCTAAACAGTTAAAATGAAGACACAGTTGGAAGATGCGTTCTACATTTACTTAATAAAATTCCAAAGACTATATTTTACATGACCTTTTACTTTAAATAATCTTTTACATTTTCCTTCATGTTCTGCGTGAGATTTACCTTCTGGTCATCATTAACAAAGCAGAATAACAAACTCAGAGAAAAAGCCATTAAAAGGCAGAATTCTTGGGTGACACAATGGATGATGCAGCCTCATGAGTAACCAGCATTAACTAAATGGTATCAGGGAACTATAGAGATAAGAAAATTTATATGGCTTCAATACAACAGCTATATTGAAGAGATACAGCATTGTGAGTACAAGTGCCACTGACTTTTTTCTGGAGGGTATGGCATATGAAATTTACAGGTATGTGGTGTGCATGTGTGTGTTTTTGTTTGTTTTTTGTTCTGTTTTTCAAAAAAGAACAGGAAGAGATGGTTTCTACAACTAAACAGAAAGAAATGGTACCTGAATACTATGAAGAATTTTCATGTACACTGATTGGACAATAAACAAATATGTAATTTCTTTTCTACCCATTATTCTAAAGTTCTCTTGAAAAATCACTGTACCTCAAATGAGCCCATGGATTTTATATTTTTAAAAATTAAATTGTTTATATTCCCTGGCATTGAGCAAAAGAAAAAAATATTTATACAGGGCTCATGCACCTGAAGACACACTTGAATTCTACCAATAGTTTTAATAGCTTGCTACTTTTTATATTAGATTAACATTTCTCAAACAACTCTCAATCACATATTTGCTATTTCTGTATACCATCTGTATCACTATATACTTATATGTTTTTAATCAGCATTTTAGTTTTAAAATACTTTTTAATGTGTAATATGATTTTACTTTTATAATTTGAAGCTAGTGTTATTGGCAAAAAAAAATGAACATGTTCCTAAAAATAAATACGATGAAAACAAAATATTGTCATTTTGATCCACATAGAAAGAGTTGCCTGTAAACACATGAGCCTGAGGGTGCCCCAGTAGTGTTAAAAAAAAGATATGGTGTCAGACAATTGCAAATAACAGACCAACACCAAACTTTATTTTTGATTTTCTCATAGATTTGAAAGAAAATAAAAAGAAGTACATTCTCACAATGTGATATTGGTAACAAATGCCACCTATGTTACAACTCTCACACTTTGAAATCACTGATATTATGTAATAACTGTGTATCGGATTATAGATAACTTTTATTTTTATAAATTTTGGGTTTTTTCATATATTTTAAGAGGTCTATAATTGTCAATTATTATAATTAGAAAAAAGAAATAGAAACACTCTCCCTTAGAGAGGTGGAGCATAACGCTCATTGCTTGAATGTGGACTACATATGTACAGTATGAAAAGTGGGAAAAGAGATTGCTTTCAGCAGAGAAACCTGAAACAAGCTGGGGAGCCAGGAAGGCCAGTGATGTAGTTCTAGTTCAAGTACCAAGACCTGAGAACCAGGAACTCTGACTGTGTAAATCAAAGTTGACATCAACAGTGATGTCATGTTAATAACATATGCCCCTGATACAGCTGGATAAAAATTACGCTTCTTCTCCATGGCCGACCTCCCATACAAAATCACCCCAATCTCATCATAGCAAAACATCAGACAAATCTAAATAGAGGGGACATTTTACAAAATACTTAATCAGTACTCCTGATCACCAGGAATACTTGAAAACTGTTAAGATCATAAAGACAATGAAAGTCTGAAAAAGTGTCACAGCCAAGAGAGCCTAGGGAAATATAACAATTGGATGTAATGTGGTATTCTGGATGGGATCTGGAACAGAAAAAGGATATGCTGTAAGAACTAAGTAAATCTGAAGAAAGTATGCTTTAATAAATAAAAGTAAATTGATATTGGTTCATTAGTTGTAACAAATGTACCAGACTGTTAGTGGTTAGTTTGATGTGTTAATTTGACTGGGTCAGATGGTGCCCAGATAGTTGGTTAAACATTATTCCTCTGTATGTCTGTAAGGGTGTTTCTGGATGAGATAAGCATTTGAAGTGGTGGACTGAGTAAAATTGATCACCGTCTCCAATATGAGTGGACAAGACACAATCTGCTGAAAGCCTGAATAGAACAAAGAGGCAGAGGAAGGGAGAATTTTCTCTTAGCCTGAGTACTTGAGCTGAAACATTGGTCTTCTTCTGCCCCCTGACTGGGATTTACACCATCAGAGTTCCTGGTTCTCAGGTCTTGGTACTTGAACTAGAACTACATCACTGGCTTTCCTGGCTCCCCAGCTTGTAGGTGGCGTATCATGGGACTTCTCAGCCTCCATAATTATGTGAACCAATTCTTATAAAGAAATCCCTCTCTCTGTCTTTGTCTCTCTCTGTCTCTGTCTGTCTGTCTGTCTGTCTGTCTGTCTGTCTCTCTCTATATATATCTCCTATTAGCTCTCCTATTAGCTCTGTTGCTCTGAAGAATCCTCACTAAAACGTTAATGTAAGACGTTAAGACTAGGAGAAATTAGATGTGGAGTTGTGGAGTATAGAAATGATATATTCTATCTTCATAAATTTTTTAAAATTTAAAACTATCCTAAAACAAAAAGGTTATTTTTTTAATTTTTGTTTTATATTGGAATATAGTTGATTAACAATGTTGTGTTAGTTTCAGGTGTACAGCAAAGTAATTCAGTTATATATATACATGTATCTATTCTTTTTCAAATTCTTTTCTCATTTAGGTTATTACATTCTAGTAGACCATTGCAGAACACAAAATTCTTAGATCAACTGCTGTGTAGTATAGGTAAAGAGATAATAGATTATATGTACTTATAACTAAACAGAAGATGAAACATTAGCTTGAGAAAAAAAATGAGTCATATTAAACTTTAAAAGTGTTCATTCCTAAAATTACTCTCAGGTAAAAATTGTTAACATTATGTACTTTCAAACCAAACAGGATTTGGTGGGGTTAAATTCTAACGTAAATGTCTAAATGTTTACTAGGGACTACTAAGCCCCTGGAAGTCAGGGAAGAAAACTAAAACAATTAATAAAAGAAAGCGTATACACCCTTTACAACAAGTACTAGTACTTTTTAGGTGACATGTTCCTACTTTTTCCATTAGTATAATTTCTTATTAAATCCAAAATATTTTTCTAAAGCTTCTAATAGTAAGAAAATAATTAGAAAAACTGCATGATTGTTTTGGGAGCAACAATTTAAGGAATCCAAATTGGTGACCTGCAGTATACATGTCTGGATATAGTTAAGCCAACATAGGAAAAATTGTTAAGGCAGCATTACAGAAAAGAAAGCAAAATTCTTAAACTCTGTGCTAAAAGTGAAAAGGGATAACTAAAAATAAGCCTTGAAGGAAGAAGGAATATTCCCAGGGAGTTCTATGTAACAGATAGCTCATATTCATCTGTACCACTTTTCTTCGTTTAGAATCTACTTCTTGATATTATGATCATTTTTCCCGCAATCCACTGAAATCTCAACTTCAGTGTGTTAAAAAAAAACAACAAAAAAACTCAGAAACAAGATGGTCATGTCCCAGAGCAATTTCTTTCTGTGACAATTTATCATATTCTGCATTCTTTAATTTAGAGCTTCACCACCAACTATATATTCTTCTGTTTATTAGTACCCCAACAATAGATTCTTTCAAATTATTGTAATTCATCTCTTTCCTGACACCATATTATTATGTCTGTTAGTGACTGTTCTTTTCTATGTAACTCTTTATTCACTAGGGGCTAAGATAAGGCAATGAAGGATAAAGACCTCTGTCCTTATGGAGATTACAGGGTAATAAAGAGATAATGTTTGCCTTGACTTACATGTCATTAACTATTCCTTATTTTACGTGAACCTTTTCAATTCTGATTTAGTTATAATTTTACAAATTTTTCTAAGCTGATGATATGTGAATCCATAAAAACTTGGTCATAATTTATAGACAATATTTAGAATTAATGTAATATATAATTTATATGTAATATAAATTATAACTAATGATATATTTTATATCAGTTATAGCACAGTATATGTATATACTGTTACTAGTACATTATATATACTACATATATACACATGCATTTTTTATATATATATGATATATATAATATGATTTTAATAGCCACAAGTTGAAATCCTTTCAAATTCTAGCTTTGTTGTATGCAGGGAAGTCTATATCCTTAAATAACATTTCCAATTTGATTTGATTGGGGGATAGTGTGCATCAAGCAATAAATATTTTCCTCTTTCAACTTATATTTGCAGTGATACCAAGTGCCTTTGTACTTAGTATAACAGATGATCCTCTCTCTTTTGTGTTCCTTTCTGCATGAAGTTCAATTCCATCATAGTCTAAAAATTAATTTCTTCATAGCCAATCTTGTTTCTGGGATAAAATGACTTCTAAATTACTAAATATCAAAATCAGGAGTTCTTCACCATTAGGTACGTGGTTAACCATGATATTTGTAATGCATATGCCTATTTTGCTTTTTAGTCCATAGGAATTCCATTTTCCTTCAGCATTTTAAAAATGTCATTTTTCCAAATTTTTTTTGACTCCTCCAAAGTAATATACATATATATATTACATAAAATGATATATATATATATTCTCCATTATATTGCTACTTTGGTGGGATTTAACTTTTTCTTTCTTATTTTTTAAAGAAATTTATCCTCTCCTACTGTTTTTCTCTGTGGACTTTGTCAAATTCCTCTTTCCCAGTACAGAGGTACTGAACTTAGTTTATACTGTTGTCAACTTATCATTGATACCATCCAGGATAAAGTTTCTTTTATATCATGATGTACAATTCCCAAAATCCATTTTTCTGGATTTGATTCTGATAGTCACTTTTTGAGATTTGGAAAACTAATGAGAAGGAGAAGTCATTATTTCAATATTCATCCTCTGTGGACACAGTCGAACATGTGAGCAGATGTGAGATACACATTTCCTTGTTAAGTTGCTGCTTATTTTATTTTTTTGCTCTATATTTCAATAACTTTTTGTGACAACTTGGAAAATAATTTTATGGAACATTTCCATAATTTATTTGATTTTGTGTACTGTTTTCTCTGATTTAATACAAAAATATATTTTGATATCACTTTAGTAAGAAACCCAACTTTCTCATTTTCCCTTTATTTTAGATCTTCTAATTGTGCTATTTTTAGATCTTATAATTGTGCATTATTTTACTGACATGATCTACCAACTTTTCTTGAGTGTCTTCTGTATTACCACAGATGTAGATAGATAGATAGATAGATAGATAGATAGATAGATGAATTATATTTTAAAACTGATTCTATCCTCAAATATATGACAGTTGAAGGAGGGATATAACGAGTGGTGTTCCAAATAGGGGTAGGGTTGGGAAGGGGTGGGAAGTGGAGGGTGCCTCTGGGTAGGAATGGTCCTCTCTGGAGGAGAGGAATATTTTATCATTGTCATTATGTAGAGTTGCTGACACATGGTGACAATAAAAAGCAGACTGCATTGTAGTCAGGTTTATTTTATTTTTTAATTCTCTACAGCCAATGAACTTCCCTAATCATTTGCACCTGTGGTAAATAGCTCCTACCACCACCCCCCCACCACCTTATTGTACCATTGGGTAGAATATATAAATCTATTTTAATAAAAGACTGTATATGTGTTGGTAATGTTACAATACAGTAATGGAAGTAAAGTAGAAAAGGAATAGGAGGTTCTGTTGGTAGGGCCAAAGAGCACTTCACAGGGGAGCTGATATTTCAAGGCTTTGTGAATGGCAAATAGATGATTACAAATGCTCAAGTTGCTCTTTTTCAACAAGGAAACAGTGTTTTCTCATTACAAGTCAGTCAATCCATGTATTTTTTCCAACTTCTATGTGCTAAATACACTGAGATATACAGTAATGGTTGTCTCTCCCATTTATGCATAAAAACATTCTTAGAGCTTCACAAAAATGGAATAAAAACCAAAGATAACAAACAAAAATCTATGGGGTTATTTCTTATCATTCCAAAATGGAAGAACTCATATTTTCATACTTTAACATTTTAGGAGATGCACAATTGAGTTTACTCAAGCTAGTCTTCTGCTTACTTCTCTTATTTTTTACAACTATACCATACAACTCATATTTTGATACTGTTATTTGGGGTCATAATGGCACTTGTATCATATTAAAGACACACTGAAAGCTTTATCACAGAAAGAAGCAGCTTCCTCAAGGCAATTTTCTAAAGTGTGAAGCTATCTCCAAGGTAAACCAGAGTAATTTTCCATTTAATTTGGCATTTTCTGGAAGATTGACTCCAAAATTCAAGGCTTTTCCAATTAAATTCAGTTGTATTTATGTCCAGATTTTCATAGAGGATTGGTTTCCTGCTGTGGAGCTGAGTCTTAAAGCTACTTGAACTAAATTGCAGATCCTAGCCAATGTGCATTCCTTTCAGCTACTCCCTCCATTCAGTAACCTGATTCTCAGAATAGTTGATTATTTCACATTATGCCTTAACATCTAGAAAACTGTAGTCTGAAAAGAATCTCACTGTATTAGAAATATAAAAAAACATTTGTTAAAGGCATTAATACATTTCAGGACATAGAAAATATACACAACCCAGGGGAGATAATGGGTATGTATAAAATCTTCTGACAAAATTACAAAATCTATTCATTTTTGTCAGGATTTAATTTTACTTTTATTTAATTTTGTCATAGTTCTTTTGTGCCTTGAACGCACAAATACTGAATATTTTCATCAATTCAAAAAATTATACTTCATGGGAGGCTTACTACTCTCAAATTAAGCATGTCTATGCACAATGCTTTTCTACTTCTGATGTTAAAGGATACAATAAAATGTACATGGGGAGAGAGGATTGTATTATTCTTCCCCCAGATGAGGAATAATGAGTTGTGCAAAGAATTAACTTCCTGTTCCTTTATTATTTCCCATTTTGTTTGTTTGTTTGCTTTGTTTTTAATTACTATGCCACAAAAAGGACAGGATTCTAAGAAAATTATTGGTTTTAAATTAATAAAAGGAAAGTGACTAAACATAAAATACAATACATAAATGCAAAATTGAATATAATTCTTAATATTAAGTTGATAAATGATATGAACAGAACTCACAGTATATGAAATATTAAGACAAAAATTTAGAAAATGTCCAGTACTGGTAAAAATTTGTGAGATAATGCTTTTATAAACTACGAGTGTAAATATAAATTGATATGCTATTCTAAATAACTCTTTTTTCTTTTTTGCAATATTACAAAAGTCTTTTTAATAGTTGCCTCCTTTATCCTGTAATTCTACTTTTTGGAAATTATTTTATACTAATCAGAAATACACAAAAAGATTTATTTTATAATAATTAATACCAAATAACTATTTATAATAGGGAAATATTGAAAACAATCTATGTACAGTTAAAGGGAATATTTTGCATTTAATGAAAAGAATAGTATATAATAGTTAAGAATAATCTTTGCAAAATATTAAAATATTTAATAATATAGAAAGTATTTAGGGCATTCTGTTAACTGAAAGTAAGGATGCAAAAATGCATGTATGGTATATGCATTCATAGGTATTGTATGCATATAAGGGAAGAAAAAAACAGAAAGAAAGTTACCAAAATAATAACAATGATTTTTCAGAGTATAGGCCTGCTGATGATACTGGTTTGAATGATCTGTGCTTTGCTTAGCTTTATGTAACTCTCACATATAATACCTTACTAAGCAGGTGACAGCAGTAATGACTCAGGAATGGTTATTTTTACAACCATTAAAAAAATAACAGCAATCAATCAAATGACAGAGCCAGTATTTTCTTTTAGAAAAACAGACTAATGGAAAGAACAATATGTCGTATTGGGCCTTGCACATAGTATGCTTTTGATTAGCATTTCTGCAAGTGTGTGGTAGCTCCTTAAGAGCAGATATTTTTTTCCTATGTATCTTGGGAAACCACCCTTGATCTAACTCCCCTAAGGTGGTGAGGATAATTCTTATATGAAAATAGGCTGAATATAATGATATGTCAAACATTGAAGTATAATTCATTGTTGTGTGGTTTTCCCCAAGTTATTTCATTTGAAATTAAATATCATAATAGAGACTATATATATGATCTTTTCTTTATTAGTACCATTATTAAGAATGGCTGAAAAATTACAAATGAACAATTATTTAAATCTTATCCCATTCCCTGCTTTAAACAATAATGGTCTTGTTCTTTAAACTCTCATATCTCTGTTGCATATTGTAGTGAAGGATGATCTAAAAAGAATTCAGTGTACCTTGTTCTATAAGTAGATGCAGGGTAATTTTAAGAGAAATACAGAATCACTCATTTTCTTATTAGTAAAGTAAATATTACATGCTCCACTACTACATATTCAGGTTATTATGAGGTTTTAAGTGAAATGATTGGTATGAAAAGAATGGATATACAAATATAGTGTTCCATTTACTCTATTTTCTTAATATAATTCATTTTTCACTTCCTTTTCCTCTTTCATTAGGACAAAACAATTACCAAATGCAAGATTAAGTAAATTAAATAAAAAATAAAAATATTTAAATTTCTCCTCCAACAAATTCATCGCTTTTAGATTTATATTTCTTAAACTAAATCTTCATATTTTATGCACTTTACTATCACAAGTTCCATAATGAAGGTATAAAACCACTTGGAATATGGTTTAAAATGCATCTGAGCCTCTGTGTGTGTGTGTGTGTGTGTGTGTGTGTGTATAGTGGGGTGTTATTTGTGTGTAAATCCAACTTTGATTAGAAAAAGAAGAAATAACATTCGTTATACAAGTCCTGAGACAACCAAATAAGTATAATTTGCTGTGAAATGTTATGTAACCAGCATAGATGTTTTACTGGCAGACTTGAGTTTGAAATGCTCCTTTCCTTCTTATTTTTCCAGCAAATATATACCCTGCTTCACCCTAAAATTGAATTGTTTGTAAATCCTCTGAAACTATAAAACAATTCTGTTTTTTAGATTACAGTAGCACTAATAGAAAATAAAGTATGCCACATATGTACCTTTAAAGTGTATAGTGTTCACATAAAAATGAAAAATATATGCAAAATATTATTATTTCAACATGTAATCTAGGTAAAACTTATTAATGAGGTACTTAACATCAATTTTTTTGTTCTCAGTTTTCAAATTCTGGTGTGTACAGTCACAACACATCTCAATTCGAATCCTATATTTTCAAAGTTTTGGTAAAATATAGTCCTAGGAAACAATAAAAATACGTCTAACAAAAATAAGTTTACTCTGCTTTAGCTTTTACTTAAAATGTTGTTTAATTTAAATAATTTAAATTAAAAATTCAACTCCTTAGGCACATATCAAGTGCTCATAGCCACATGCAGCAACCATATTTGACAGTGTTGCTATAAAACTAGGGCAGTATTAAACTCATAAAGCCAAAAAAATGTGAAGACAGCCACCGGCTTTACATTTTTTCAAGGAATTACTTGAAATATCCATTGAGTTTCTATTTTAAAAAGTATTATTCATTAAAAACAGAACAGTAACACTTGGTTACAAATGTGATATCTGTGGTACATATTCTTTTATATTTTCCTCATCATATATGTTAAGTGAAACTTGTCTTGATAGTCATATATTTTCTTCTTTTATTTTCTTATGATAATGTTTAGATAAAATATTGAAGCTAAAATCTATATTCTAACCAGGAAGCCTCAAATCAATTAACTAACTGCCCTACTTGAGGAAACTCAGTTCCTATAGCTGAAACGAAAATTGAAATAATATTATAAGAAAATGAAGCATAAAGGAATTGATTATATGACCATACCTAAATTATATTGTTTTTCTAATGATTTCTAATGAGAATCCAGAACAGCAGGAATATACCTGATTAAATAGTAATATCACCTACTGGGTTGTAGATACACTATTGGAAATAGTACCTAAACCATTCTAATGTTAAAATTTCAGTTTTACATAAAAATTCTATTAAATGTTCAGTATGTAAAAGGAAACACTGCAAATCCGGCATTTCATTATAGGCAAGACAACACAGTGTTTGCTGACATGTTATATGGTGTAAGTTTAAAGTGAATATGAAGGTCAAGGCAAATATCAAGCATAAAAGTCTACTTCACTATCAAGATTGGCTCTCTATAGCACTTATTTACTAGATAATTTTTCCATTCTCAGTTTGTCTTTTCTATGAGAAACATTCTCTCATCATTACTTCCTTCCACAATGATGGAGTCCTAATGCCATTCATCACAATATTGTGACCATGCATACATCTAATTCTTTAACCCATGGTATTGTTATGTGTTGAATTGTATCCCCCTCAAAAAGATGTGTTGAAGTCTTAAATCCTGGTGCTTTAGAATGCGACTTTATTGGGGAATAGAGTTGCTGCAGATGTACTAACTAAGTTAAGATGAGGTCATTACAGAAGTTGGATTGACCCTTAATCCAATATGACCACTTTCCTTATAAGAAGAGAAGAGACACAGAGATAGAGACGAGAAGGAAAAACAGTCATATCCAACTGAAAAATATTTTAAACTGATTTTCCTATTATTTCTTTCACAAAATTATAAGGTGAGGGCTGTTAAAAGCCACCAAAAATTCAGTTGTATATGGTTGCTTCATTAAATGACAACCATATTTAAATTCTAAGAAAAAACTTTATCATGAAGGAAAATGTAACTCCACAATATCAGACAGTTACTTGAGGAAAACATTCAAAATCTTTTTCTTGTAAAACCTACCCTCTTGGATTGTCTATGCTGGAAATCTTTTTTTTTTTTAACTGTTTTTAATTCACTTCTTCAGAACATAGTTGTGTGGGAAAAAAAAGTGTGTATGATGCTTGTTACAGTTGACACATAACGTTTAGAATGCATTTTGAATTAATATCTGTTTGTATTGTGTGAAGCTGTGTCCTTTGGATATCCAACTTTAACAGACTCAGGGGCCAACTATTTTAGAGAAAGAAACTGGAATTTTGCCAGCCATGATATTTCCACTCAACGGTCATTTCACACTTAATGCCTTCCCAGACAAACTGGCATGATTTGTCTAGAATTATATTTGTCAAAAATGCTTGCTGCCAAACATTATCGTTTAGTCATATCTATGAGTATTTTTGACAAAAATTTATAAAACTAATAAGTAGATATAAAAATGTAAGAGACATCTTTTTTCAATTCCCTAAGTCTAATCAAGCACTTTCTCACCTTTACTTAAGATTCTTGTGCTGACAATGAGTATATTAAGCCTGCTTTAGTGATTTCACTACCTCAAGAGAGAGAATCAAAATTGCAAGCCCTAAAATAGAGGATTCTAAGAAGCCAAGTTCAACATTTTGAAAGATAAAATATAGGCTTCTTTCACGGGGCTTTTTATGAGCTTGTGTTTCAAAGAATTCAATTAGCTGATTTTCTCTGATGAGCAGTACTGCTGTATTGAATCTTTTATCCAAAATTCTGTTGATTTATGATAGTCCCAGTAAGGGAATTAAATATACTCTCCATGTTGTCAAGTCTTTTATAAGCCTTTAAAATGTATAGATTTCTTGTGCTTATAAGGCAATTCTGTAGTGATTTCCAGAGATTCTTCAAAATGAACACAGTTGCTTCCATTCTGGGTGTTTCATGGTTTTAATTCAGTTGACAAATATATAGTTCAAAAGATAATACATCATGATTTTCCAGCAGTGCATGCTGTGGCAGTCCTCCTCTCTTCCGTGCAGCAACCATGAGAACTAATCACAGCTGCAGAAGTTTCCACTGGGGTCGTAATATTCATGTGAGGCTATCTCAAAAATTTGTGCACTTCTATAAATCCAAGGAATAATTATTTACAATAAAGCTATGACAAATTTTATAAACTTAAAGGAAACTATGAAAGTAAGTCTATGGATATGTTTGTTTGAATTCCTGGATGCACTATTTTGTAGGGAATAAATATTTGCAGTTAGTAGAGAACTAATTGTACTCTACTAGAGCAAATGTTAAAGCTTTTAACTTGTAGCCTGGGAAGAGAATACATTACAGAAGTGCTAATGGCCTTAAAAAATAGTTGAGTAAACAACATATGTAATTATTCTGTAGGGAAATGCTGCTTAATTAAAACACAGAGTCATTTTATTAGCATACACACCTGCTGTTTATATGGTTCATTTCTTCCTAAAATAACTTAATTCCTGAACAGGGTTCTCTCTCCACTTCATTTCCTTGGGAAATATCCACTTTGAATTTCTGCTTCAGATTTGTCTATGTTGGCTCCAAATATTTTTATATATTTGTTGTCGATATATATATATATATATATATATGTATATGTATAAATCACAGGGAGTACATGAATTTATAATGGCAACTGACCCTCTGACTTTATTCTCCTGTATTTTCTTAAAATATTCAGCATCCAGTCATGACAGACTGCAGATCGCAGTCTTTTTTTCTGAAGAGCCCGTAGGTAAACTTATTGTCTCTACCAAAACAAGAGAATTATTATTTACAAAGGCTTCTATCTGGCATAATCTTGTTTCAGACTTTCCAAGCTTTCAGCTTCATTCCAAGCTACTTTAAAGGCCACTGCATTTTTTAAAGTTTTTCGATGTTGAAATGAGGTTTATTTTCTACAGTCACGTCAGGCTCTCTGTGAGACTGCATGTGTGTATTAATATTGTGTTTAATGTAATAAAATTAAAAGTTGGGGTGTTTCTTCCCTATTTCTTAATCTACAGTGGTCCCTAAATATTTTTTGTATGATTGCACAGAGGAAAAAATAAGTGTGTGTACACTTTCATATAGTACTTTTTTTTGTTTTTATATTTGTAGCATTAATTTATAGTAGGATGATTGCTAAGTGGAAGAATATGTGACTTTAAATGTTGACAGACACAACCCATTTGTACTTCACAGAATCTAGGCAGTTGAGACTGTCACCAGTACTGCATGGAAATGGCCATTGCTCTTCACTTTCAACAGCACTACATATGAGAAAACATTTCACAGTCTTTGGTAACATTTAAATTATTTTATCTGATAGTTCATAAATGATACCTTACTGTTTTTTTAATTGTCTTTTTTTGTTATATCTGACTTGGAAATATCTTGAGCAGTTACTTTTGCATGTCCTTTGCTCTATACATTTTCCTCAATAATAATAGCTCACATTTATTAACTGCTCATGAATGCCAGGCAGGCTTGTTATAAGCACTTTAAATATATTAACTAATCTCTAATCCTCATAATACATCTTTAAAGTAGGAACTGTTAACAGTTCCATATGAGAAAACTGTGACATGGAAACATTAATAAATTGTTCAAGATCACATTGGACATAAGTAAGTAATGGAGCCAACAGACCAACTGAGGTGGCTCTAGAGCCCATGTCCTTAATCACTGCCTTGCATGACTACTATGTAATAGACAAGAGTGGACTTGACTTGGTGTTTTTAATGTCCAGTACTGAAGATGAGCCCAGAGGATTTTTATAAATCCCAATGTTATTTCTAAGAGCATTATGCATTTATTAATCAGATAAATATCACAAGCTTTATGATTACTTAAAAAGGTTGGAGAGGGAGGGAGATGCAAGAGGGAGGAGATATGGGGATGTATGTATATGTATAGCTGATTCACTTTGTTATACAGGAGAAACTAACACACCATTGTAAAGCAATTATACTCCAATAAAGATGTTAAAAAAATGGAGAGAAAATATGTAAAAAAGGTATAGTCTAAAATTGGGAACATGCTTACATAAAATATTTTTTAAATGTTGTAAGTGGTATGATAAATATATCTTAGAAAGACACAAAGCATTTAGCTGAAATTGTAAGGGACAGCTTACGTATGGCACACAGAATGGTGTTAGTTTCAAGGACTCCCTGTGGATTGGCGAATGTGAATAATTTTGGTGGGTGCTGGGCATAGGGGCTGTCCCTGGTTGTCTGGTGCCTGGCCCCTGGGGTGATTAAGGTGGGTGCCTAGTGGACCTGGAGTGTGAGGACATCATAAGGCAGGTGGTTGAGTGTGTGGACTTAATCGGCTGCTCAAGAAGGGACTGACAGACATCTGGTGAAGGCCTCAAAACTGGGTCAAGATAGCACAAACAAACAAAAAGCCATTACTATTGAAAGTTATATTGATTTACACATTCAACGAGCATTTGTTTAGTACCCTTAGGTATACACTCGTTAGGTATTTGATGTATAGAAATGAATAAGCCCATGTTCTCAGCTTTTGTAAAGTGCAGACAGTTGATGATCACACAAACATACTCATTTGTATTTTAGAATGATCTCCCAGGAAGCACAATGAAACTTGAAAAGAGACCCTCAAACTCTAGAGACATTAATAAGGTTAAAATTTTTCCTTACAATACAATCTAGAGTTAATTTGCCCAGAACTGCGAGGGAATATCCCCTCCATGTGGTCCTTTGGGATCTGATTTTCTTCTATTTTGCTTTGCCAGGAGAGTTTTAGTTTCTTCATCAAGGTGAAGTTGGTTGGCCAGTAACAATTCCTCATTTCATGAGGAAATATCAAACAAACTTCAACTGAGAAATATTTTACAAAATATTTGATTTGAACTCTTCAAAATGTCAAGATTAAGGAAATCTAAGAAATACTGAGACTGTATTCTAAATTAAAGGACATTACAATGTGTAACAAATAAAATAAGCACGTGATTAAGAATAGTATCCTAGACCAAAAAAACTAGCAATAATAGAAGTATTTGGACAATTGATAAAATTTGAATCAAAACTGGAAAATTGTTAGTAGTAATATATTAATGTTCAATTTCCATATTTCCATAATTTATGGTTACATAAGAGATTATCTTTGTTCTTAGGAAATGCATTCAGAAGTATTTAAGTTTAAGGGACATGTGATCTCCAATTTACTCTCAAATGATTAAGAAAAATTATTTATATATAGTTATAGATAAACATATATTTCATACATAAATATTTACATATGTGGGATATATATATATTTGTGAGTGTGTAACTATATACAGAGAGTACAAATATATATATGTGTGTATGTGTATAATATGCACATGGGAGTCAGTTGAATAGTCTGGCAACTTTTCTGTAAATTTGAAGTTTTGTTAATGTAATAATTCACAGAAATTATTAAAATTATTATGTGTATAATATGCACATGGGAGTCAATTGAATTAGTCTGGCAACTTTTCTGTAAATTTGAGGTTTTGTTAATGTAATAATTCACAGAAATTATTAAAAGACATAAAATGAGAGGAATCGAATGTGGAAAAACGGGGAGTCCAAGGTGAGAAGCATCGAGCAATGGTAGTATCCTAGAGACTGTGAAACAATTTTTTAAAGAGAAACCCCTAAAAGTGTGCAGATGTAGAACAGCTGTATAACAAGAGAACTTCTATCACAAGGATGTCTAATATTCAACTTTGTATTATTCCATTGCTTCAATATTAATCCCCTTTGTCACTTTGTCTTCCCCAATTCAACAAAGTTGGCTGCAGTTTAATAACCCTTTGTGAGAGGTTTTCTTTTTTCTTTCTTTCTTTTTAATATTATGAGAGGAGACTTACATGTGTAGGTTGAATAAGGGCAGAAGGAAGAAGAAAGTCTCACTAAATGAGATGGAAATTAAATTGAATTTCAGCAGCATTTTTTAATTTATTTGGTACAAAAAGTAAACCCCCAAGAATTTGCAGACATTTAAAAAATGTTATTTGATTTCCCATAGAACCTGTGGAGAGGAAACTATTTGTAATTTTATTTAATTGTCAAGGAGCAGGAGAGTGTCTGTTGATATCTGATTTCCAAAATAGTTAAGATATAGTCTACACAAAAGAGTAATCTAAAATGGTGACTAGGGGATATGGTCCAAAAGTAGAAAGATAACCAGAGAAAATGTAGCCAATAAAAGCAAAGGGAACAAATAAATATTTTTCCGGGTGAATAGAGAAGACAGTGGAGATAGACGGAAAAATCCACTGTATTTACCCACTTAGCAACTTTTTAAGAGCTTGGTGTACAATATGGTGAAAGTACTGGTTTCTGGGGGTTGGCAAATGAACTTGAGTTTAACTTGTGAATCTGAGATATATGGGTACATTTTTTAGGAACTTTTATTGTAAAGGTTCATTTTATCACCCATCATACCTAACAATCCAACAGAACCCTCTGGTTAGCAGCTCTACCTGACTGTTTTTCAGGTAGTTTTCCTCCTCTTCCACCAAAACTCTTTTCAGAGCTCCTAGATGACTTGACTTATCCCGACATGTTTCTAATATATGCATTGCAAAAATCTCTACTACTGCAGTTCTGCCCAATTTATCTTCCTTTTCTCTCTCCCATCTGAGACCTTTAATTTTTCCTTTAATAAGGGTGGTAAAAAAAAAAATCCTCATTTAATCATCTGCACACTGCCAGGATATGAGAGTAGCTCCATAAGTAATTATTGAATGAATAAATTCTTACTATTTATTAAATATTTGTTGAGAATAAATTTACCAAACCTGAACTCCTAGAAAGGAGAATTGGTGATTGGTAAAACTGCTGAGAAGAGAAATCTGCTGTTTGGTAGCACCAAAAAAGGCTGGAGCACAGAGGCCCTTGAGATGCCAGGAGATAGGTTCAAACACCAAACATCCCATGAGGAGAAGCAGGAAGCAAGGGACAGGAGGTCCCTGTTTTCAGCCCTGCTTAGGCTCACTGGAGCAAACCCAGGAAAAATCTCTGCAAAAATCATCACTTGGAAAGTGCCTGCCACAAAGTTATCTACTGAACTTGAATACTTGGCAGAAATTGACTGCCAGGCACCACAGAACACAATTACTAGCTTCTATAAATTTCTGCTTATTAAATTGTTGAACAACTTGAAAATCTTGGGAAATCCGTTTGTATAGATTTTGAGCTTTTTTTTATTGGACAGTAATAGAATGTGTGAAAATTTTTTTCTTCAGAAGGGGGAAAGTGTGTTATTTCTCTAGGAGAAATCAAGACACCTTTAAGCTTAGCCAAGACTCTCACTACGCACAGCACTGTGCATATTTATGCAGCCTGTCCCTAGCTTAAAATAAATAAAAGAGAAGAAAAAACCACATTTATAACCAGCTCCTTTACTCTTGTACACATTTTTCACATAGAGTCAGAAATATGTGAATAATTCATAGCTCAAATGTGCTACCATTTCAATTAATAACACCACATTGTGGTTGCTGCTTTGTTAGAAACTAAATGTTACAAATAATTGTCTCCTAGACCCTCTCTCTTTTTACTTTCTGCAAATCACCCTTTTTAAAGGCCCAGATCTGAAGGTCTGTATGTTTCTTTTAAATTTATGAAAATATTCTAAGAATTTCAGAATTTCTCTCAGGGGCATTTTTCGAATTGGTCTATCATGAGTGTTATTTCCGGCCCTTCCCTTTTACATTAGCAAATATTTATTAGGACTTTTCCTTTGCCAGAAATTTTACAAGCATATTTCATTTAATCCTCAAAATGCTCTAAGGGGGTTTCTATTATTTATTTTGCTTTACCGATGAGAAAACTGAGTTTCAGGGAGTTTCACTAATTATTCTAAGGTTACACAGCAGAAAGGTGACAAAACTAGGAATTTAGTCCAATCCAGGCTATCTGACATCAGGGCTTACATTGAAACTTTACACTACTCTGTCCCTCCCGATTTCTTGTCAGGTGATAATGATGTTAAACATATGATTACTTTTGACTGACTGGACCAAACTATAATAGCATAATAGATTAGATTACAATAACTTAACCTGTTCCCTTGCAGAAAATAAATAACAATTATATTGATGAGGCAGAGGAACAATCTCCACATAATACAGTCTAACAGTTCTCAAAGTGCTGTCCCCAGACCAACAGCATCGGCATCAAATGTATACTTGTTAGAAATGCATATTCTTGAGTCCCACCCTAGACTAGTGAATAAGAAATTCTGGGGAAAGAGCTAGCTGTGTTTTCACAAACCCTCAAATGAATCCTATAATTATTAAAATATTAAAAACAGCGCTACGGGCAAGGGATCAGCAAATTACTGCACATGAGGCAAACTTAGCCCCCATTTAATTGTTTTTATGGTTTTAATATTTTATTGTGGTAAAATATATACAGCATAAAATGTTATTTTAAACATTTTCAAATGTGCAATTCAGTGATATAACTACATTCATAATATAATATGACAACCATCTATTTCCAAAAATTTTCCATCATCTAAAACAAAAATTCTGTACTCATTAAGCAATAACATCTCTTTACTCCTCCTATCAGCCCTTGGTAATTTCTAATATATTTTCTGTATGTATGAATTTCCCTATTTGAGATATTTCATATATGTGGAATCATACGACATTTGTCTTTTTGTGTCTTGCTTATTGCACCTATCATAATGTTTTCAAGGGCTATAATATTGTAGCATATATTAGAACGTCATTCATTTTTATGGTTGACTAATATTTCTTCCTATTTATATACCGCATTTTGTTCATCCTTGCATCTGTCAAGGACCCTTGGGTTGTTTCTGTCTTTTGGCTATTGTGAATAATGCTACAATAAAAGTTGATACACGAGTATCTGTCTGAGTCACTCTTCTCCCTTCTTTTGGTTATATACCAAGGAGTAGATTGCTGGATCATATGTTAATTCTATGTTTAGTTTTTGAGGAGCTGCCAAACAAATTTCCACAGTGACTGTATCATTAAATATTCCCACCAGAAAGGTAAGAGTATTCCACCTTCTTTACATCTCAGCCAACCTGTTCTTTCCAACATGTTCTTTCACACCCATTTTTTTAAAAAATCCATTATAGCCATCCTAAGAGATGTGAAGTGGTATCTCATTGGGGTTTTGATCTGTGTTTCTTCAATTACTGATGATGTTAGATGTTAAGCATCTTTTCATATGCTTATTGGGTATTTGTATATCTTCTTTGAAGAAATGTCTAGACAAGTCCTTTGCATACTTTTAAATTGGGTTGTTTGTCATTTTACAATTGAGCTGTAGGAGTTCTTTATATATTTTGGATATTAAATGCTTATTAGATATATGATTTGCAGTTATTTTCTCACATTCTGCATGTTGTCTTTCACTGTCTTGATAATGTCCTTTGATGCACAAAAGTTTTAAATTTGGATGAATTCCCATTTATCTATTTTTCTTTAGTTCCTCATTCTTTTAATGTCACATCTAAAAACCCATTGCCAACTTTAAGTTCATAAAGATCTACCTCTGTGTTTCCTTCTAAGAGTTTTATAGTTCTACTTCTTAAGTGTTTGGATCACTGATCCATTTTGAGTCTTTTTAATTTTTTTTACATAATGTGAAGTAGAGGTTCACATTCATGCTTTGCACGTAGAAATCCAGTTATTCCAGCACAATTTGTTGAAAACTGTTCTTTCCCCATTGATTAGATTTGGCAGCCATGTTGAAAACCAGTTCCCATAAATGTGTAGGTTTACTTCCAGACTCAATTCAGTTGATCCATAGGTCTATCCTTATGCCAGTACCATGCTGTTTTTTTGTTTTGTTTTGTTTTTAATTTATTTTATTTATTTATGGCTGTGTTGGGAAGCCCCCCATGCTGTTTTATTACTGTCACTTTTTAGTAAGTTTTGAAATAGTGAAGTGTGTGTCTTTCAACTTTCTTTTTCTTCAGGAGTGTTTTGCCTATTGGAAGTCTTCTGGAATTGCATACGAATCTGAAGATTGGCATTTCCATTCCTGCAAAATGACTGTTGGAATTTTGATAGAAATTTTGTTGAATCTTTAGGTAGCTTTGGGTAGTGCCATCTTAAAAATATTAAGTCTTTCAATTTATATACATGGGATGACTTTTTTTTTTAAAGACATTTCTTTCATCAATGCTTTATTGTTTCCAGCATACAAGTTTTCATCTCCTTCATTAAATTTATTCCTAGGTGTCTTAGTCTTTAGATACTATTGTAAATGGAATTAGTTCCTTAATTTTCTTTTTGGATCATTCATTGAAGGTGTAGAGAAACACAAGTAACTTTTGTGTTGACCTTGTAACATGCAATTTTGCTGAATTTGTTTAATTTACTCTGATACCTTTCTGTTGGATTCTTTTGGATTTTCTCTATGTAGGATCATCTGCAGAGAGAGATAGTTTTACTTCTTCCTTTCCTGTTTGGCTGCCTCATGTTTATTTTCCTTGTTAATTGTTCCACAAGAATTCCAGAACAGTGTTGACTGGTGAAAACAGGCATCCCTGACTTTTCTTGGTGTTTCTTGGTGTTAGGGAAGAGCTTTCAGCCTTTCCCTCATTTAAAATACCTGACAGGTTAGCTGTTAGGTATTTTATAAATTTCCTATGTAGTATGGAAGAAGTTACCTTCTATATCTAGTTCTCTGGTTTTTTTTTTATCGTGAAAGGGTTTGGATTTTGTCAAATATCTTTTCTGTGTTGATAAAGTTGCTCATTTTTCTCTTCTATTAATGCGCTATATTCCATTGATTGGTTTCCTTATGTTGAATTACCTTTGCCTTCCTGTTGGTCATGGTGCATAATCCTTTTAAGGGATTTGGTTTGATAGTAGTTTGGTGAATATTTTTGCATCTACGTTACAAAGGCTATTTGTCCGTAATTTTCTTTTGTTGTGATGTCTTCATCTACATTTGGAATAAGTGTAATGCTGGCCTCATAGAATGAGTTAGGATGTGTTTCCTCCATTTCTATTTTTGGAAGAGTTTGAAAAGAATTTGTGTTTGTTCTTTAAAGGTTTGGTAGAATTTACCAGTGAAACTGTCTAGTACTAGACTTTTCCTCTTTGGGAGATTTTTTATTACAGTTGTAATCTCTTTGTTATTCCTTTGTTAAGGTTTTAAAATTTTCTTCTTGAATTAGGTAATTGGTGTGTTTCTAGGAAATTTGCCAATTTCTTCTGGTTATCTAATATATGGTACACCATTTTTTATATTATTCTCTTATAATCTTTTTAATTTCTATAAGGTCAGTAGTAATGACCCCAATTTTGTTTCTGATTTTAGTTTTTTGCTTACTTTCTCTTTTTTCTTTGTCAGTCTAGCTAAAGGTTTGTCTATTTTGTTGATCCTTTCATAGATACAGTGTTTGTTTTCATTGTTTCTATTTTTTTTCTATTCTCTATTTCATTTATTCCCACTCAAATCTTTATTTTTCCCTCTTCTGCTAGTTTTGAGTTTAGTTTCCTCTTCTTTAACTGGTTCATAAAGACCTAAAATTATATGACTGATTTGAGATCTTATTTTTTTAAATGTAGGCCTTTACAGCTATAAATTTGCCTCATTTGCTTCATCTCATGTTTAATATATTGTGTTTTCATTTTTATTTATCTCAAATTATTTTCTATTTTCCCTTCTTTGACTTACTGGTTAAGAATATTTTGTTTAATTTCCACATAATTATGTATTTTCCAGTTTTATTTCTGTTGTTGATTTCAAGATTCATTCCATTATGGTCTGAAGAGATACTTTATATGATTTTAATCTTTTAAAATTTATTATGACACTTTTTGTGGGTTAACTTATGGCCTATCATGGACAATTGGTATTCTGCTGTTATAGAGTGTTCTATATGGCTAGTAGATATAGAGGCACACCTAGGAGATATTGCATGTTTGGTTCCAAAACACTGCAATAAAGTGAATATCACAATAAGGAGAGTCACACAAATTTTTTGGTGTGACTGATAAGACTTACTTTTTGGTTATTGATAAGACTTACTTCTGCCATTTTGCTATTTGTTTTTGGTATGTCTTACACAGTTTGTCTGCCATTTCTTCCCTTACTGCCTTCTTTTGTGTTTAGTTCATATTTTTTGTAGTGAAATGTTTTAAATCCTTTCTCATTCCCTAATGTGCATATTTTTTAAATATTGTCTTTGTACTGACATGCAGATTGTTTAAAATTCTATGTTTAAAACCATCTAGTTTTTTAAAACCAACATAACTTCAATAGCATCAAACACTGTTCCTATACAGTTGGTCCCCTCTATATGTTGTTTCACAAATTATAGCTATATTCATTCCATGCCAATCATCATAGATTTAAAATTATTTTAAAGCATTTTTCTTTTATATCATATGGGAAATAAAGGTGTCATTACACACCAAAAATACAGTAATACTGAGATGTATAATTCCCTAAGTAGTTAACTTTTCTGGAAATCTTTATTCATCTGTCTTCAAGTTAATGTCTTGTGTCCTTTCATTTCAACTTGAATGACTCCCTTTGGAACTTCTCACAGGGCAGGTGTACTAGTTATGAACCCCCTCAGCTTTTGTTTATCTGGAAATGTCTTAATTTCTCTCTCATTTTCGAAAGAGAGTTTTGCTTGATATAGAATTATTGATTGACAGTTGTTTCTTCTTTATTTCAGGACCTTAAATACATCTTTCCTGGCCTCCATGGTTTATGATGAGAAATTAGCTCTTAATCTTATTTAGGGTCCCTTGTACATGATGAGTTGATTCCCTCTTGCTGCTTTTAAGATTGTCTCTTTGTTTTTTGGCTTTCAACAATTTGACAACAATGTGTCACAGTGTATATCTCTGAGTTTATCCTATGTGAAGGGTGTTGAGTTTCTTGAATTTGTGTGGTCATATATTTTCTCAAATTAGGGAAGTTTACAGCTATTATTCTTCAAATATTATTTCTGCCCCTTGTTCTTTCCTTCTGGGATTCCTATGATGTGCATGTTGATCTGCTTGTGGTGGTTGTCTCAAAAGACCCTTTGGCTCAATTAACTTTTCTTCATTCATTTTTTCTTTCTGCTCCCCATGCTGGATTTAAGTTGTTTTTTCTTCTTGATTCAACATTGGCTTTGTTGCTATAAATCTATGACTGTTTTCCAGATTTCTGGCAATGTTGTTTCTAAGAGTTCCTCCTTGTTTTTGATGTTTCTGTGGAGGAAGAGGAAGTTGGAATTGCTTCATCCAACATTTTGCTGATGTCACTCACCTCCACCTATTCTATTATTGTCAGAATACAACCATTTCCATTCATCCACATATTCTTTTTTTTTTAAGTTTTTAAAAAAGTATTTATTTATTTATTTTTGGCTGTGTTGGGTCTTTGTTGCTGCATGCAGGCTTTCTCTAGCTGCGGCGAGTGGGGGCTACTCTTTGTTGCGGTGTGCAGGCTTCTCATTGCGGTGGTTTCTCTTATTGCGGAGCACAGGCTCTAGGCGGACGGGCTTCAGTAGTTGTGGCATGTGGGCTCAGTAGTTGTGGCTCACAGACTCTAGAGCGCACGCTCAGTAGTTGTGGTGCACGGGCTTAGTTGCTCCGCAGCATGTGGGATCTTCCCAGACCAGGGCTCAAACCAGTGTCCCCTGCATTGGCAGGCAGATTCTTAACCACTGCACCACCAAGGAAGCCCGTCCACATATTCTTTATGGCTATTTTTATGCTACAGTTTAGTTGAATTGTTGCAGCAAAACCATATAGCCTACAAAGCTAAAATATTTACTATCCAGTACATTACTGAAAAGTTTGCTGACTCCTGCTGTAGGCTATTGAGAGCCAGAATTAGAATAGTCCAAATAGAAACTGTTGTATAGTCTCTTTTTTTTTTTATGTCTTCAGATTTAATAAGAATCTACAGTTTTTTTGAGTACTTAGAATGTACCAAAGAGTTTTGATCTCTTCCTTGAAATTTTACCTGTTTTGGTTAAAAAAACAAAACAAAACTGGAAAGAACATTTCAGAAATGTTCTGACTCAGCAAGCTAGTGAATCTTAGAACTGAGATTCAAACAAGGTGTGGCTGATTCCAGAGCCAAGGGTCCAATCATTTGAATCATATATTTTAGATAAAATTGATCTGTCTCCATAACAAAAGCACTGGGATTACACTTGACCTGTAAATCAGTTGTATATAAAGACATTATTATCACACCAGTTTGTTTCAGAAGAGCTTTGGTATTCAAAGCTCAAAGCTAACATCCTGAGTGTCAGTTAGAGCCAAAAGTGAGCCTGTGATGTCATCACTGCACCCACCCCCACCACTAGTGAGCACAGAGTTTTAGAATGGGCAATTTATTTGCCTGGTCTTTATTAACCTGATCAACCTAAATATGATGTTAGATTTAATCATAATAATGAGCCTCCTTTTTATAGTAGCATAGATGGGGGTTAGGGTGTTTGTTCCTTATATCTCTATTGACACATTATATATAGTATAATTGTATTATTTCAGATTATATTACATCATGTCAAAATACGTAATTTAACAAACTGAATACAAAACTCCAAGCTGGTTTGGCCAGATCCACACTGTTTCCTTTATCCTTACCTAAGGTAGAATAAATTGTCAGAGTCCCCAAAAATAGCTTTCATTGAAATGGATGGAACTTCTAAGATCATCAGTGACTTTTACAAGGATTTTTATAACATTATTCTTCGGTAGTAAGCCATCAATTTAATTAGTTTTCTATTTGCATCTTTAATACGGATATTTCATAGCAATTTCAAGAAAAAATTATGAAGGCAAAGTGAGTGAGAAGAATTAACATTACACATGTTCCATTTCCATTAACTTCCACTGTCTCCAAAAAGAAATTTAGGTAGTAGCAACATAACTAATGGAAAGAGCACTGAATTCATAGCAGAATCGTAGTGCTGAATTCTGCTCACAGTTTTGATAATAATTAATTTGTTAAACTTGGGTAAGTAGTGACCAGTATGTTCCAGGTTCTTCAATGATAAAATTATTATATAAGAAGATATTATATCAGTGCAAGATGTACCTCATATGATTGTTAAAGTGGCTAAAGAGACTCCTCTAAATTTAATGTGTCTCCCCAACTCCAATATGCCCGCTTGTGGGTTTATTCTGTTCTTAGCCTTGTTATCAGACTTGCAGACTTACATTGTAACTGCTTATTTACTTGTCTGAGTTCTCTTGTTATTGGTTTTTGAATACTATTTTTTTCATTTGTCTTTTTTAAATATCTGGTACATAGTGGGCCCTCTACGAATATCTGTTCAGGAAAAAAATATAATCTCTATTATTCATTCCATTCTGAAACATACACAGATACACACACGCATACATAGATAGATAAGTGACAGGTAGGTAGGTAGGTGGATAGGTAGATAGATAGATAGATAGATAACAGATAACCAAGGTTAATGGCTGCAGATTTTTATAACAGAATCAAAGTGTTTATTGTTGTTGATTTTGTTTGAAATTAATGCATAATTGATCTCACTGACAAATAATATCTATATATCTGATATTATTATCCCTGACATATGTTAATTAGATGTTTGTATGATTGTCTCGCATCACCACTTCTCACCTCAGTGATCCTTAGAGATATATTTACTTACCAAAATCAAAAGTAATTTCTCCTAAGCAAGTCTATCATGAATTTGTAAAAGATGGTTTTTTCCAGTGATAACTTCAAATGTCATTGAACCTATTTAAATAGAGCTTTATATCACATACCTTATGTTCAAGTCTTAGTGTGCAACCAAATGGACCTAATGAGGCAAAGAGAATCAGGCTTCCAAAAATAATCATAATCCTAGATAACCTCCCAAATAAGGTTTCAGTTTATACATTCTAGACAAGTATGTTTTTACATTAAATGCAGTATACTGTCGTCATTTTTCTGGTTTACACTTGTTTGGTGTCCATCTTTGTTCAGGTAGATGGCTCTGAAGGTGATAAAGCATCTGTGTGTCTAACTATATCTTCTTTCCTGTTTCACATCCTACACAGCATTTCCCTTTCACTCAGACTGTTCAAGTACTCCTATTTGCATATAAACGCCTCATGATAATTTTCTCTTTTCCGTCTAAGGCTACATCTTGATACTTCCTCTACCTAGTTTTATATATTTAGGGAGTGTCACAGATTTTCCTGCCAAGGGGGAGAGGGTAGGTAAGGGTAAAACTTCCCATATTTTTTCTCTAGCCATAAACTAATGGTATTTATTTTCTTTTAAATCACAAAGTATGATTGCTGTAGCACTGCTTCTAAGGCCTACTTTCTTCTTCAAAAACCCTGTAAATTGAAGTGGATAGGCAGTTTTGAGCAATAATAAAAAAGTAATGTATTGGCCTTGACATCTGTGGTTTGTAGATTCTAGTCTCTAAATTCTCTAGCTTGTAATGTTTATTAGATAACCCATGTAAAGAGTTCATACCTAATTTATACTAGTTTCATCATCTATAGAATGTGCTGTTGAGCAGAGGTAAGAGTGCATTGTCTGTATGTAAATATGCACTTAGATAGGTTGAATGATAGATAGATGATACATAGATAGATAGATACATACATACATACATACTTTACAAAGCAATTTTTACAATGTAGTTATCCCATCACAATATGCTCCTTTAGCTATACAACTCCTGCAGGAAGAGAGAAAGTTATTAAAATGTTATTTTTACAATTGCCTGTACAAAGATGGATTACAGAGGAATGCTATTGCTCTTCAGAAATAGTATTTGTAAACAAATTTTTTAAATTAGACAAACCAAATTAGTACACTATGAAATAATTTTCTTTTGTTTTGAAACAGTGAGCATAGATGATTGGCTTATTCAGTAAGTCTTTCAGAAGAGTGTTAATATCAAATTTATTATAGTGTTTAATTTGTTCAAAGCTCAGTTCTTATAAAAATCAATGCTGAAATCCTGACAACTCTGAGGGGAACTTAGTATCAAATCTATATATACTATTCTTCCATTTGCACAAGAGACATGATTTGTAGAAAAATAAAATGTGAAAATTTGTAAGTCAAATGTGTTTTATAATCATTTCTATAAGAGAAAGGTTTTCTTGTGGCTTCTAGAAATAAATATCACATATCTAAAATAAATAACTGGAAGGCCAAGAGAAATTTGCATTCTCTTTCATTTTTACAGCTGGGGAAAGAAAAAGTAAGAACTAGAATAATTTAGAGGGCAAAATATCCATTGAAATAATATTTTATAAAATGAAATATTGACTTAAAATAAAACAAATGGATGTGTTTTTAGATGTGTATGTTTAAAGATGGATACTGTGGATACCTGATGGCTTCCTTGATTAAGCCATAACTACTGAGCCGGACAAATGTAATATATGCAATTCTAAAATGGTGGTTAGCTGTCATTCCTGAGCTCATATTATCAATGGGTTTCATTTCACATTTGGAGGCATCCCATTATTTGGGGAACTGGAAAACAGATGTATCTGTGAATTGTCTGTTTACCTATTTTGAGATGCCACATGTAAATAATGTAGACATTAAGCAGATTATGGCATTCTATCTACTGCCCACATGGCAGAAAATATCCAGGAAGTAGTCAGAGGGGCGTATGCATACTTATTAAATAGCCTGGTTCTCCATTAGTCAAGCAAGTATTGCTGAATTTGTTTCACTCTTGAGAAATCAAGCTTATAGTTGAGTTACACAATCCAATGACAACTCTCTTCGAGTACTTGAGGTAATTTGCATAAATAAACATATAATAAAATTAGGCCTTTTATCATTCCCACTTATAAATGAGGAAACAGAAGTCTGAGTTATTTAAGTAACCAAAATCACAGTCAGACAGTGTCCATGATTAAAAATTGTATCTGGTCCCAGAACTGTGTTCTTCAGATAATATTTTTGCATAGTTACAAACCTGAGTACACAGAGTTCACGGTGAATCCTTTGCTGACCTTAGGAGGTTCCATGCAAACAAAAGTTTGTCTATAGTTTCATTTTCTACCAGTCTACATTAATACATATCAAACCAGCTAGGCAATCCAGTAATATATATGTACATAATATATATAAAAAGTAATATGTATATAAATGATGGATGGATGCATGGATAGATAGATAGATAAATACAGAGATAAAAATAAAATCCATCAAATGAACAAAAGTATATCTTGGCATCAAGAAGAAGAAGCTCTTCTTGTTTTTGTTTTTAATGTAGGAATTCTGTCAGGCAAACACAATTATCTAAAATAAAAAGACTCAATCTTATTTCCTAAGATAGATTTCTACTGCAGGTGGCTTACAGCTCTAAAATGGATCTACATCTAGAAGAGATAAGAATATTGTTAATAGAGATATTTCTGACTAGCAGTAAGTCCAATATGGACTTACTTATTATGTCTTTGTATACAAAGTGAATCCATTCGGATGCACAGGTTAGCAGTGTTCAAGGATATATTCTGTTAATAGAGCAATATTCAACTAAAACTTTAATGGTTACATTTTAAATCTTTCCAACCTATAGAGGGTTTTGGGGGTTTTTTGTTGTTGTTGTTGTTGTTGTTTTTGCTTAATTGCTTTTTCAGGACTGTAAGGCACTTGGGCATTCTTACTCTAAATAAAATTATCTGCATTTATTTTCAACATTTCTGTCAAGGTTAAATGCAGGTGACAACACTTTTTTATTTTCTACTTGAATGTTCTGTAAAAGCTGGATATCAATCCTCAACACACAGACAAACATGCATACACACATACAAAGTCACGCTGGCCTTTTTATTCAGTTCGTTAATTTGTTCACTTAAATTGGCTCACAGCTGTACACACATACAGATACAAACACACTCAGGAAGGAATGGCTTTTGTAAAACACTATTTCCCATTAGTATTTCCTTTATCTGTGCTTGATTTTTTATGGCTTATTGTTTTCTACCTCTAACACTTTTATTTTAAGAAGAAAAAGAAAGTAGGTAATTTGGACCAAAGATATAAGGCCTGTGTTACTTTGAATGGTTTTTCTCACTCATAATATGCACTAGCTGTTTCAGCTCTTATTTCCATATTTATTGGATGAGTTTGTCTAATTATCCTACAAAACTTCAGGGAAAAGTGGACACCATATACACTATTTTTCAGGTATATTTATAAACATCATTAGGAAATATAGAAATGTTTCAGAGTGAATTTATAAAAGTTAGAACTCATGTTAGGTCAGTTTTAACCTCAGGTTATCACGTGAACATTATAGTCACTAAGTATGACTCATACCGAAGTACCCACTGATGGAGTTAATAGATAAAAAGCTGCTCAATCACCAAGATCAATAACATATATCATCATTATTCAGATTCTCAATTGACTGCTCCTACCTCATCACCTCTTCCTCCACCACTCAAACACGCACACACACACACACACACACACCTATCTCACAAATACACTCTCATGGGTTTATCAAAGGTAATCCCACTGCTTCCATTCATTAAATCATTGAGCGAAAATAATTATGTGAGAAAAATTGTTGTGTTATTATTGGCAGTTAACTCATGAATTTAGAAATAGTCTGCCTGAATCTTAATAATATTTGATTTTAGAAAATTAATCCACCAAAATATGGAGAGGATAACAATGCCCCATCATAGGGTATCCATGAAGATTAAGGGTAGAATAAATCGGTGTGACGATGGGTATATAGTAAAGACTCAACTTAGGCTCAATCTTTACTCCTTTTTCCCTTTAAAAAAGGAAATGATATGCTCTGGTAGAGCTCTTTTTCTAATTGCCCACAGTATTGATATTTCATAAGTAAAACTTTGAAAAGTTTTACCTGGATTTATGGGTCAGCTTTCTTCCATAGAGGATTCAATACCCTGCATCAAAACACTTTGCTTTTTGGATTCAAAAAATGGAATTATTTGATTATATATTCAAGCTAGTTTTGTTCTTTTACATATATAATATTTGACTGTTCAGCAGTTCACTTGAATTATTAAAATGGGTTAATCAGATTCAATATTTATACTTCCAAGCAGCACTAACCCATAAGTTAAGACTTAAGAGTTTTATTTTTAGATCTGTCACTCATTAGCTGTGGGTTTGGGGACAATTCATTTATTCTCTTAACTCGTCCTAAATAATTTAGCATTGCTTTCCTTGGAGTTATTGAACTTAGATGCACTCTTTGGAGCTTCATGGGTTCTATTCTCAAACCAGAGGAAATAGTTTTTTAAAAACAGTAAGGGGAAAAAAAAAAGCTATAGTCAAAAATGATCTATTGCCATCTCAGAGCAGGAGTAGAAAACTGAAAAGCCTACATTGGATACAAGAAATTAAAATGAGGGAAGCAACCTGGGTGTGAAAAACAATAGCTGAAGCATGACAATAAATGATAAATGTCACCATTGTCACAATTAAGAACACTGTTGAATGCTGGGCATTAAAAATAAATGGAGAAAACATCTGCCTAACTATGGCAGCAGCTATTAAGACTTATGACTGTCTATGAAGAATATGAGTAGATATTCTGTTTTTCAAGATGTAACAGAAATTAAATTGTTCATGTGAAAAATACCCATTTTTTATATTTTAGTCACTAGTTTAAAAATGTAGTGATGTCTTTTAGTCAAACAATATATTGTCAGCCTAAAGACAACCAGTTTGTCATCCATCAAAATCCAGCTTTCCATTTGTTACTTGAATTTTCTTTATAACATTACAAAGAAGTGATTGCTTCTGCTTGAAAAAATGTATAGATGGAATTATTGTTACTTTTTTTGGCAGATGTTTCCACATTTGTAAAATCTCCATCTTAAAAATTTACGTTATATATTTTGATAGTACTGTCCTGACTGTACAAAAAGAACAAAGCGTTGCTCACTACCCCGTTCTACAAGGATTAAGTCATAAACTACTACAGTTGCTGCCTGACAGTGCACTGAGAGGAAATTAAGATGGTAACAAGATAAGGAACTCTGTGCTTTAGACAAGCAGGCTCCTTAGAGAGTTAGATGTATATCTCAGGAAGAATTTTAATGAACCCAGATTCTTGTATCTTCCCATACATAGAAAGGCACTAAAATCATTTACTTGAGTTATCTGTTCTTTGTGACTAGCAGTAATCTTTTACCAAGATGTATGCTTGAATGCACGCATTCCCTAGCCAAAAAAAATTGTATATAAACTGGCTTCCCCTCTACCTCTTCAGACCAATTTCCTCAGAGCTACTGAGAGACTGTGTCCCAGGCTTTGGGTCTCAGTAAGACCCTGAATAAAACTTAAACTCACAACTCTTATGTTGTGTGTTTTTCTTTAAATTGACGCTACCATTCTTACATATATTTGTTAGGTTCATCTCCTAAAGTAACATTGAAAAAGCTGCTAACTTTTCTGCTTTAATGTATTGAAGTATCACATTCCTGTCCTCCTAAAATATCCAAGTCTTTTCTTCATTTATTTCACAGATATAGTTGGATTTTCTTCACCATCCCAATAGATCTCCTCTGACATGATAAAACCATTTTATGTTCTCATACTATAGAGCCAGAGCATAGTGCAGAAGGACTATTAATTCACCACATATCACAACCACTGTATGTAAATAATCTTTGTTTTGAGAAATATTTGATTATTCAGATTAAGTTCTACATCTGTTATGTTAGGATTTTAAAAATTTTCTGAAAACTTTACTAAAAGGTAAATAAAACACACCACAATCATTGTAAATATAACATTAGCATTTTTAAAGGCATGCTCCATTTCTCTTTTTCCTGTTTCATAAACTCATTCTGAGCCACAGTTCCACTCTCTTCTCCTGAGTAAAATAAACATATTTTAAAGTGACAGTAATTATTTCTTACATCTACCACTCCATCCACAGTAAGCAATTTGTTCCACAATTGTCTGAATGAACAGAATGTCTTTTATATCAGCTCCCTACACTCCTCCAAGGCTGTTGGTGCTCAACATTATTTTTCTGAGGTTACTGTCTAGTCACTTTTTCTATTGTCCACTCTAAATGTACTTGCTGTTATCTCAGATTTGATCCTGTTGCCAGTTACTTGACTTCCACATCTCTGCCCAGGCTATTTAGATACATATTTTCTATTAGGCTATCCACTCTGGCATTTAACATATGGATGATGTAAATTACTGAGGTGGTGAGATGAAATACTTTGTGACAGATACCATTTTCTCTAAGGAATTTCCTTCTCAGGCTGTCAAGCCCAGTATAGTTCAGTGCAGTGCTTATAGCTTCTCCCCTAAGGGCACAGCCAACTGGGCTCATAGTCTGTGTCAATCTAAACAAGTTATTTAACCTCCTTAAATTAGCTTTCTTGTTTTATAGAGGGGTGATAACAAAACCATCTACCATACAAAATTGCCATGAAGATTTTAGGAATATTGTATGTAGGATGCTTAGTGCAGTGTCTGACATAAATAATTCCTACATTTTGACCCTTCTTATTGTTATTTTCACTGTCAGCTTTCTACATTACCCTTGGAACCTGTGGATTTGTAGTAAACCACCTCTGTCCCATAACTAGAACCTAGAACATTTACCCTTACATGGTTCCTATATCCTAGAACCCACAAATATAGGAGGGGAGATTTTTGCAATAGTATTCAAAAGATCTGGAAACAAACTGCTATTCCTTTAGTTTGTGGTTTAGGCGTTTTTAGAATCTGGCATTTTATTTCCTTAAAATGTTAAAACGGCACACACATAAATTTATGCTATAAGTATTTATTCAAGTAAAGTGAAAGTTTTCATCCCATGTCTAATTTAACTAAAAACTTCTTTTAATATAAATGTAATTTTATTAAATATCACTTCTGCAACTGAAAAAAAACCTAGGAAATGGATTACAAATGGATCCAAAGTGAGAAATTTCAAGAAAGAAAAATCATTTATCTTCTCGGCAGGATGCTAAGTGATAGGGAATGGAGACAGCAAAACATTCTTTCACTGGTGATTCTTCTGACCCTTTGCAGTTCGCTGCCTCATTGTCTCCCTTGATTGTGTTTGCTCCATAATGTAGGTATGAAACCACATGATCTGTGGTCTTCCCTTCTGCTTTTAGAGATAAATGAAAATCATCAATAAAAACCTGCTGAAAACCATCTTTTCCATTATTCTTTACATCAGGGCAGCTGTCAGCCACAACTGAGCGCTCAACAGGCCACCTTTTAGGACATCTGATGTACTGTATCGATGAGTTATTATTTTCACTTGTAACAACTGTTATTACCATGCTCCAAACTTCAAGTGTTGAGCTAGAGACAGGACTACAGTGGTCTCATCAGTCACACTCTTGTGCTTGACAGTCTTTAAATGGAAATTCCCAAAGAGAAAACAGGTATCTGTCATGCGATATTTTATTTCACACCCTCAGTGATTTATGCCTTTCACAGTTGGTAATATAAGTGGCTTGCTGAGCTTAAACAAATGGATTTTTCGTTTCAAACGGTACAGCTGTGTTTTCCCTCTGTATTAAGTACCTAGCAGGCGGGTTTTCTAATCATTTATGTTCAGTTTTTCTTCCATTATGAGAGAGAGCGAGAGCTTAGAGATGTGTGCAGTGACATTTGTAGTGAAATGACAATAAATAAAAGATGATTCTGTATATTTTGATTAGGAAGGCATTTACTTGGGACCATGGAACCAGAAGTATGTGAGGTGGGGCTGAATAACTTCAGTTATTCAGAAGTCATTCAACATCATCTAGCAGTCTTTGTCTTGGCTCTTGTCACTTGTTAAGAAATGATGAATTGGAGCATGCAATCAGTAGAAGTGTTCAGGACACTGTCTGCATTTAATAAAATCAAGTAGCAGTTGGTAAACATTTTGTGTGGGAAAACTCTGAGGATGGTGCAAGAATGCCTGCATCATCCATAATATAAGTTACAGGGTCTCTACCTGTGGTCAGGGATCTATGCATTATCAAGGATATCAGCTTTCTCATCCAGTTATACAGGTTAAAGCCATCTTTTATACTTTCTGTGTTCCATTCTCATTATAAATAAAGCAGACATCATGCTCAGTAAGAAGGATTCTGTATATCAGCTCACTGGCTCATATAGGCCTTTTTTTTCTTTCAATTCACTCTTTTCAAATTCTGGAATGTAAACACGTACATCATTTAGAATTCGCCTCCTATTTGTGAATGTATGTGTACAGGGAAGAATGGGAAAGTGTTTGTAAGGGGATGTAAGAAAGGGCTGTTGACCCAAAACAAATAGACTGCCAGATATTTCTCCAGCAAAGATGGGTTTATTCAGGATCACGAGAGAATTGCACTTTAGGAGTCTACAACCATGGCAAGCCATGTGCAAGTCCCTGCAGGACAAGGGAAGGATTGTGCTTATATACAGTGGGAGAGGAAGTTGGAAGGCTTCCTCTCCCACTGTATATAACAAAGAGTCCATGACTTTCCACTGTATGTGCCCTTGACAGGAAAGAAAAGAAGTCTTCCTTTTTGTTGGGTTCAGCTGTCACCACAGGGCATGAGAGCTTCCCCTTCTGGTCTATGGACTCTATTTAATTGAGGTTTCTGATTTTTAATTTTTAAACAAATTAAACTTATGAAAAGTTTATAAAATTTATGAACATTTATGGAAAAAAGTGAGATTATTGCCTATCCTTGGGGTTTTCTTTATTTTCTGATTCTCACACCCTCCCAAACTAAATGGACTGTTTTAAATTTTTTGGATAGAGTTCTGACTGAAAGGAACTCCGACAAGTAGGATGGTCCAGAAGTATATCCAAAACAAGTAGGAGATTTTGAAGATAGCATAAGCAATGGCAGAGTTCAAACCATGGCTCAGAAAAGAGGAAATGATTCAGAGCTGGAACATTAGTGCTCTTAAGGCATTAAGTTAGTCCCAAACTAGGAGGATGATTTATGAGGTTAAACACAATAAAGAGTAAGAACAGGTGACAACAAATTATATATATATATATATCAAATACATATGATATATAGGTTAAGAACTTTAGTACCAAATCCATCAAGAACTGTAATAAACCTAAGTTTTCTTTATATGAGTTAATGGCTATGTGTTTTGAGAATGAGGCAGCAGATTAAAGGAAGTAAGTATGATTGGACAATATTGGAAAAATACAAGAAAAGATTTTCATCTGTTCAGTTATTCATGGATTTATTCATTCTTCAAAAGACTGTTTATGTGTGTTGATGGTTCATAATACTAAAACCACATGGGGTTAATTATAACCACATAGAAGCCTAATATAAAAATGGAATCAGAATGTGTTCTGCTCAAGGAAGTTTTTAAAATCAAAATTGTCTATTTTTTTTTTGACTTTATCAGCAATCCATTTGAAGTCCTACGTTTTCCCCAAAGGTTAACAGCCTTATTTACATAATCACCCTTCTCAGTTTTCCTAGTTAAATACCTTCTTTAACACTATAACCCTTTTTTCTTGGTACTGTGAAGTGCGCCTCTAGAAGAAAATTAGAAGGTAGTGATTTTATGAATTTTCTATCCATTGTATGAATTGTGGACAGTTTAGGACTTTTGATTGAGGGGTCATGCCGCCAAGTATTTAAGACCTTGAGCTCTAGCAAGTAAAATACTTTGGTTTCAGTATTGTCCCAGTTATTTAAGGCCAGTTCCCCTTTCTTTCCAAGATTTTTTAAATCCCTGACACTGGACTGGTAATACTATGTCCTTCATATATTTGTTGTAATGATTGACTGAGTGTCTAATAGAGATTATTTTACAGACTCTGGATCATAGTGAGTACTAGATTGGAATTAGGTATCATCATTCCTATTATTTATATGGTGCAAGACAATGAAAGTGAGTTAAATAATTATCATTAATATTAGTAAATATAAAATGGTTTGAATAGTCAGAAATTTTATTTTCTAAACTGTATTTTTCATTCATATTGGTAAAACAATTTTGATCAGAGACTATATATAAAGTATATATATTCTTAAGTTTACACACATATAACTGTACTGATATATTTTGTAATCAAAATATACAAACATGGAAATTGTTTGAATTAGATAAAATAAGGCAGTGCCATTAAAACAAGCAAAAACAAAACAAAACAAAATACTTGAGTCCAACATGAAACCGGGATTAAGAACCACCAGATTAGAAAAAGAAAACAAATTCAATACTAGGCATCTATTAACATTAAAGAACTTAGGTCTCAAAAGAGTACAATATAAAAAGCTTCAGCTAGAGCTGGGAATTTACATTATAATGAGCATTTGAATTAACCTTAACCCCTCATACCAAGCACAATATTTAATTTGAGATGGTTTCACAAAAATATAAATACTGAAGCTTCTAGAAATAAAACTTTGAGAAATATCTTCATGATCTTGAAATCAACAAAGATTTTTTTAGAGCACAGAACATTTAAAAATTGTATTGATACATTGGACTATATTAAAACTTATATTCACTTACTCATGAAAACTTCATTATATAAATAAGGAGCCCCAACAACTCAATAGCAAAAATAAAACAAAACAAAATAAACCAAATAACTCAATTTAAAAATGGGCAAAAGAATTAAATAGACATTTCTCCAAAGAAAACATACAAATGACCAACAGGTATATTAAAAGATGCTCAACATCACTAATTATCAGGGAATGAAAATCAAAACCACAATAAGATATCATCTCACCCCTGTTAGGATAGTTATTATCAAAACAAAATAAAAGTGTTGGTGAAGATGTGGAGAAATTAGAACCCTTGTATACTATGGGTAGGAATGTAAGTTGGTTCAGCCACTATGAAAAATAGTTTGGAGGGTCCTTATAAAATTAAAACCAAAACAACCATAGGATCCAGCAATCCCACTTTTGGGTATATATCCAAAAAAATGGAATCAAGATCTTGAAGAGATATCTACACTCCCATGTTTACTGCAACATTATTCACCATAACCAAGACTTAGAAATGACCTAAATTTTCATCTACAGATGAATGAATAAAGAAAATCTGTGCCATGGAAATTATATTCAGTCTTTTAAAAAAAGGAAATCCTGCCATATGTGACAACATGGATGAACCCAGAGAACATTATGCTAAGTGAGATAAGCCAGTCACAGAAGGACAAATACTGCATGAATCCACTTATATGAGCTATGTAAAATAGTCAAACTCATACAAACAGAGTGGAGTGGTGATTGCCAAGGAATGGGGGAAGGGTTTGCTGTTCAACAGGTATGTAAGCTATGTAAGATGAAAAAGTGCTAGAGATCTGCTGTACAACATTGTGCCTATACTTAACAATGCTGTATTATGCACCTAAAGTTTTATTAAGAGGGTAGATTTTAAGTGTTCTTACCACAATGAAAAAAAAATGAATAAGCATGTCACAGAATAAGAGAACATATTTGCAACAATGTATATCTAACAAAATATTTCTATCCAGAATAAAGAAGTCCTACCCATCTATATGTAAAAGATAACCACCAAATTAAAAATTTGTTAAAAAGATTTGAGTGGTCAATTCATAGAAGAAGACAGTCAAGTGGATAATAAAAGTAAGAAACACAAGTGGTCATAAGGAAAATAAAAATCAGAACTTCAATAAGATATCAATACCTACCAGGATAACTGCTAAATTAAACTGGCTGAATATACCAAGAGCTGAAGAAAAGATACAGGTCAGTGGAACTCTCATACATTTTGGTGGGAGTGCAACTACATTTTAAAGAAGTTTAGCAATTTCTTATAAAGTTAAACTGCATGCATACCCAATGACACAGCAATTCAATTTTTATGTGTATACCAAAAATAAATGATTGTAATTTTCACACAAAAAAGACAAGTATAAGAATATTCACAGAAGCTATTTTTAATAATAGGCAAAAACTGGAAAAAATCTATCAAGAGGAGAAAAAATTTTAAAGCTATGGTATTGACCTATAAAGTAATGATACACAGCAATAAAGAATGAAGTACTAATACATACAATAGCATGGGCAAATCTCAAAAACATGATGCTGAATAAAATAAGCCAGACACAAAAGATTAAATACTATATGACTCCAAATAAATGAAGTTCAGCAGTCGGCAAAAGAAAACTGTAGTGATAGTAATTAGAATAGTCTTAGCCCTGTGTGGTTATTGACTGGAATGGAATACAAGAAAACTTTCTGGTGTAGTGGAACCGTTCCTTATCTTGATATGGGTAAAGTGAACATGAATGCATAAATATGTAAAATCCATCAAGGTGTACACTTAAGATCTGTGCATTTTACTAATTGTAAATTTAGCCTTAGTAATGCACTTCCAAAATCTTTTATTAAGGCTATAAATTATTTTATATGTATATTTATTATACTGTTAGTGATATAGTATCTTATATTTGCATATTTTCTAAGAAATAACCTTGTGGTCTAAGATTAAGTATTTCATTTAATACTCATACATTTATAATCGAGTAAGTGATTTATAATTGAGTAATAACTATGTATAAATCTTTATCACAATCTATAATTTAGGTAGTATTGTCTTAATTTTAAATTAAATTAGTAGTACAGTGATTTTACATGGCTTGCCTAAAACCCCACAATTATTTAATGGTGTATTTGGGACTCTAATCCAGGTCCACTTCTAAGTAGTAATATGTTCATTCTTCTTCAACTTGATAACTTTAAAATATACTTTGAAAGAGTTATTATTTAATTAATTGGTTAATATGCTCTCTTAATGTATTGTAAATTATGTGGATCATGTAACACTAGTTGGGTTGCCATTGTAGTTATGCCTTCTAATAGCCATATGGACTTGGCTACTGAGCTTTCTCTTGGCAAAAGCGAATGATAATATCTCCCATTCTCAAGGCTATTGTGTGGTTTAAATGGAATTTTAAAAATTCCTTTTTGAAAGATTCTATCAGGACACAAAGTGCAAAGAAGATTTTCAATTTTCAGAAATATCTGAATTTTTCCTTTACCTTCTCATTCTTATTGTCACCTCTCTCCACAACGCTGCTGCTTCCAATATAGCCCTCTAAGTGGTAGATTATTTCTTACCCTCAGCTCCCTATCCACTGTCTCAAGAAGTGAAATAAATGTCCTCTCTTGCTCTTTGGTATTGATACTTCCAGAGCTTTCTCACTTCCTTCTCCTCCAACCCCTCCAATTTGGAATCATATGCCATTAGAATCTGTTAACTACTCTCTTCCATTTTTGTAGGCATGTTCCCTCATTCTTTGAAATCTTTATATCCTGATTTACTGTCAATATTTGCAATTCTGCCACTGTCATAATTTTGGTGTTCCATAAAATTCCTCATCCTTAGATATTTGACCTACTCATTTTCAATATTCTTGCCATCTTCAGTACCTCAATCACTCAATCCCATTATCTCAGCTCAAACCGTGTCATTACTCATAATGCAAATTTTTACAATCTAAATTTTAAGCCACCTACTCTCTGAACATTAACTGCCATCTTTCCAGTTCACTCCTTTACTACTACAACTCCAAAAGTTTCTTGATTCCTTCTGGTCCTACAATCTCATACAATATACAATCCTCAATCCAATTTTCACATGCATAGCTCTCATTTCTCAGCAACTCTACCCTCAAAAATATCTAACAATTCCCACTACTATTATTATTCACTCAGTTCAAGTCAACGCATATTTCATCTGAATTTTTAAATATTCCCCTTCTTTCTTCCACATTTGTCACACTTCTATCATTTGCCTCAATACATAAGCAAGAACAGAAAATAATTGAAGTCATATCACTCATCTGATCAATCACCTTCAATAACTTATGATCTCACTCTGAGTGAAAGGTAGTCATCATAATAGTTTACAAAGCCCTGTCCATGCTCCCCACCAGGTGTACCTTTCTCACCACATTGACTATTGCTCTCCCCTTCACCCTGTTCCAGCCTCATTGCTGTCCCGGCCTCCTGATGATCTTTGAAAATGCCAGGGATTTTCTCACATTAGATTCTTTGTATGTGTTTTCTCTGACTGAAAATACCTATATCCAGATTTCCACCTGGATTGCTTTCTTACCTCTCTCATAACTTTCACTCAAATGCTACTTTCTCCATCACACCTTCCTTGATTTCCTTAGTTAAAATTAAATCCTCTTCCTGACATTCCCTATTTGCTTCTTCTGCTTTACTTTTCTCCATATAACTTATCACTACCAACATATCATGTGATTTCATTATTTATTTTGTTATATGTCACCTGCCACATAATGTACACTGCATGAAGGCAGGGATTTTTGTCATTTTTGTTCACTGTGGTATCCACAGTGCCTATAACAGAACGTGGTACATGGAAGGCATCCAGTATGAATGAATGAATGAATGTTAGTCTCATTACCTTTTAAATTTACCTTATTTTTATTTTCCATCTTTAATCCTTTGGGATATACTCACAGAAAGTAGCAAAGTTCAGGAAACACCTAAGCACTCTAGCCAGATTTACCCAAACTTAATTTTCAAACTTTAACTGCAAAGCCAGCCACACAATGTGCAAGCGACAAGTAGTTATCTTTTTTTCTCCAGTAGGTTATTTACCAGTTAAAATTCACTGAAATGATTTGGGGCATTTTTTTCCTCACTGCTTACCCTCCCAATTATATGCTGAGCTCAAATAATTTTTTTTAAAACTCAGCCTGAGCCAGTTTGTATTGCTTATAACTAAGAATTTCAAGAAATAAAATAGCCATAATAAAGCATTCATACAAGTTTATAAGAACCAAAGAGCCCAGTCAAAAAATATCTGGGAAGATTTATTAAGACTTTAAATGCACATATCATTTGATCCCCAATTATTTTTCTGAGAAAGTACTAGAGGAAAAGGTTCAGTTTATAAAGATATAAACCAGAATAGTTATTTCATCACTGCTTGTTGTGACAAAAAACTGGGAAGAGCCAAAATATCCACAAGTTGAAAACTGCTTAATACCTTTAATGTAACAACACTATGAAATACTATGCACTTGTTAAAATAACTTTTTAAACAACTTTATTGGAGTATAATTGCTTTACAATGGTGTGTTAGTTTCTGCTTTATAACAAAGTGAATCAGCTATACATTTACATATATCCCCATGTCTCCTCCTTGTGTCTCCCTCCCACCCTCCCTATCCCACCCCTCTAGGTGCTCACAAAGCACTGAGCTGATCTCCCTGTGCTATGTGGCTGCTTCCCACTAGCTATCTGTTTTACCTTTGGTAGTGTATATATGTCCATGCCACTCTCTCACTTCGTCCCAACTTACCCTTCCCCCTCCCCGTGTCCGCAAGTCAATTCTCTACATCTGCGTCTTTATTCTGGTGCTGCCCTTAGGTTCTTCATAACCATTCTTTATTCTTTTTCTTTGTTTTTAGATTACATATATATGTGTTAGCATATGGTATTTGTTTTTCTCTTCCTGACTTTCTTCACCCTGTATGACAGACTCTAGGTCCTTCCACCTCACTACAAATAACTCAATTTTGCTTCTTTTATGGCTGAGTAATATTCCATTGTATATATGTACCACATCTTCTTTATCCATTCGTCTGTCGATGGACACTTAGGTTGCTTCCATGTCCTGGCTATTGTAAATAGAGCTGCAATGAACATTGTGGTACATGACTCTTTTTGAATGATGGTATCTCAGGGTGTATGCCCAGTACTGGGATGGTAGTTCTATTTTCAGTTTTTTAAGGAACCTCCATACTCTTCTCCATAGTGGCTGTATCAATTTACATTCCCACCAACAGTGCAAGAGGGTTCCCTTTCCTCCACACCCTCTCCAGCATTTATTGGTTGTAGAATTTTGATGATGGCCATTCTGACTGGTGTGAGTGATACCTCATTGTGGTTTTGATTTGCATTTCTCTAATGATTAGTGATGTTGAGCATTCTTTCATGTGTTTGTTGGCAATCTATATATCTTCTTTGGAGAAATGTCTATTTAGGTCTTCTGCCCATTTTTGGATCGGGCTGTTTACTTTTTTTGATATTAAGCTGCATGAGCTGCTTGTAATTTTGGAGATTAGTCCTTTGTCAGGTGCTTCATTTGAAAATATTTTCTCCCATTCTGAGGGTTTTCACCTTGTTTATGGTTTCCTTTGCTGTGCAAAAGCTTTTAAGTTTCATTAGGTCCCACTTGTTTATTTTTGTTTTTATTTCCATTTCTTTAGGAGGTGGGTCAAAAAGGATCTTGCTGTGATTTATGTCATAGAGTGTTCTGCCTATGTTTTCCTCTAAGAGTTTTACAGTGTCTGGCCTTACACTTAGGTCTTTAATCCATTTTGAGTTTATTATTGTGTTTGGTGTTAGGGACTGTTCTAATTTCATTCTTTTACATGAAGCTGTCCAGTTTTCCCAGCACCACTTATTGAAGGGGCTGGCTTTCCTCCACTGTATATTCTTGCCTCCTTTGTCAAAGGTAAGGTGACCATATGTGCATGGGTTTATCTCTGGGCTTTCTATCCTGTTCCATTGATCTATATTTCTGTTTTTGTGCCAGTACCAGACTGTCTTGATTACTGTAGCTTTGTAGTATGGTCTAAAGTCAGGGAGCCTGATTCCTCCAGCTCCGTTTTTCTTTCTCAAAATTGCTTTGGCTATTCGGGGTCTTTTGTGTTTCCATACAAATTGTGAGATTATTTGTTCTAATTCTGTGAAAAATGCCAGTGGTAGTTTGATTGGGATTGCATTGAATCGGTAGATTGCTTTGTGTAGTATAGTCATTTTCACAATGTTGATTCTTCTAACCCAAGAACATGGCATATCTCTCCATGTATTTGTATCACCTTTAATTTCTTTCATCAGTGTCTTATAATTTTCTGCATAGAGGTCTTTTGCCTCCTTAGGTAGGTTTATTCCTAGGTATTTTATTCTTTTTGTTGCAAAGGTAAATGGGAGTGTTTTCTTAATTTCACTTTCCAATTTTTCATCATTAGTGTATAGGAATGCAAGAGATTTCTGTGCATTAATTTTGTATCCTGCCACTTTACCAAATTCATTGATTAGCTTTAGTAGTTTTCTGGTAGCATCTTTAGGATTCTCTATGTATAGTATCATGTCATCTGCAAAGAGTGGCAGCTTTACTTCTTCTTTTCTGATTTTTATTCCTTTTATTTCTTTTCCTTCTCTGATTGCTGTGGCTAAAACTTCCAAAAGTATGTTGAATAATAGTGGGGAGAGTGGGCAGCCTTGTATTGTTCCTGATGTTAGTGGAAATGGTTTCAGTTTTTCACCACTGAAGATGATGTTGGCTGTGGGTTTGTCATATACGGCCTTTATTATGTTGAGGTAAGTTCCCTCTATGCCTACGTTCTGAGGGTTTTTATCATAAATGGCTGTTGAATTTTGTCAAAAGCTTTCTCTACATCTATTGAGATGATCATATGGGTTTTCTCCTTAATTTTTTAATATGGTGTATCACATTGATTTATTTGCTTATATTGAAGAATCCTTGCATTCCTGGGATGAACCCCACTAGATCATGGTGTATGATCCTTTTAATGTGCTGTTGGATTCTGTTTGCAAGTATTTTGTTGAGGATTTTTGCATCTATGTTCATCAGTGGTATTGGCCTGTAGTATTCTTTCTTTGTGACATCTTTGTCTGGTTTTGGTATCATGGTGATGGTGGCCTTGTAGAATGAGTTTGGGAGTGTTCCTCCCTCTGCTATATTTTGGAAGAGTTTGAGAAGGATAGGTGTTAGCTCTTCTCTAAATGTTTGATAATATTCGCCTGTGAAGCCATCTGGTCCTGGGCTTTTGTTTGTTGGAAGGTTTTTAATCACAGTTTCAATTTCTGGGCTTGTGATTGGTCTGTTCATATTTTCTATTTCTTCCAGGTTCAGTCTCAGAAGGTCGTGCATTTCTAAGAATTTGTTCATTTCTTCCAGGTTGTCCATTTTATTGGCATACAGTTGCTTGTAGTGATCTCTCATGATCCTTTGTATTTCTGCAGTGTCAGTGGTTACTTCTCCTTTTTCATTTCTAATTCTATTGATGAGTCTTCTCCCTTTTTTCTTGATGAATCTGGCTAATGGTTTATCAATTTTGTTTATCTTCTCAAAGAACCAGCTTTTAATTTTATTGATCTTTGCTATCGTTTCCTTCATTTCTTTTTCATTTATTTCTGATCTGATCTTTATGATTTCTTTCCTTCTGCTAACTTTGGGGGGTTTTTTGTTCTTCTTTCTCTAATTGCTTTAGGTGTAAGGTTAGGTTGTTTATTTGAGATGTTTCTTGTTTCTTAAGGTAGAATTGTATTGCTGTAAACTTCCCTCTTAGAACTGCTTTTGCTGCATCCCATAGGTTTTGGGTCATTGTGTTTTCATTGTCATTTGTTTCTAGGTATTTTTTGATTTCCTCTTTGATTTCTTCAGTGATCTGGTGGTTATTAAGTAGTGTATTGTTTAGCCTCCATGTGTTTGTATTTTTTACAAATTTTTTCCTGTAATTGATATCTGGTCTCGTAGCGTTGTGGTCGGAAAAGATACTTGATATGATTTCAATTTTCTTAAATTTACCGAGGCTTGATTTGTGACCCAAGATATGATCTATCCTGGAGAATGTTCCATGAGCACTTGAGAAGAAAGTGTATTCTGTTGTTTTTGGATGGAATGTTCTATAAATATCAAGTCCCTCTTGTTTAATGTATCATTTAAAGCTTGTGTTTCCTTATTTATTTTCATTTTGGATGATCTGTCCATTGGTGAAAGTGGGGTGTTAAAGTCCCCTACTATGATTGTGTTACTGTCGATTTCCCCTTTTATGGCTGTTAGTATTTGCCTTATGTGTTGAGCTGCTCCTATGTTGGGTGCATAAATATTTATAATTGTTACATCTTCTTCTTGGATTGATCCCTTGATCATTATGTAGTGTCCTTCTTTGTCCCTTGTAATAGTCTTTGTTTTAAAGTCTATTTTGTCTGATATGAGAATTGCTACTCCAGCTTTCTTTTGATTTCCATTTGCATGGAATATCTTTTTCCATCCCCTCACTTTTAGTCTGTATGTGTCCCTAGGTCTGAAGTAGGTCTCCTGTAGATAGCATATATACGGGTCTGCTTTTTGAATCCATTCAGCCAGTCTATATCTTCTGGTTGGAGCATTTAATCCACTTACATTTAAGGTAATTACTGATAGGTATGTTCCTATTACTGTTTTCTTAATTGTTTTGGGTTTGTTATTGTAGGTCTTTTCCTTCTCTTGTGTGTCCTGCCAAGAGAAGTTCCTTTAGCATTTGTTGTAAAGCTGTTTTGGTGGTGCTGAATTCTCTTAGCTTTTGCTTGTCTGTAAAGGTTTTAATTTCTCCATCAAATCTGAAGGATATCCTTGCTGGGTAGAGTAATCTTGGTTCTAGGTTTTTTCCCTTCATCACTTTAAATATGTCCTGCCACTCCCTTCTGGCTTGGAGAGTTTCTGCTGAAAGATCAGCTGTAACCTTATGGGGATTCCCTTGTATGTTATTTGTTGTTTTTTTCTTGCTGCTTTTAATATTTTTTCTTTGTATTTAATTTTTGATAGTTTGATTAATATGTGTCTTGGTGTGTTTCTCCTTAGATTTATACTGTATGGGACTCTCTGTGCTTCCTGGACTTGATTAACTATTTCTTTTCCCATATTAGGAAAGTTTTCAAGTATAATCTCATGAAATATTTTCACAGTCCCTTTCTTTTTCTCTTCGTCTTCTGGGACCCCTATAATTCGAATGTTGGTGCGTTTAATGTTGTCCCAGAGATCTCTGAGACTGTCCTCAATTCTTTTCATTTCTTTTCCTTTATTCTGCTCTTTAGTAGTTATTTTCACTATTTTATCTTCCAAGTCACTTATCCGTTCTTCTGCCTCAGTTTTTCTGCGATTGATCCCTTCTAGAGAATTTTTAATTTCTTTTATTGTGTTGTTCATCACTGTTTGTTTGCTCTTTAGTTCTTCTAGGTCCTTGTTAAACGTTTCTTTTATTGTCTCCATTCTATTTCGAAGATTTTGCATCATCTTTACTATCATTATTCTGAATTCTTTTTCAGGTAGACTGCCTATTTCCTCTCATTTGTTCGGTCTGGTGGGTTTTTACCTTGCTCCTTCATCTGCTGTGTGTTTCTCTGTCTTCTCATTTTGCTTAACTTACTGTGTTTGGGGTCTCCTTTTCACAGGCTGCAAGTTCGTAGTTCCTGTTGTTTTTGCTGTCTGCCCCCAGTGGCTAAGGTTGGTTTAGTGGCTTGTGTAGGCTTCCTGGTGGAGGGGACTAGTGCCTGTGTTCTGGTGGATAAGGCTGGATCTTGTCTTTCTGGTGGGCAGGTCCACGTCTGGTGGTGTGTTTTGGGGTTTCTGTGGCCTTATTATGATTTTAGGCAGCCTCTCTGCTAATGGGTGGGGTGTTCCTGTCTTGCTAGTTGTTTGGCATGGGGTGTCCAGCACTGGAGCTTGCTGGTCGTTGAGTGGAGCTGGGTCTTGGTGTTGAGATGGAGATCTCTGGGAGATTTTCGCCATTTGATAGTACGTGGAGCTGGGAGGTCTCTTGTGGACCCATGTCCTGAACTTGGCTCTCCCACCTCAGAGGCACAGCCCTGATGTCTGGTTGGAGCACCAAGACCCTGTCATCCACACGGCTGAGAATAAAAGGGAGAAAAAGAAAAGAAAAGAAAAGAAAAGTAAGAAAGAAAGGAAGGATGGAAGGAAGAAAGAAAGAATTAGAAAAAATAAATTAATTAAAATAACATATAATTATTTTAAAAAATTTTAAGTAATTAAAAAGAAAAGGAAAGAAAGAAGAGAGCAACCAAACCAAGAAACAAATCCACCAATGATAACAAGCGCTAAAAACTATACTAAAAAAAAAAAAAGGACAGAGAGAACCCTAGGACAAATGGTAAAAGCAAAGCTATACAGACAAAATCACACACAGAAGCATACACATACACACTCACAAAAAGAGAAAAAGGAAAAAAATATGTATATCATTGCTCCCAAAGTCCACCTTCTCAATTTGGGATGATTCGTTGTCTATTCAGGTATTCCACAGATGCAAGGTACATCAAGTTGATTGTGGAGATTTAATCCGCTGCTCCTGAGGCTGCTGGGAGAGATTTCCCTTTCTCTTCTTTGTTCGCACAGCTCGCGGGGTTCAGCTTTGGATTTGGCCCCACCTCTGCATGTAGGTCACCTGAGGGCATCTGTTCTTCACTCAGACAGGACGGGGTTAAAGGAGCAGCTGATTCAGGCGCTCTGGCTCACTCAGGCCGGGGAGAGGGAGGGGTATGGAGTTCGGGGCAAGTCTGCGGCGGCAGAGGTCAGTGTGATGTTGCACCTGCCTGAGGCATGCCGTGTGTTCTCCGGGGGAAGTTGTCCCTGGATCTCGGGACCCTGGCAGTGGCGGGCTACACAGGCTCCCGGGAGGGGAGTTGTGGAGAGTGACCTGTGCTCGCACACAGGCTTCTTGGTGGCAGCAGCAGCGGCCTTAGCATCTCATGCACGTCTCTGGGGTCCACGCTGATAGCCGCGGCTCACACCCGTCTCTGGAGCTCCTTTAAGCGGCGCTCTTAATCCCCTCTCCTCGCACACCAGGAAACAAAGAGGCAAGAAAAAGTCTCTTGCCTCTTCGGCAGCTGCAGAATTTTTCCCGGACTCCCTCCCGGCTAGCCGTGGTGCACTAACCCCTTCAGGCTGTGTTCACGCAGCCAACCCCAGTCCTCTCCCTGGGATCCGACCTCCAAAGCCCGAGCCTCAGCTCCCAGCCCCCACCTGCCCTGGCAGGTGAGCAGACAAGCCTCTCGGGCTGGTGAGTGCTGGTCGCCACCAGTCCTCTGTGCGGGAATCTCTCCACAGGGGCCCTCTGCACCTCTGTTGCTGCGCTCTCCTCTGTAGCTCCGAAGCTTACCCCTTCCTCCACCCGCAGTCTCTGCCCGCGAAGGGGCTTCCTAGTGTGTGGAAACCTTTCCTCCTTCACTGCTCCCTCCCACTGGTGCAGGTCCCGTCCCTATTCTTTTGTCTCTATTTTTTCTTTTTTCTTTTGCCCTACCCAGGTACGTGGGGAGTTTCTTGCCTTTTGGGAAGTCTGAGGTCTTCTGCCAGCGTTCAGTAGGTGTTCTGTAGGAGTTGTTCCATATGTAGATGTATTTCTGATGTATTTGTGGGGAGGAAGGTGATCTCCGCGTCTTACTCTTCCGCCATCTTGAAGCTCCTCTGCAGTGCAATGTATGATAGCTGTTAGGGAGAATTTATTTTGTGCCAGATACTGCTTTAAGTTTTTTACTTACCTTAATGTATTAAATAATTAGACTCTTTAGGGAAGGCATTGTTACTGTGCACATTTCATAAATAAGCATACGGAAACCAAGAGAAATTCCAAGAGGTGGAGCAAGGATGTTTCACACATTCAGTCTGGATGATATTCTGTTTTTAAATAATATACCATAATTCTAGGCTTTTCAAAGCCCCCAAATTTCTCTGTTTTATTATACAAAAAGAATGAAAACATAAGAATAGATAACCTATTTTTATTCTCCTCTGTCAGGTAAGACAGGCTCTCCACTGAAATAAGGCAACAATATTTAAGGAAGATAAGAAATATTTAGAAAAAGACTCATATGAAATGTAATCTTAGTTTTCATCATATATGCAGAAAAAGAAAAAAGGCTTAAATCATTATTTAAAAATGGAACTACATGTTATATCACCTTTGAGGATCATTTCCATTTAATCAAAAGAAAAATAATGAGATTTTCTTGCTTATTATAGGTACCTAATACAAAAGGAAAACTTCTGTCCTCACTGAACACTGGCTTACAATGTACCATTTACCATGAACCCAAAGATGTAGACATTGAGCTAAAAATGTGTTAAGGGTTTAATTTCAACACATCTTTGGCATCACCTTGGGTACCTTATTTAATATGGTCTGTGAGTACTGACAGTTAAGCATTATTCTTCTTATTTTTAAAAGAGTATTATGTAGTCCAAGGTCAGACAGAAGTCAAAAATAAGGCACTCATGATATTCTTGATGAGTTCATTCCTTTCTTCTAACAACAGTATCCCATAGAGCATAGGTAAGCTAAGAGGCAATGAATACCTAATTAAGACAAGCTTTTCAGCATAACTGAGACAAAAGTATCCAATTTAGTAGGCTTAACCACAATGGCAACCACATCATTTTATAGAAATGTCCTTAGAATTTGCAGCATAATTATGTAGAATGGCTCATAGAGAAGAAAACTTAAAAGTTATGTTCGATTTTTTAAGTTCCATAGGCATGGAAACTGTAACTAAAGAACGCTACTTTGTCACAAAGGATTTATTAATGGCATTCCTTACTTCTCCAGATCTCTTTAATGCTATAAGTAAAGTGTACTGGATTAGGGGAAAACTTTCATTAAACACCAGAGCACAGAGACAAAAGCAGCATAGTGTCTGTGGGTTCTATTCCTGGCGCCACTAGGGTTTTTACTCACTGAAATGGAACTTGTCTTTCTGGTATACTACTTCTTTAGCGATCAGGATGTTTTACAGAAGCAGGAAGTCTTATGACCTTTAATATAATTGCCAGGTTTTCATTAAGATACATGTTATGGAGAGATTTTAGTCTCCTGGTTGTAAGAAGCTCAGTAGGTAATTTTCCTGTAAGAAAAGATGGACTATGCTTTGTTTCTTTCTATGACAAATGATGTGATGTCTCATTTTAATTTTTTGTTATATCTTCTGCTGTAATTGCTGTCAATGGGTAAAAAGTTCAAATCCACGTGATCTGTGCTTCAATTGATTTTCCTTTAATATCTCTACGTGTTTGGGAGCATCTGTCTGTTTGGAGGACATAGTGTGTAAAACATAGTTTTTCTGATGAAAAAAGATGTCCTAGTAAAAGGTAAGTAGGGAATTAGAATTCACTCAAGTTTTCAAATTTCGTTCTCTGGACTCAATATAAAGAGGTCTTGACAGTTATTTCATGGACTGAGGTACAGGATGCATATGTTCAGACAACGACAAAATCTCTTCTTTTTTATGTAAGACAAACCAGATTTCATGTTAAAAAGTAAGTTTGGTATACTAGTTTTATTTTTCAAATTGTTTCACTGGTAGGTGGGCTAGCTGCTTTACTCAGTACCCGTTAGAGATTGGCTCAGTTGTTGGTTATTTATAATTGGGGTTATTTAGAATGACATGTTGATGGCTGTAAATGCCTGCTTGCAGTTTATAACCATGTGTTTTATACTACCTCAGCTGCCAATGGCTGCACTAAGAAATCCAGAGGGAAATAACCATTGATTTTTTTTTAAGTTTTAGGAAATAACACTTACGAGCTTAGTCTCATCTGACATTGATCTGTAAAAGTAATGTTTCTCAACTAAGAATTGTCAGAAATATAGAGTGTTTTGGTTATGTGCCAACTTTCAGTTTCATAAACTCATTCTGAGAACACTAATGTGCAAGGCAAAAAATGGTACAAATAGAACAAAAGAATGGCAAAAGTTGCCTCTAGGTGAATTAAACATAATTTGTCTCACCCCTGACTTGGTAACTGTACACTTGAATAATTTCCACAACTATTCAGCCTGAAAACAAAATCAACACCATGTCTCTTTGGCAAGTTTGACAATGGCAACAGAGAGACACTGAAGAAGGAAAGGGAAGGTGGATACAGAAGGAGAAGTCATTGTAAAAGTAGACTAAGGCTGTACTTCTTGATACTAAATCATAGCAAAGATGCTATCAGGTTACTCTTGCTTCAATATTGAGATAAATTATTGATATTCTCATTTCAGTTTTCTTTACTGCTGAAATTTTAATTTTATTCTTTGGCTCCTGCAGTTTAGGCTGTTTCTTTACACACTAAATGTGCTGGAAAGATGGATTTCCAAATAGTTTCATCTGACTAGTCAATCCATTCAGTATCAAAAATTGCCTCTGTTGCTCTATTGAACTAAACGGTGTGATTAATTTTAAGTTATTCACTTCATATTCTTTACCCAGTCATTGCCTTTCTTATTCCTACCAAAGAAAAATGTAAAATATAAATCAGCTATGTAGTACTTCAGATCATTTGTTCAGTTTGGACTGAATGGTCAAATGGTAGAATGGGGTTAACAAGTTCACTTCTTTCTTTTATATTTGTAAATTTTCATGCAAAGTCAATAATTGTTTAATATAAATTGGGTTTAAGAATAAATTCACTTTCTTATATATGTCTTTTCTACTTTCCAAATGTATCTCTCTTACTAATATACTGTCATATAAGCTATAATTTTTCTTTGTAGCATATACCATGATAATAAGCAACTACATGTTTTTGTATTAAGCAGAGCTCTTTAGTTATTAAAAGTCAGAAACAGAACTTAAAACAGTTAAATGAAAAGAGGTGCTTTACTGATTCATATCACTGCGAAGTCAATACTAGTTTGAATGGTTATATCCATGTGATGTACGGTGCAAGCATGAACAAAGGTGAATATATATTCAGGTAGGGCAGGGAGAATGGAATACAAGGGTCTTATATGAAACATTTCTAACCTGTAAATATTTAAATGTAGAGAATACCCCTAACTGTCTTTGTAATACTTGCATAAAGAGGACCCAGACCCACTGAATCAGACTTTTAAGGAAGGAAGTTAAGAAACGTGTATTTGAATAAGCTGTAAAGAAGAATCTCAGGGAGCACACTGCCATTGATCTACAGAGAAGACTCTGGAACACAACCCTACATGACCTATGAAGTAAAAATACTAAATAAATATTACATTGAAATACACATTCTAAAGGAAATATTAAAAAGAAAATACAGTACAGAAATAAACTCCTAATATTTATACTTAGTGTTTAGGCCTTTAAATTTAACGTTTATACATATTAAACCATTTCCTCTGTAGTCTGATAATGCTTATATTCAAAGGAATGAAAAAAAGTTGCTCAGAATTATAATATGATCTTACCTTAGCAGAGCTTCCACTCAGAAAACATCTGCATTTATCGTGCTGTGGTGTATTTCCCTTGGCATAGTACCCAAAATACTATTCACGGAGGAAGTAATTTCACACTAATTTGAGTACCTGGAGCGTAATGAGAACTATAAGTACAATTCAAAGGATTCTTTCTAGTGCCTATAAGATTGGTTTGGAAAGAATGCTTAATTTGTACAGTTGGGACACATACTATCAGCAAGCAAATCACTTCCTGGGACCTGCTTTTGGTAAGGCAGGAGAAACTTTCCGAACGGAGATTTTATGTTCTCTTCTCTTGGGATTTTAAAGAGGAGGGGAGGGAACATTTGAAATCATTTCTTTCTACAATCCCACTCATCTTTCTAAGATATAAATCTGATCATATTTTCTTTCATATAGTTCCACAAATTCCACATTGCCTGCAGGATAAATTCTGAAAATTTAAAAATTACTAGACAGAGACTAAATTTACTAGTTACTAGACTAAACTAGTTACTGCACAGACTCAGAAAGAACAGATATGCAAAGAGAAGCGCCTCTTAGAATCCAGACCCTCTAGAGGCACAGCTTCACTTTCTGGGTGTTCCTCAATTCTGTTAGATCATTCTGTCTCCTTATAATCAAATACCTGTTTTGATTAAATATCTTGAGTGAGTTTGCGTTTTTTCTATCAGTGTTAGTGTAACCGTACAAAATGTTTGCCTTCGAGAATCCCAGTTACAGCTATATTCCTGCATCCCATTCAATTCAGCATCAGAATCTCCTGGGTTTCCATTTTGAAGAACAAATTATTGTTCAAAAATTATGAAAATAACTTGTGATGGGTTCCACAGGACTCCACTTTGTACTTTCCACTCTGCACTTTCCACTTTGCTTTTGTCTAATTAAGCATTTTCAGTGAAGACGGCTGTCAAAAAAAAAAAGATGGCTAATTGTGCAACTCTCTTTCCCTCAGCTGTTTTACATACAGCATTACAAACTCCTTCCTTACAAAAAAACATTATGCAGGGTGAGCTCAAAAGGAAAACTGGAGAAGTATTGAATGCTGTTGGGCCTGATGGACGTTTGCTGGATGTTTGGCAATGCTGTCATGGCTTATCCTGTTCCTTTCAAAATGCCCTACCATTCTAGATTGCTAGTAGATAGGGTCAGGAAGAGATGGGAGAAATTGTACTTTACGGTGTTCACAAAATATGCTCACAAAATGGCTGAATAGTTCTGCTATAGCACTTATAAAAATTATTATGAGCATTCTTGCTACTGAAGTTGATTTTGGTTTTTAGGAACACATTTTTATTCTGCAATAAACACTTTTAGAAATAATAAGTTGAAAATATGATTTTAATTACTGCATTTTAAATACTGAAAAAGGTACCAATTAAAGTATAATTTGCATAAAATATTCATTGACATGTAACACTTACCATTGGGGCTGTAGTGATAATAGTGATATCACAGAAAACATAAAAATAAGAATACATGAATCTTTTAACAGCATTAATGCCCACTCCAAAAGTCAATAATCTAGAAGACTATACTTGAAAACAATGGAAACAGATTCAACTGCAAAATCTGGGTTTACCTGTCACAATGAGAAGCCTGACTTTTCATTGAGAAAAAATGACTGTCCTAGAGCACAAATATAAGTGGAATGATAGCTTTTAATGTGTTAGCACTGTTAGTAGAACTACCTAAATATTTAAATTATGCTTGACTTACGTCAGTTTCAACAGATGTTTTGAATAGGTTATCGCAAATTAAGGGTTCCATTTTTTTATACAAATCTTGGCAACAGATAAACTTTTAGAAGTTGATTCCATAAAGGTAAAACACCTGACATAATTATTAATGCTATTGTAAATTCATTTAAAAGCTCAATATTTGGAGAAAATAGTTTTGTGACAAAATTTAGTTTTGGGTAGAACACAATATTGTGGTTAAAAATGTTCATAGGAAATTAAGACATTCATGAACACAAATGTACTTGGAATTGGTTATGGAGACATAATTATATAAATAAGCTATGATATTTTATAAATCAAAATCGAAGTTATAGACTAAGTTACAAATGTTTTCAGTATACAAAGATTAATTTTACTACCACATTTGTTAATAATTCCCTTGTTAAAATAAAAACATACACCTTGGAATACACTCATTGACTCTTTATTGATCATCTACCATCAGGTAGACTTCAAAATTATTTGTACCTTTGCAGAGCTACTTTGTAAATCTACATAACTGTCCTAAGATGATGTTGAACTGTTTTTGTAAATGCTCTAATTTTAGTTACAAAAGTTAGCTGAAAATTTAAATCAAGTATTCAATGAATACAGAGGTGTGCAATCTTTTTTAATCCAAAATGTGGCCCTTCTCAGTTTCTGTTGCCTGGTTGGTATTTTATTTGTTTTTTCTTTGTTGTTGTTTTTTGAATGTCTCCTTCCTGAATACATCCAGCTGTACTGGATGAGCTGTGCTTAACTAATTGACAGCTGATTGCTCTATTGTTTTCAACTGTGCCCTGCAGCATAAATTACTGCACAGACAGATCCAATGATATACTGGCTCCTTTAAAGGGGTTGTTTTTGAGGTCAGGGTTTGAGGTTTGTTCTGATTCCAGGAAGGCTTTCTTATCCAACTCTTTCCCTGTTTGTTTCTGGAAAACTTGCTGGGCTATGGTTTAGTTTATATCTCCCATAAAGCTACTATCCTCCACTTAATTGCTTTCCACTAAAACCATTGTTTTTGAGAGTGTCCTTAGGCCTGAACTTTCTCACATTCCCTTTCAAATTAGGGAGAGCTATAGAGCTCTCTATTAGCATATCTTGCCCCCTGGGCAAAAACTCTGAGGTATGGCTCTGGAGCTGATCCTGGGATAGTGGCTTGTTTCTGAGTGGTGCTGCTGCTTTAGAAGCAGAGCTCTGGGTAGGTGTGACAATCTGTGTTTTTTTTGTTCGCTTGTTTTAATTTCCTTTTACCTTTACAAAGAGAAGAATGTAACCTCTGTTCTAAGAATGAGCTGGGGCAAAGGCAGTTGGTCACCAGTATTCTCAGTGTGCTGCACCTTTGCTGGAGCCTCCGATTCTGAGTGGTGGTCTGCCTAGAAGAATGGAGCCTCCAACTCACTTGGAATTTAGCCTCTACAAAAGGTAACGGGGAAAAAAAAAAAAGGTAACTGGGTAGAGAGGATGAGAAATATTGTCGTCCCACACCCCTCTGGAACATGTCATAACCTTCAACTTGGAGGTGGGAGAACAATTCCTGTGTTCTAGTTGCATCCACCTGGAGTTGAGTTTCCATCTTACTGGGCTCAAGAAGGTGTGTGGGAGGGAGGGAGTAATTCATGGTTCAAATGCCAGAGACTCTGCCTTACTGAGTGACAGTAGGTTTTCTTGAATAAATGTTTCTTAGACTGCAGTTTGTTCTTAAGACCATTTCATAAGACTTAAATATGTTCTTATTGTTTTTTCACCAGTTGCTATGGTCTAAATGTTTGTTCCCCTACTCCCCAAAATTCATATGTTGAAAATCTAACACCCTGTGTGATGGTATTAAGAGGTCTTTGAGAGGTGCTTAGGTGATGAGCCTGCAGGAAGGTGATTAATGCTCCTATAAAAGAGGCCCCACAGAGCCTTCTTACTCCTTCCACCATGTGAGGGTGCAGGGAGAAGGCACTGGCTATAAACCAGGAAGAGGGCCCTCACCAGAATTCAACCATGCTGGTGCCTTGATCTTGGATTTCTGTTCTCCAGAACTGTGAGAAATAAATTTCTGTTGTTTATAAGCTAGCCAGTCTGTAGTATTTTGTTATAGCAGCCCAAACAGACTAAGAGACTAGTTATACATGCATCAGTGGGGAGCATATCTTGACAAATTTTGCCTGGTACTATTAATTTATTGTGAATTATATAGAGTACAGTATGTATGGGGTTAAGATAACTGATTGGGCAGACCATAAAAGTGCAGAGAAATGAATGAAACCTGGATCACAGACCAACAATGCTGAGTTTACACGTTAGGTAGTCATTAACAGGTCAAAGTTATCCAAAATGTAGTAGAGAATACTACAGATGCCTTAAAATTAGATCTTTTAAAGTATTTTTGTGGGGAATTCCCTGGCTGTCCAGTGGTTAGGACTCTGTGCTTTCACTGCCAGGGCCCAGGTTCAATCCCTGGTCAGGGAACTAAGATCCCACAAGCCACATGGCACAGCTAAAAAAAAAAAATTGTGAAAAATTCATGTGTGTGTGTGTATATATATATATATATATATATATATATATATATATATATATTTATATATATATATATTTATATACGAACATATATGTATGAAATTCATATATAAATGTATATAGCAGATATATAAAATACAAAACATAATTCATATATAATTTCTATAAATAGAGATTATTTTATATATTTATATATAAAATTTCATGCATATAATCTCCATTATATATATAATAATGGAGATTATTTTAGTCAATCTAACAACCTATCATCAAGATTTAACAAATTTCAACATTTGCCATATTTACTTCTTTTACTTTTAGTTTACTGAAGTATTTGAATCAAGTATGCAATCATGAAATGATAGTGTACATCTCTTAAAAGAAACCGTTTTTTTAATATAACAGAATTTAAAAGTCTCTTAATTCATCTAGTACCCAATCCACATTTAAATTTCTTTGATAGCTAAAGCAAAATAGTATTTTTATCATTGGATGATTGAATCAATATCAAAACAGGTTTTTTTTAAGAGAATTACCATTTGTGAATATTTCTTAATTTAAGACATTGGCTTGGAGATAGGACATCTGTTTTCCTTTACAATGTTCAGAATCCTAGAAATCTGATTGCTTCTTTGTGGTATGATTTAACTTGTTCTTATATTTCTTGTATTTCTTGTGAATTTAAAAATAGATGCAAAGGCTTCAGGAAATTTTGTTTACCATTTTTGCAAGACCATAAAAATAGGTAGTTGTATCTATTTAATTTTACCTTAGGTCATGCAGCACAGGATGCTGGAAATTCCACCTTGAGTGACTGATCATCTGGTTCGGATGGTGACAGCCTGATTCCTCCAGTGTAAATTTATCTTTTTCCCCTTACAATGAGCAGATAATTAGGATAGCAATGCTTTGATATCTTGTGAGTGTACAGTCCCCAAACAAGTTTTCAAGTACTTGTTTTAGCATCTGTTGATAATTATTACATCTTTAGGGAGTATAAAAAGGCAATTTACTGATAAAATTATTTACCTACATTTTTGAAATCAGAATTATAATGTAGTAAAGCCTATTTACTCAATCATGGCCTTCTAGTTGTCCTTACAGACAGTTGCATCAGGAAAATCAAAGTAAAGGCTTAATTCTTTTCCTTTAATTTATCAATTTTCAAAGTCAGTATTTGGTGAAGTAGCTATTTTCAATAGTGACAATTTTTTTTGTTTGTTTTTTGAAAATCATTGTGAAATCATGGACTTTCAGATAATCTATATGTCTCAATCAGTTGCATACATTGTTTTTTGTTTGTTGCTGAAATTGTCACATCTTTGCCCTGCCCTGTGGGATCCTTTTCAGATGTGCACCATTCCTTTTTGTTACAACCGTTAGTCTTTCGGTTTTTTTGTTTCTTCGTTTCTTTGTTTTCTGTCACGAAAAATAATGTTCTGCTAATACCCATCTTATGTTTCCTGCCTCAGACCTTAATTCAACCATTTTTTCCAAGGAGCTCTAGTTCTTTCATTTGAAAAGGAAACTTAACGACAAAAATATATACATGATTAGAGTACATATCATTACTGGCAATTGCTTCCCAGTAATCATTTCTTTTTGGTGGTCAAAATTATGAAATAAGCATTTAAAAATAAATAACAATGAGTTCATACTGCTATTTCTAATTCTCATTTAGCATTATAGAGTTGTACTCATTTCTTTTAGATTTTACTTGTATATATATATATATATATATATTTTTTTTTAACCAAGGACATTATTTCTAACAACATTTTGTAATTTTTAATTTAACACAATTTCTTACAGAATAAATGCAGTTGTTTAAAAATCACTTTGATAGTTATTTTTTGACCTGAAACATTAAAATGTCTGTACCCTAGAAAATAAGTGAAAATTATAACATGGTGCAGAGGTCAGGGTAGGGAATTTTCTAGTGTTCAAAATTGAAATTCTGTAGGTAAAAATCACAGTATGAACAATCTACACACAGAAAAAAGTTTAAATCAGAATTTTTTTCCTCTAATGAGTAGTTGTTATCAACTTCACTTGCAATAGAGATAGTGGGTAACATGTTTAGAATAAACATTTTCTTGCCTCTACCCACAGTTTTTGTATCAGCAGTTACAGGAAATCAAAATTATAAGAAGCTTCTCAGGTAATTTTGAGGTACATGGTATACCAGACCATGCCTTGACCGATACTTATCTGAAAGCTTTTTGATGCTGCTTCTTACAAAAATGAATTACCCTTTGTAGCTAGTGATAGGTAATTCTCATGTAAGCTCCAAATTGTTGTTGCTTGGAGAGCTGCAAGTGTGCTTGAGCCAAGACTAGAGGCAGTAAAAGGAAAGCGAGAACCAGAGAAAGAATCCTATGCAGAACTCCTTAATGAAACAAAGCATTCTGATTCTACAAAACATTGCATGTTTCAGTAGGCTGCATTTTAAAAAAAATTTGGTTAAATAAATAACGGTTTTGTTATAGCACACTAAATCTTGTCATCCTTGGCAAGATTTAAATCAAACTTATGTTCCTTGAAAAAAGTTTGTACATCTACAAACAAATAAAGCCCTATCATCTGGTGACAATGGGAACCAATATTCATAATGCAGGGTACCTTAATTACAAAGATAATGAAATGACCAGAGTCACAGCTAGCTGGCCTAGAGTTTGGGGATCTAATTACAAATTCAGATCTGTCTAGGAACACTGCTATTTGGCCCTATCTACATATATATTTTTGTTTGCATTATATATATATATGTATGTATATATGTGTGTGTGTGTGTGTTCTGTTTGGCCCTACTTGCTAATACATATTTTACTTATATATCAGTATCAGTAAGGATAATTCTGTCTTATGGATGGCTGGCACTTCCAAGACAGTGGCAGAGATTCCAAGAATGTCCCAATTCATTTGTTCCAATTGTATACTCCTGATCAGGAAACATGGAGCCAGAAGAATAATGGAATGTAGGGGTAACATTTGACTCTTTCCCCTGGAACAACTCCTGCTCACCTAACAGAACAAGCCTCTATTTGACAACAGCAGTTGGGTAGAGGCTGGGAGTCAATCCCAATCGTATTTCTGTAATGCACATCAAAGAAGTTATATTATTATGGGCATCTGACTTTCTGAAAATAAAATGAACTCTCAAACTGGAGAGAGATTGGTTTTAATACCAGTTGTATTAGAATATTTGCTTTTTTAAATCTTGAAATATTATTTCGCTGAGCTATGAAGAACTTTAGGACTCACTCACTGCAACCTCCTATTTACAGATTAAATGTGTACATTATGTCAGTTGCTAGAGTGATTAAGTGACTTAACCCAAGCTAATTTGTAATGTGTAGAACTGGAACCCAAATATTTGTAGTTGTAATTCAGTGCAAACATTAGGGAAGTGCAATTTAATATAGCTGCTTTGTAATGCAAGTCAGCAGGTCAGCTCCATTTGTAAGAATAAATCCCTGTCTTCCTAAAATTATGTTCTTTCTTACTTGTTTAAGTAGGATTTTTAGCTTATACTTTTTGCACTGCTACTTTAGCTTATTAAAGGCAAAAAAATAACAAAACAGTTAAACTTATGGTAAATAACATAGCAGGATTTCAGATAAACAAACATTGTTTAGCTCCCCTACTCTGCAAAGATCTCATCTCCTCTGCGTAGCATGAGTAGAAAGGAGAGAAATGATTAGGAAGTAATTGATGGTGATCAAATGGAACTTCCTTAGTTCAGTTATAGACTCCTTGTTATCTTAACTTCATTCTTTTCTTGGTGGCACTACAAACTGATTAAAATATTGTGGGGTTGTTTCATAATAGTGTGAGCCTTTATTTTATATAATTAAATTTTTAAACTCAGTTTCTTACATACAATTTCTAGGTAGACAAAGGCACCAACAGAGCTAATGCCACTTTGCTGATGATCAGCTAATCTACTGAGGCATTACACACTTCAAAGAAGGAAAGAACTGGAACAATCAGAAGTATTAGTACTGAGAAACCATCTATGGGGGTAGTATGTGTCATACCAGCAAAACATTTAACATAAATGAGAGTAGCTAGGTAGAGACAGAGGGGAGTAGAGGAATGACTGAGGGAGAGAGGTCTTACTTAAATGCTTATTTTTAAAGCCCCCACTTTTAAATATACAATAATACAGAGATGGTTTCCAGAACTGAGGAGATTCAGTGGAAATGAAACAAAATTACCTGAAGTTTCCTGTACTTTTCATAGTGCTGAGATTTTTTAAAATGTTATTTTGTTTTTTTCCCTACCATCTCATCTTTTTTTTTTTTTGGTAAATGTTTGCTTATTTTTTATTTATTTATTTATGGCTGTGTTGGGTCTTCGTTTCTGTGCGAGGGCTTTCCCTAGCTGTGGCAAGCGGGGGCCACTCTTCATCGCGGTGCGCGGGCCTCTCACTATCGCGGCCTCTCCCGTTGCGGGGCACGGGCTCCAGACGCGCAGGCTCAGCAATTGTGGCTCACAGGCCCAGTTGCTCTGCGGCATGTGGGATCCTCCCAGACCAGGACTCAAACCCGTGTCCTCTGCATTGGCAGGCGGATTCTCAACCACTGCACCACCAGGGAAGCCCCCATCTCATCTTAATTAAAGCAAATCTTTAACTAATTTCTAGAATAATGAAAGTATAAACCGTCATCATCCTCTTCAGTCAAGCAGAAAATATTATTTTTGCTTGACTTTTGTTTGCTTAAAAACTTATTTAGCATTTAAAATCATGCAAAGGTATGCAGACACACCATCAACAAGCCCACTGTCTTTATTTATTTTTTTAAATTATTTTATTTATTTTTGGCTGCATTGGGTCTTCGTTGCTGCGCGTGGGCTTTCTCTAGTTGGTGAGTGGGGGCTACTCTTTGTTGTGGTGCGCGGGCTTCTCACTGTGGTGGCTTCTCTTTGTTGTAGAGCACGCGCTCTATATGCACGGGCTTCAGTAGTTGTGGCACACGGGCTCAGCAGTTGTGGCTCGTGGGCTCTAGAAGACAGGCTCAGTAGTTGTGGTGCACGGGCTTAGTTGCTCCGCGGCATGTGGGATCTTCCCGGACCAGGGCTTGAACCTGTGTCCCCTGCATTGGCAGGTGGATTCTTAACCACTTCACCACCAGGGAAGCCCAAGTGTGCAGTCTTTAAATGTCAAACTGACCTCAGTTATTGAAATCAGTAAGCTGGTTTTGTATTGCCCTTTTTGAACAATTTGTGATTGCCATTCAAGAAAGCAGTCATACATACTGCACTGCCAAAGAAGTAGAAGCCTCAAACCAGTCTATCCATTGCCGTCCAAATTATTACACAGTAAATGGAAGCAGTGAATGCAACCATGGTCCATTCAGCTATTGACAAATAGCTTACAGAAAAACTTCTATATGGACGACTCAAAATTACTCAGTTGAAAGTATTTTGTACAGAATTGTTTGGTAGTTTTGGCACCCCTGTAGCCCAAATAGATGACTGTCAAAATACCCATATCCATTTTATTCCTGATTTATGAGAGGATAGCTAAGGGATAAAGCACTTTTTTGAGCATATTTATCATCGGTTAAATGGAGAGTCTCAAGCTATTTGATAACTATTAGAGTAAGTAATTGAAGTTTGAAATCTTGAATCTCTCTTTCAATATTGGCCAGTAGTTTATAAGCTGAGTAGCTCCCTGCCCTTAATAGTACCCCTGTCCTTTCTGGTATTAGAAAGATGGATTAGCTTTGTAAAGCACTAAAATAAAATGGATAAATTAAATAATTCCACATAGTATACATGATTGATAGTCTTCAAAATTGATAGTCTTTCATACATTTCACCCATTTGAACCCAATAATAACCCCATGCAGTAGAAAGTGTATTATTTTGCAACAGGAGCACAATGTGGGTCTAACCTGTTTGTACATCAGAATGTCAGTATGTCCAGATATGTCTGGTGCACTAGTAAAACAGGCCTAATAGGAAACTGTTTAACTGAAGGGTCAAAGAATTTGCTGAGAAAGATGTTTTTGGAGGGAAAAGAACAAAAGTTGCCAAGTTTATTTCAAAGACAATGAATCAGGATCAGTGGAGTAGCATATTTACAAGTGTAGAACTGTGTTTATTTCAGATTTTCCTGTGAGTCAGGAACTTTAAAAATATGTCCAAGTCATAGGGCAAGATGTTATAGCTAAAGTTTCTCATTATCAATAGTTTTCATGAGATGTTGACATTGTAGGCTATCAGAAACATCAGTTGCATTAGCAGTGGAGTAAGCCAGCAACATCAGTGAAGACCTGATGGCAGGTGCTACTAAATAGTTTTTGCAAAGCTGACTTCTTGCTTATGTTAGATAGCATCCTCCTTTGTTTCTTAATTTGCTTTTTATTCTGAACCTATCTGTAGAGGGACTTCATTTTTCCTGTATGACTGTCATGAACATAGGGCCTGTTAGTGAGTTTCTTCCACACCAATGAAGTTTTCTTTTGCTTTGTCAAGTGCACTGGGGTATCACCAGTCCAGATAATTTTAAAATTATTTTCTGAGTTTGCATATTCCAGAACCTCAAGAATAATGTAAAAAGTGATGCCTAAATCCACTCTAAGTGCAAGCCCTTAATTTTGAGTCTTCTGGGCTTTTATTCTCCTTTCATTTAACCTGGAGTCTTCAGAATAGATGTTTGTCATCTTTCTGGGCAAATAGGTGAATTTTCTATCCTTTTACATTGATGGTATTGGGTCTTATAGGGGGTCAGTTCATACGTAATATCCTTTTTTTGTCCTCCTTTCTTTACCTAGCATATCTGTTAATATAAAAGCCCTCATTTTGACTGGAACCAACCAAGAACTCTGGATCTAACCTCAAGAGCAAATTCAGTGTCTTTTCTGAAGGTACTCTTTCAGAGCTCACTTCATTAATGGAAACTGAACACTTCCCTTTTATTTAACAAATGTAGATATGTATTGCATTCTTGTCATTGCTGTAGATATATGTTATTGCAAAGTATGCTATGTAGTGTTTGTAGCCAGAGACTTCATTAGTTCAGCTGTCTTCCACTTTTGGGAAATAGAAGTATTTGTATTTGTCTTCCTGCTTCCCATTCTTTGGTCTTCAGCCAGCAGCTATTTCAGGATACCACACCCTGAACTACTTCAATATTTCTCATTACTGTACGTTTTTCCTTAAAGACCAAAATCCTTAATATGAACTGTAATGTTCAGCCATTTTTGTCCTTTACTTGCTCCTTCATCTTGCATCACACTCTTACTCAGTCTTTGTACTTCTGCTCTACAGGTCACCTTTCAGTTTTTCTACCATGCCATGCTTTCTGCAGATGTAGAAACTTTACATGCATTATTTCTGTTGTCAGATTGCACTATCCCTCCTTCTTAGCCTACTTAATGCTTTAAAATCTTTCAGGTTTTAGAAATGTATCACTTCTCAAAGAAACTTTCTTGATTTCTCTTCAATGTCAAGTCTCATAATCCTAGCTCTTGTCACAATTATAAGTGTTATAATTTTATATTTATTTTGGTTGTTATTTGTTACATGTAAAACTTGTCCTCCGCACAGCACCAGACTGGAAGTTCCAAAATGACAGAGGTTTTTGCTCATAATTTTATCCCCAGCACCTAGCACAGAGCTTGGCACAGAGTAGGTATTCTGTAAATATTTTTTGTATCAGTTAAATAATATATTAGTTCAATGTTCTCCAGATTTCACGCTTTTGTCAACATAATCCACATAACAAAAAATCAAGGGTTGCGATATTGCCTCCCCAGTGTCTTAACATTTTTTAAAAATCACTCAAATTTCCTGACTTTCCATTCCTTTTATACCTAAGTCTGATGTAATACTTACCGATTCCTAGTCACAAAATATTTGCGTATAAAGAGCAGGAGCTAGTTTAGCCCTGAATATGGAGGGAAAGCTGCATATATTAGAATAATACACTGAAAGTATAAATGAAAATAGAATAAATTTATGAAAATACAGAGCCTTCTTACATTGTGAATATTCAGACTCAGGAGAGAAATAATGAGGAAAAAAATTTTTAAATCCTCTCTGCTTCAATAGAGAACACTTGCTTCTGATAGACCATTTTCCTTGGAGTCTTTCTTCTAATATATTTTACCTCTCCAAATCTTTCATCAAATCTTTAACAAGTTATATCAATTCTTCCTTCACATTTTCTTAGGTATGTCTCTAAAGTTTTATTTCACAGTCAGCAAGCCTTGTCAGGCATTTATTTTCTCACACTTAGATCCCTGCAGTAGCCCCCTAACTCAATTGCCTTCATTTGATATCTGTTGCAATCTATTCTGCTTCCACTGCCAGAGCAATCTTCGGTTACACAGTTTTTGTAGCGTCACTGTTCTCTTTCAAACACAGGAGCCACACAGACAAATACAATGTGATTACTTAAGAGATAAAGTAAAAATACTAAGATCATGCAACACAATTTTTTTCTCTAATTGCCCGGGCTTCTCAGAGACAAACACTTCCCCCCAGCAAGATAGTCCATCAATTCAGTGTCCTGCGAATTGAATATTAGTTGCTTTTGTCTCTCCAGGAATTCTTCCCCTCTTTTGATAAAAGCAACCCTCTTTTTGGTGAAGAACCTATTCCATGTGATTCATGTAGATCTCTCCCCACTCAAGGCATGAAGGATGAACTCATAGTCTGGTCCATGCCAGACTATTTTATCTCTTAGATCACAGTGACTATTTCAGTGATTGTGTTAAGTAGTCTCAAAGGTGACCACCAATGATCCCCACCTCCCAGTATCCAGATCCTGTATCATCCTCTGCCCGGACTTACTGACTTGCTTCTAATGACTAGAATAGGGTAGAGGTCATGGTATGTCACTTCCAAAATCAAGTAACAAAAGGATTATTATTTCTGTCTTGGTGTCTCCCTCTCTCTCTCTCTCTCTTTCTCTCCCCCCCGCCCCCGTTTCTCTTCCCCCTACCCCCACCCTCCCTTGGGAGGAAGCAAGCTATCATGTTGTGCATAATCCTGTGGAGAGACCCATGGGCAAGTCTGAGACCAAGACTGTAAGTTAACAAGGGCCTGTGGTCTGCTGAAAGCCATGTGAGTGAACTTGGAAGTACATCCTCCACAACCCAAGCCTTGAGATGACTTCAGTCCCTGTTGACTCCTATATTGCAGCCTTATGAGAGACCTGAACAAGAAGTGCCTAAGGTGTGCTCCCAGATTCCTAATCCATAGAAACTGTGAGAAAATAAGTGTTTGTTGTTTTATGCCATTGAACTTTGGAGTAATTTGTTATGTAGCAACAGATGATTAGTACATGTGCTGTCAAGAAGAGTAGCTCGGTCTTTTGGAAGTTGTTATATACAGTGGGCCCTTGGTATCCACGGATAAGGTAGACCAACTGTACTGCACCATTTTATATAAGAAACTTGAGTATCTGTGGATTTTGGTACCTGGGGAGGTTCTGGAAGCAATCCCCCACCGATACTGAGAGATGACTGCATTGGAGGGAGTCTGTAAGGGAAATCTAGACCTGGGACTGACAGAAGCCATATTTTCTGCTGTTTAGAAATAATCCATCTGAGAATTAAATCAGTATACGTAAAGAATCAGAGCCCAGAAATGGAAATACAGACAGACCCCTGACCTCATTTGAGTCCCTGGATTCAGCAGTACCTCAGAATTCTTAATTATGTGAAGCACTTCTCTGCTTATGTTAAAGTTTGTTGTTTGCCCTTTGTAACCAAAACAATCTAGAATAATGCATCCTCCAAACTTACTTAAAGCCTTCACAAGGCTGCCTTTTTACTCAAATTTTACCTCTCATCTAAGCCTCCTCTGTTCAGTCTGATAAACCAACCACTAGAGATGGTTAATTTTATGTGTTAACTTGACTGGCCATGGGGTGCCCAGATTAAACATTATTTCTGAGTGTGTCTGTGAAAGTGTTTCCAGGTAAGATTAACATTTGAATCTGTGGCTTCAGTAAAATAGATGGATCTCCTCAAGGAGGGTGGGTAGCATCTAATCCATTGCGGGCCTGAATAGAACAAAAGCAGAGGAGGGAGGAATTTGTCCCTTCTTGCCAGATTACTTGAGGTGAGATGTCAGTCTTCTCCCTGCCATGGTGATACTGGTTTTAAGTCCTTTGGGCTCAGTCAGAATTACCGCATTGACTTTTTTGCAGATAGCAGATCATGGGACTTCTCAGCCTCTGTAATTGCATGAGCCAATTCCTTGTAATAAACCTCTCCCTGTATATAAATCGTATCAGTTCTGTTTTTCTAGAGAACTCTAATATGCTAGTTATCCTTTAAGACTAATTAAAGTTTTTTTTTTGTCTAAAGACTTTTCTAATTATTTCAAACAAGTCCACTGATGTATCCCCATTATTCAGACAGCCTATTTCATGAATTTAGCTCTTAGAATACTGTATTAGTTTAACTCTGTATGTGTGTGTGTTTTGGTGTAATGGCATATTTTTGTAACTATATTACAGATATTTGAGGAAATCAATGATTTTATATACTTCTTTGTATTAGCCCTAGTGTCAAAAATAGTGTCATGAAATAATATCAGTCATTCATTCATTAGATAGTAGTTTCTCAACTATCCAAAAGAAGAAAAGATCATATATGATCTTTTATTCAGGGAAATAATTATTCTTCTATATGGAACTATAACCCTTTGTCATCAGTAACTTAAAAGTACCATAACTTTAAAGTCACTGGTGCCTACCAGGTAGAAATGATATGTTTTATTTGTGGGACATGTGATATGTATACAATTATTAAACGTGTTTTACAATTTTTAGACTATCATCATAATTAGTAATATATATATATATATTTTTTTTTTGCCAGATGTCTCTCAATGACATTCAAAATCATAGCTAGCTGGGTATTTACCTGTTTATGAGCACATTAAAAATAAAGATAGAATGTTCTCCTTTTATTCAAGCCTTATTGAAATAAATACTTCTTCAAAAGCTTAACAAATACCTGGCATCTTCCTTGAATTAAAACGTGCATGTTTTGCTGCATGTGATAAGGACATAGAAGCAATAAACAGGTCAATTTTTTCACATTTCATGTTCTAGATTTTAAATATGTGTCAAATGCTGATGGTAGAAAAGAGCAACAGAGCTCAATGATTCCAAAATAAAGAAAGCCTTTCTATAGATAGAGACTGTGAAAACTAGTATGCAGCTAAAATGGCATGGAAGCTACTCATCCCTACAGCATGTCTTACTGGGAAACTGAAGGAAAAATAGTACAATTTTTAACCTCCAAAACTGTCATCATTTCCCTCCAATTCCTCCAGTTTACTTCAAATAAAGGTATAATCTAACAAACATAATAGAGTAAATAAAATATTTGAGACTTCTAGTAAATTACTAGGTCTCTCTTCCAACAAAATCAATGCCCCCTATCCTTCCTACATAGAAATTGTGGGGCTACCACTCATTTGGTAGAAATTTGGTCACAAGATATTTGTTAATTGTCTCAATGAATAAAGGAATAAAAGAAGAGAGCCAAGGGAGAAGGGAGGCAAGGAGAGAAGTTTGGAAGTTAAGAAAGCAGGCAAGATTATGCAAAAAGTACAGAGTATCAGAATCAAGTGTTAGGAAATATCATTTATGTATTTAGACTATATTGCCTAACTCTTTTACAAAGTAATTTATTTTTCTTCCTGGAAATACAGCAGTACTACATTTTTCAGCTTTCTTTCGTGTTAGTTAGCTGTGGCCATGTGTCTAACTTCTGGCCAATGGGATGTTAGGAGAAGTAGTGGCACCTCATCCAAACTGGGAGACTGGGCTCATTAAAATGTCCTGTACCTAATTTCCCATGGTCTTTTCCTCACTTAATATTGATGAACATGGCCACTGTGGAAGCTTTAAGTTAAAATAAATCTGTGTCTCTGATTCCTCACTTAGAACGACTTAAAAAACGGAGCAGGAACAATCACTGTATTTGGACTTCATGTGATCAAAACATAAAATTCTCTATTTTGAGACATCTGGGGGTTAGTATGTTGAGCAGCTAATGTTGCCTTAAGAAATATGCTTCTTCTGGTGAATATGCTTTTTTTATGTCTCATATAAAAGGCCAGAATTGCTTAGAACTTAGAGAAGAAATTCACAATAGAAATGTAAAAATTAAGCCAACTTGTATTAAGTGGAAATTAAATCACACCTCTGCTTCTGTGAATCCATTTCCAATGTTCTGGGTTACCCTAATAATTATTTTCTCCAGGACTATCTAAAACTAATCTAGGAATCGAATCTACTAGCATTTTATAGAAAATAATCTTTATCTTAAAATCACAGCAAAATCAAAGTAGTAACCAGCAAAACGCATTCATTATTCACCCAGTTTTCATAGTTCTTCAGTATAGAAATCTTAGAGAAGAGCCTCTTGAAATTATAGTAATCTGCTGACTTAAGCAAGCAGATTACTTTTGTGTCATCAGCAACTGTGTATATACCTCCAAAACCGAAAAGCTATCACAAGGTGGTGCTGACCCTGCTGTGATTATTTCAGGAAATGGATACCTACCTCATTATTCATCTGTTATTGAAGATAGTTTAAGAAACTTAGGTTTATATATAAAGACCTGTAACAGAAGCTTCTGTAGGACAGGTAGTGTTCTCCATTTTGGGGTTTATACTACTTTTATTGAAAATGAAGAAATGGATGATGGAAGTGAGGGCTGTTTAAAATACATCATTTGTTCATTCATTCAACAAATATTTATTATGCACCTGCTCTGTGGCAAGCACTGTTCTAAGCACTGGTGATTGATGATTCAGCAGTGAAAAAAAACAGTTCTCACAGAAGTGATCTTTGGATGGAAAATGTGGCTTCTGAAACTGCAAGTACTTACAGGTTTAACTCATCTGTGAAAGCCTGAGCTCTCAGTTAAGCAATGGTGATTTCCAAGTTTATATCACAAAAGGTCTTACAGAAGCTTTCTCAATGGACCAATGTGATACCCCAATCACTCTATTCTAAGTGCAAGGATGGAAAGATAAACATTTTAATTAAAATAGATACGTTTGCAGAGTATGAATCTGAAGGAACTTATTTATTGTAACGTAGAAACTCTAGTCCCCAACAGAACTTGGCTTGGGAGCTGTTTTGGTTAATGGAACAGAGGTAGGTGAGCCCACTTGAGAGTAGTTTTGAGAGGGAAGTATCTAGCTTGTGAAGAGCACAAGCCAGTATGTTAGGCAGAAGGGATGGAGAATATTGGTAGACTATTTAAGTGAGGTCTTAGAGCCCTACCTTTTTTTGTGGGATATAATGAAGATAAATATGGTACACTAGAAATAGCAATGAGTTTATAATCAAAAGGTACAAGAACCAATCCTAGCCCCAACAGAAATGTTTTATGTGGTCCTCAGACTTCTGAGTCTCTACTGCCTCAACTGTAAATAATGTTTTAAAATTCTGTGGCAATATGAATTACAACTCATATTGACCTGTATTATTTCTTACAAATGACTGCCTTCCTGCAATGTAACATGGTTGTTAAGCACATGACAGAAGGGGGTTTGATTCTTGGCTCTACCTCCTACTAATTGCATCACTTTGAACAAGGAATTTAACTCTTCAACATCTCAGTTTCCTCATCAGAGAAATGACTATGATATTGTTACCCTTACTATAAGTTTTGTGACTATAATATGAAATAAGCATGTATAATAACCAAGTCATTTTAATTGCTGAAGAGCTATGGCTTACTATGATTTTTCACATGAAAAGCGAATCATGAAAAGCAAATTAAGATTATGTGAAGAAAAGCACTTTAACATCTGTATAGATATTTTACACATGCAAAATATAATCATTTAGTCTGGTTCCAGAAAACCAGGATACCACATAATTAAAACGCATGTGAAAAACATAGTTCAGTGCAGTATTTAAAGGGCTTCTGAAGTAGTATCCCCGTTATCCAGGAAATTTCTCTTATTCTCCAGCTTCTAAGTCCATGCTTCCTTTGAGCATTCAATTGTTGAGTGTTGATCTAATATTTATCAAAGTATTAATTGAAATATGTATTCTTTTCTTTATATTTGCATGTGGCATTAGAGCCTATTAACTAAGTTTGTTGATTAAAGAAAGGGATGAGTATTTCAGTTTGCTGCAAGTGAATCTTAAAAGCTTCAATGATTACACATTTCAACTATAATTGCTTTTATTTCAGTGACTAATTAAATTTTCCGAAACTCCCTATGAATCTATGATATATAGATTGGGGAATGAATGAATTTTCAATACCTGAACACTATTTAAGTTAAATATTCTTAAAGTTATGGAAGTTTAGTTCTGGAAAGAACTATAAGAACTATCATAGACTTTTCCCCTTAGTTTACCCAGCTAGAAAGCTGAGGTAATGGAGGGGAGTTGATTTGCAACAGGACCTGATGTTGGAACTAAGTTCATTTCTCTTTCCATGAAAATGTATGACCCCTATTATACCGTATATTATTTGAAATCATAATACAGGAAAGATTTAGTGTGAAGTGAAGAAGAATAATTCACAGAAATATAGAAAATCCTGAGTTAGAATTTAATGTGATTTGGTAAATAATCAATAATTGGTCTGGTTTTATTGACACAAATATGATTTTCCCCAAATTAAATTATATTAGTCACTTCCTCTCTGAATTACCTCCCAAATACCAATATTCTAGGATGAATTTTAAGATGAAAACTAATATAATTCTCCAGTTTAGTAAATACTAAGGATGTTATTAAGAATGTTTGGGAAACATATTTAAACTATTTTATGAGTGACTGATCACTACTCATAGAATTAGGGAAAGAAATGATGTCCTTCTACCTGGTAGAGTTCTTGGAATTTGGTAGATAATAAATGATTGTTGAATGAAAGACTAAATAAATGAGTAAATGACCTAATGGATGACCTAAGGTAATAATTTGTTGAATAATGCTTTCTTAATCTTATGTAGTTAAAGCACTTTTCAAAATTAGATGGAAAATCACCAGGGAATCATTATATGCTCAGAATATTAATTTCCCATACATCCTTCTAAAGCAACTACCAATAAGGTTATCTTACAACTTAGCAAAATGAATATGAGAGAAGAAGAGAAGGGAAGTAGAGAGAAACAGTAAGAGAGAGAGGGCAAGTGCTATCCTCTGCATTCTGTTTCTGAGGATGCTCATTTATGTGACTGGACCCATGTAAATACATGTACACTAAGTAGAATTGTGAACAGCAGAATAGCTGAACAGATGGATACATTTTCTTAATATTATGGATAGATTCATTCCTAGAGGATAAATGATAATAGCTACCAGAAATTATATAATAGCTATGTAATAGTTGCATGAAATGCTCATGATAGTTGTTGACATGTAATAAAGTTACAGAAATTCCATGTAATAAATGAATAGAATAAATTATGAAAACACGTTATATACCTTAGCTCATTATGTTTCTTCTGAATTTTAATTCACTGTAGAGATCTTAAATGGTTGAATGGCTTCCACATATGCATTTCCTTTTACTTCATTCATTAACCCAGTTAATCATTAAGGCTATAACTGCTAGTTCACTACCTTCTTTGTACCCCATCTACTTCTCTTCTCCAGCCCCTTATTAATCTCACAGGGATTTAGATTCCTGCTGAACTGAGCTTGTTAAAGTTTGAAACAATTGAAATCTTTATAACCATTTCATACAGAATATACAACTCCAGAAAAGATCTACTTAAGCCCTCACTTCCTGTTATACGATGGGAAGAAGTGGTTCCTCTGTTTCATACATACTTGTGCCAAATGTGCTGTTTTAAGATGAGTTTGAGAAGTCAAATTACTCTTCTGTGTGAAATCTCTTTACTTCAGAATATAAAAGAATTTCCCAAATGACTGTAAATCTGTTTCGTCTTTGTCTTTTATTTTCTAGGTTACTCTTGGACACTTGGAGTTCTGGATAAAGAGTCTCTGGCTGTGTTAGTAAGTGATCAGTCATTCTGGTCTCTACCTTCTTGTTGCAGGGTTTACAAAAATGCAAATACACAGAGTCTCAGCCATCTCAAATTTCACTTTTGAAAAGGCAAATATAGATCCAGTATCTGTTTCAGTCACAGTATCTGTGACTGTCAAAGTCCCATGGGATTTTACTGTCAATCCAATTGCTGACTGGCTTATTTCAGAACAATCTCAAAGATCCACCAGCACAACTGTATATAGCTTAAGTCATTCTACTGATAGTATCTTATTAGATTCATGAAAATGAAATAAGTTGCAATTTAGAAATAACAATACACTGAAGAATGGTATTGCTATTTTCTTTTTTAATTATAATTCTATTTATAGTCTTTTCATTCTTTTTATATACTAAATATGTGTTTTCTATAGTTATTTTAATAAAAATTTGATTTTTGCCCCTTACTAATGATTATAGACTCCATGAGAGTAGGGATCATATTTATTTTAGTAATTGCTGTATTCTTAGTGCTGGATAAGCATCTGACACATAGTAGGGGCTCTATAAATACCCCAGAATGAAAAAAATTGTAACAAAAGTGGAAACATTTATACCACATGTTTGAGAATAAAACTGTTGAATTGCACTTGCTTAGAGGGGAGGTGTGGATCCAAATGTGTGTAAGACTTAGTTCCTAATCTGACAGTTTTCACATGTCGTGGGGCATATTGACATATACAAGACTCACTATAATATAAGGCAATCAATACTCAATAAGATACAGTTAAAATTGTTTTTAGACGCAAGTTTCAATACTGTTTTACTAGCACTGTTACCTTTGGCAATTTATGTAACCTCCTGAACCCAGTTTTATTATCTGTAGTTAATATCTGTTTATACTGTAGGAATATTAAATGAGATAATGAAGATAAAACATCTAGTGTAATGCTTGGCTCAGAGTAGGCAATCAATATAAATTTGATATGTAAATTTACAATAACATAACTTATTCAACAAATATATTTTTAAAACCTACTAAGGACAGCATACTGATAACTATCTCAAAGATCAAAAAGAAAAAAAGACATGAGTTATGCAATTGAGCACCTCATACCTCTGTGCTGTTACAGACGTTGAATGCTGTAAATGCCTTTCATTCAGTCATTATATGTAAATTGAATACATACTCTGTGCAAAGCTTGGAGCTGAAAACAGTATGAAAATATAGTCAATTGTGTGTGTTTATGTGTGTATGAGAGAGAAAGAACATTCCTGGAAGGTGAGGAGCCAGCACTTGCAAAAGCCCTGAGTTGTGGAAGCATGGCATGAATGAAGAAATGAAAGATCTGAGTTGCCAGATTATTGCAAGTAAGGCAGAGTGGTGTGAGATAAGGTGGTATAGTTAGGCCAATTTATACAGAGCCTTTGATAATTGTGTCTCTGCCTCAAGAAAAATAAGTAACCATCTAATAGTTTTATGTACAATTGAGGAGATGTGCATGGTATATGTATGCTAAATATTTCCTTTAAAAAATACTTGAGACTTCCAATACCAGCTCCAACATGGAAAGGACTTGGAGGTTATCAATCCTACTCTTACAGGAAGAAAAAAGCTGAAAAATTTGAATATCAGTGCCTTTTATTAGACCCATTAGAGAAAAAAATGTTGCAGGGCAAACAACTACTCTGAAATCTGGAGAGCTGGGTGAATATATAGAGAATCAGGCTGGGAACAGGAGCCATTGTAGCCATAAACTGGTAGAAAGAAATAAGTAGTAATTGTGAGGAATTGCTAGAGGCCAGGCATAGAGTACAGTGAGAGTGAGAAATTCCTAGGGACCATAGTATTATGGGGTGCCCACACTTTCATGAGTTTAACCTCCAGGAGCTCCCCACAAGAGTCTCATGATGAAGAATCAAAAAAAAATCCCTTCAGGACTTCAGCAGGAGAAAGGGAAAATGACCAAATTACAAATATTTCTAGAGTGTTTTCCATAAGAAAGGCATATTCCCCAAAGGCAAGACTTTATTAAAACCTTATCTTACCAAGGGACAGAACATTGACACAACTCTAACAACATCTAGCTTTCCTTTATCACCTAAGAGGAAAGGGGAGAGCTAAAAAACCTTGTGAATTTCATAGCCCCTGGACAAAAGTCAACTAAATGACAAATATTTAATTGTAAGATTATAGAATGATTTCACTCCACCGTACTTTACCACCACAAAAACAGGACATCACTATTAAAAACAGTAAATAGCTGAAAGAACTGGAAGGTACAGACTTTATTTAAGGAAGAGTTCTTAGGAAAACCCAAATACAACGAGAACAATAAAAATTGTGAAGTCTCTGACAATTGTAACTGCAGCAAAGGTGAACAAAGAAAAACTCCTAGCCAGATTAACATAAAACCTCACACTATAGGCCTTTTACCCCAGTTCCTATTACTCAATACATCTTGCCAGGTTTGAGCAACAACAGCAAAAGTATTCAAAGCACTGGAAAAAAGCAAGAAAGAACAAACAAATCAGTCTGAAGAGACAAAGCAAGCATCAGACCCATACTCAGATATGGTTCTAATGGAAAAAGTAGACAACATGAAAAAAAGATTGCATAATGTAAACAGAGAAATGGAAACCCTGTGACAGAATCAAAAGGAAAGGCTAGAAATCAAAACCAGTGCAACAGAAATGGAGTATGCCTTTGATGGGCTCTTCGCTAGACGGGAAATAGCTGAGGAAAGAATCAGTGACAGAGAAGATATGTCAATAGAAACTTCCCAAACTAAAATTGAGGAAGAAGAATCTAAAATCAAAACAAAACAAAAACAGAACAGAACATAATACCCCAAAACTATGGTACAAGTTTGGATGGTAAAGGATGTATAGTAGAAATACCCAAATAGAAGAAGGAGATAGGGGAGGAAAATTAAAAAGGTTGAGAATTTGGATCCAAACTTGTTGAGTTGTACAAAACCACAGATCCAGTAATATTAGAGCACACCAACCAGTTAATACACTTTAAAAAATTACAATTAGTCATATCATATTCAAGTTGCAGAAAACCAAATACAAGGAAAAATAAGCCTTACTATACAGGAATAAAAAAATAAAAAGAATTACATCAGACTTCTCATCAGAAACCTTGGAATCAAGAAGAGAGAAGAATGGAATATATATTAGAACGTTGAAGGGCAAAAACCCTACAGTTCTGTACCCATTGAAATTACCCTTCAAAAATGAAGAAGAAATACTCTGACAATAAAACAAAACAAAAAAACCCAGAGTATTTATTACCAGCAGAACTGCCCCATTAGAAATGCTGAAAGAAGTTCTTTAGGGAGAAAAAAATCATGTGGTCAGAACATTTACATAAAAAAAGAAGAGATACAAAAATAGAATAAATGAAGGTAAAATTAAATCTTTTAATTTACTTATTCTTAATTGACCTAATAGATAATTATGTGTTTAAAGTAATAATAGTAAAAATGCTCCCAATAATAGTAACAAAAACTTAGATGGAAAGGCAAAACCTGGAATTAAAACAAATTGAAATTTCACACTGCTGGAAAAGAACAAAATTGGGGAAATAAACAATTCAGTTAAAAATGGCCAAAAGATCTGACTAACCACTTAACCAAAGAAGATACAGAAATGGAAAATAAGCATAATAAAAAATGCAAAAAAAAAAAAAAAAAAAATGCAGATACTCAACATAATTTTCATTTGGAAATTGCAAATTAAAACGGAAATGAGGTAATACTACACAACCCTCAGAAAGGCTTAAAAGAAGAAAAAAACCAAATGCTGGTGAGGATGCAACACAAACCTTTTGTGGTAATACAAAATGGAGAAGGCCACTTTGGGGGATAGTTTGTAGATTACTATGGAGCTAAATATAGAGTTACCATAAGATATAGCAACCACTGTCCTGCATTTTCCCAATTCATCTGAAAACCTATGTTCATACAAAAACCTGCATGTGAGTATTTATAGCAGCTATATTTATAGTCACCAAAACCAGGAAACAACTAAGATGCCTTTCAATAGATGAATGGATAACAAACTGTGGTACATTCATGTACTGGAATACTAGTATATAAAAAGATGTAAAAATATTTTTTTAATTAAAAAGACATAAAGGGATCTTAAATGCATATGGATAAGTGAGAAAAGTCGGCCTGAAAAGACTAGATACTGTAGGATTCCAATTATATGACAATCTGAAAAAGTCAAAGCCATAGAACCATTTAAAAAATTCTGACTGTCAGGATTTGGGGAAGGGGAGAGGAAAAGAGAGTTGAATAGGTGAAGCACAGGGAGATTTTAGAGCAGGAAACTATTCTACATGATACTGGAATGATGGATACATGACATTATGCATTTGCCAAAACCCATAGAATTTAAAGCAGTAGAAAGGAACCTTAATGTATGTAAAATTCAAACAATCATTTAGGACTGTGGGGGATTCTATAAAGAAATGCAGACTGTGACAAAAGTATCTAAGTACTTTATGAATATATGAAACAATGGTACTGAAGGTTGTTCTAAGGTGTTGAACTAAATACCTTTGGAAATGAGTGGAATCTGTAAGACTCAAGGCATAAGGAACAGCACTTGATTTCCATGGGCTATGCCTTCACAATTCTGATACTTGTACACATGTATACTGCAACTGAACAGTTAATTAAAGAGATGGTTGATGGTGGGGGCAAGGTTTCTCACTGTTAAGAGTTTGAATTTACGGATAAGCAAGGGGAAAAAGCTAGAATGATCTATTTGGTATGAATTAGAATTGGAGAAATCAGTATTAACTCATATTTAGCTTAACATATAGATGTTACATATATATAAATAAACATATATATGTATTTATGGATATGTGTATATACAGATGGTAGTATATATCCATATAGTCTCTTTTTCAGTCAGCTGAGAAGACCTAAAAGCAACCACACCCCATTAGCAATGAGCACAGCTAATACCCAGATCTTTGTTCCCAATACCATTCTCCATTTAAAGGAACCAGGGCTCCTCAGAAAGAGGTCTCATTCTGGGACTGAGGCAATGTCTATATTAGATGATACTGCAGCATCTTGTAGTATGAAAAAGTAAGAAAGTGCTAAAAAGAAATTAGATGTGCCAAAGGGGCACAGGAGTCAAACTAAAGGAGGTCTTAGTAGCCAGAGCTAGGACAATTTGAGCAACAAAATAAATAAAGTAGTTTTGGATTATAACCCAAAGAGTAAAGTAAATACCCATGAGTCCATAATGATATAAATAAATTATTTCTACATGCTTGAAAAAATAATATAATGTAGAAAAAATTTTAATATGGACCCAAATTCAAATTTCTTAAAATATGTAAGTTTGTCTACGAAAATAACAACTATTGCTTACTAAAATTACTTTAGTGGAATAGTCTTATGACACATCAGAAATGTGCATTTTAAAAAGCAATAAAAAATAAATTATTGAATACATAAATAAGTGGGGGAGAAGTCACATCTCCCATATATAAGTATTTCAAAAAATTTCTGTAGATAATTCATCCTCAGAGAGGGGGAACATCACTCCCAATTCCTTAAGTTTAAGCTACACATAATTACTTCCTTCTAATTCATACAGTAGGAAAAGAGGGAGAAAAAATAATGACTTTACAGTAGAAAAACCTGACAAACACTGCCTTAGGCAGGTGATCAGGGTCAGCATCAGCAGTGATTATTAGGCAGGTTGCTAGTAAGCATCCTTGATATGTATTGAAAATGGTACTTCCTCTCTGTGATCTTCTTCCTCAGAACCCATAACTACAGTTTAATCATAACAGAAACACCAAATTCCAATAGAGGGACATTCTACAAGTAGTACTCAAAACTGTGAAGTCCATAAAAAATAAGCCTGACAAACTGTTACAGCCAAAAGGAGCCTAAGGAGACATGATAACTTAATGAACTATAATATCGTGGATGGGATCCTGGAACAGAAGAAGGACATTACTTAAATATTAAGGAAATCCGAATAAAGGGTCAACTTTAAGTCATAATAATGTATCAATATCAGTTCATTGATTTTAACAAATATACCAGACTAATGCAAGATGTTAAAAATAGGGGAAATTGGTTAAGGAGTATATGGTGCTACTTCTGTGCTATGTTTTCAATTTTTCTGTAAATCTAAAACTAATATTTAAAAAAGATTTGAAAGATATCCATTTGGGCTCCTTAGGTCATCTTGACTCTACATTTTGAGATTTCTGTGTTGCCCATAAACCTCAACTAGGAATGCCCGTCATATTTGCAATTCCTTCTCTATTTTATGCTGCCTTCACCGCTTTCACTGAAGGAAACCACCTTCTCTCTTCATAGTTTTTCTCTACTCTTCATTACTTTTGCTTCTAGTAAATCTTTTTTTTTTTTTTTAACATCTTTATTGGAGTTAATTGCTTTACAATGGTGTGTTAGATTCTGCTTTATAAGAAAGTGAATCAGCTATACATATACATATATCCCCATATCTCCACCCTCCCTATCCCACCCCTGTAGGTGGTCACACAGCAACAAGCTGATCTCCCTGTGCTATGTGGCTGCTTCCCACTAGCTATCTATTTTACATTTCGTAGTATATATATGTCAATGCCACTCTCTCACTTCATCCCAGCTTACCCTTCCCCCTTCCCCTGTCTTCAAGTCCATTCTCTACATCTGAGTCTTTATTCCTGTCCTGCCCCTAGGTTCTTCAGTACCATTTTGTTTTTTAGATTCCATATATATGTGTTAGCATACGGTATTTCTTTTTCTCTTTCTGAATGACTTCACGTCTGTATGACAGACTCTAGGTCCATCCACCTCACTACAAATAAATCAGTTTCATTTCTTTTTATGGCTGAGAAATATTCCCTTGTATATATGTGCCACATCTTCTTTATCCATTCATCAGTCGATGGACACTTAGGTTGCTTCCATGTCCTGGCTATTGTAAATGCAGCTGCAATGAACATTGTGGTACATGACTCTTTTGGAATTATGATTTTCTCAGGGTATATGCCCAGTAGTGGGATTGCTGGGTTGTATGGCAGTTCTATTTTTAAATTGTTAAGGAACCTCCATACTGTTCTCCTAGGTAGCGGTATCAATTTACATTCCCACAAACAGTGCAAGAGGGTTCCCTTTTCTCCACACCCTCTCCAGCATTTATTGTTTGTAGATTGTTTGATGATGGCCATTCTGACTGGTGTGAGGTGATACCTCATTGTAGTTTTGATTTGCATTTCTCTAATGATTAATGATGTTGAGCATCCTTTCATGTGTTTGTTGGCAATCTGTATATCTTCTTTGGAAAAATGTCTATTTAGGTCTTCTGCCCATTTTTGGATTGGGTTGCTTGTTTTATTGATATTGAGCTGCATGAACTGCCTGTAAATTTTGGAGATTAATCCTTTGTCAGTTGCTTCATTTGCAAATATTTTCTCCCATTCTGAGGGTTGTCTTTTCATCTTGTTTATGGTTTTCTTTGCTGTGCAAAAGCTTTTAAGTTTCATTAGGTCCCACTTGTTTATTTTTGTTTTTATTTCCATTTCTCTAGGAGGTGGGTCAGAAAGGATCTTGCTGTGATTTATGTCATAGACTGTTCTGCCTATGTTTTCTTCTAAGAGTTTTATAGTGTCTGGCCTTACGTTTAGGTCTTTAATCCATTTTGAGTTTATTTTTGTGTATGGTGTTAGGGAGTGTTCTAATTTTATTCTTTTACATATAGCTGTCTAGTTTTCCCAGCACCACTTATTGAAAGGGCTGTCTTTTCTCCATTGTATATTCTTGCCTCCTTTATCAGAGATAAGGTAACCATATGTGCATGGGTTTATCTCTGGGCTTTCTATCCTGTTCCATTGATCTATAGTTCTGTTTTTGTGCCAGTACTATACTGTCTTGATTACTTTGTAGGATAGTCTGAAGTCAGGGCAGCTGATTCCTCCAGCTCCGTTTATCTTTCTCAGAATTGCTTTGGCTATTTGGGGTCTTCTGTGTTTCCATACAAATTGTGAAATTTTTTGTTCTAGTTCTATGAAAATGCCATTGGTAATTTGATAGGGATTGCACTGAAACTGTAGATTGCTTTGCGTAATATAGTCATTTTCACAATATTGATTCTTCCAATCCAAGAACATGGTATATCTCTCCATCTGTTTGTATCATCTTTAATTTCTTTCTTCAGTGTCTTATAGTATTCTGAGCACAGGTCTTTTACCTCCTTAGGTAGGTTTATTTCTAGGTATTTTACTCTTTTTGTTGCAATGGTAAATGGGAGTGTTTCCTTAATTCCTCTTTCAGATTTTTCATCATTAGTGTATAGGAATGCAAGAGATTTCTGTGCATTAATTTTGTATCCTGCAACTTTACCAAATTCATTGATTAGCTCTAGTAGTTTTCTGGTAGCATCTTTAGGATGCTCTATGTATAGTATCATGTCATCTGCAAACAGTGACAGCTTTACTTCTTCTTTTCTGATTTGGATTCCTTTTATTTCTTTTTCTTCTCCCATTGCTGTGGCTATAACTTCCAAAACTATGTTGAATAATAGTGGTGAGGGTGCACAACCTTGTCTTGTTCCTGATCTTAGAGAAAATGCTTTCAGTTTTTCACCATTGAGAACGAGGTTGGCTGTGGGTTTCACATATATGGCTTTTATTATGTTGAGGTAATTTCCCTCTATGCCTACTTTCTGGAGGGTTTTTATCATAAATGGGTGTTGAATTTTGTCCAAAGCTTTTTCTGCATCTATTCAGATGATCATATCTTTTTTCTCCTTCAATTTGTTAACATGGTTTATCACATTGATTGATTGGCATATATTGAAGAATCCTTGCATTCCTGGGGTAAATCCCACTTGATCATGGTGTATGATCCTCTTACTGTGCTGTTGGATTCTGTTTGCTAGTATTTTGTTGAGGATTTTTGAATCTATGTTCATCAGTGATATTGACCTGTAGTTTTCTTTTTTTGTGACCTCTTTGCCTGGTTTTGGTATCAGGGTGATGGTGGCCTCGTAGAATGTGTTTGGGAGTGTTCCTCCCTCTGCTACATTTTGGAAGAGTTTGAGAAGGATAGGTGTTAGCTCTTCTCTAAATGTTTGATAGAATTCGCCTGTGAAGCCATCTGGTCCTGGGCTTTTGTTTGTTGGAAGATTTTTAATCACAGTCTCAATCTCAGGGTTTGTGATTAGTCTTTTTATATTTTCTATTTCTTCCTGGTTCAGTCTCAGAAGGTTGTGCTTTTCTAAGAATTTGTCCATGTCTTCCAGGTTGTCCATTTTATTGGCATATAGTTGCTGGTATTAATCTCTTATGATCCTTTGTATTCCTGCAGTGTCAGTTGTTACTTCTTTTTCATTTCTAATTCTATTTATTTGAGTCTTCTCCCTTTTTTTCTTGATGAGTCTGGCTAATGGTTTATCAATTTTGTTTATCTTCTCAAAGAACCAGCTTTTAATTTTATTGATCTTTGCTATCGTTTCCTTCATTTCCTTTTCATTTATTTCTGATCTGATCTTTATGATTTCTTTCCTTATGCTAACTTTGGGTTTTCTTTTGTTCTTCTTTCTCTAATTGCTTTAGGTGTGACGTTAGGTTGTTTATTTGAGATGTTTCTTGTTTCTTGAGGTAGGATTGTATTCCTATAAACTTCCCTCTTAGAACTGCTTTTGCTGTATCCCATAGGTTTTGGGTCATTTTGTTTTCATTGTCATTTGTTTATAGGTATTTTTTAATTTCCTCTTTGATTTCTTCATTGATCTCTTGGTTATTTAGTAGTGTATTGTTTTGCCTCCATATGTTTGTATTTTTTTACAGATTTTTCCCTGTAATTGTTATCTAGTCTCATAGCATTATGGTGGGAAAGGATACTTGGTATGATTTCAGTTTTCTTAAATTTGGCAAGGCTTGATTTGTGACCCAAGATATGATCTATCCTGGAGAATGTTCCATGAGCACTTGAGAAGAAAGTGTATTCTGTTGTTTTTGAATGGAATGTCCTATAAATATCAATTAAGTCCCTCTTGTTTAATGTATCATTTAAAGCTTATGTTTCCTTATTTATTTTCATTTTGGATGATCTGTCCATTGGTGAAAGTGGGGTGTTAAAGTCCCCTATTATGATTGTGTTACTGTCAATTTCCCCTTTTATGGCTGTTAGCATTTGCCTTATGTATTGAGGTGCTCCTGTGTTGGGTGCATAAATGTTTACAATTTTTATATCTTCTTCTTGGATTGATCCCTTGATCATTATGTGGTGTCCTTCTTTGTCCCTTGTAATAGTCTTTATTTTAAAGTCTATTTTGCCTGATATTAGAATTGCTACTCCAGCTTTCTTTTGATTTCCATTTGCATGGAGTATCTTTTCCTATCCCCTCACTTTCAGTCTGTATGTGTCCCGAGGTCTGAAGTGGGTCTCTTGTAGACAGCATTTATACTGTGGGTCTTGTTTTTGTATCCATTCAACCAGTGTATGTCTTTTGGTTGCAGCATTTAATCCATTTACATTTAAGGTAGTTATTGATATTTATGTTTCTGTTATCATTTTCTTAATTGTTTGGGGTTTGTTACTGTAGGTCTTTTCCTTCTCTTGTGTGTCCTGCCTAGAGAAGTTCCTTTAGCATTTGTTATAAAGCTGGTTTTGTGGTGTTGAATTCTCTTAGCTTTTGCTTGTCTGTAAAGGTTTTAATTTCTCCGTCGAATCTGAATGAGATCCTTGCTGGTTAGAGTAATCTTGGTTGTAGGTATTTCCCTTTCATCACTTTAAATATGTCCTGCCACTCCCTTCTGGCTTGGAGAGTTTCTGCTGAAAGATCAGCTGTTAACCTTATGGGGATTCCCTTGTATGTTATTTGTTGTTTTTCCCTTGCTGCTTTTAATATTTTTTCTTTATATTTAATTTTTGATAATTTGATTGATATGTGTCTTGGAATGTTTCTCCTTGGATTTATCCTGTATGAGACTCTCTGCACTTCCTGGACTTTATTGTCTATTTCCTTTCCCATATTTGGGAAGCTTTCAACTGTAATCTCTTCAAATATTTTCTCAGTCCCTTTCTTTTTCTCCTCTTCTTCTGGGACCCCTGTAATTCGAATGTTGGTGCATTTAATGTTGTCCCAGAGATCTCTGACACTGTCCTCAATTCTTTTCATTTCTTTTTCTTTATTCTGCTCTACAGTAGTTATTTCCACTATTTTATCTTCCAGGTCATTTATCCGTTCTTCTGCCTCAGTTATTCTGCTATTGATTCCTTCTAGAGAACTTATAATTTCATTTATTGTGTTGTTCATCATGGTTTTTTTTTTTTTTAATTAATAGCTACTTTATTTATTTATTTATTTTTGGCTGTGTTGGGTCTTCGTTTCATGCAAGGGCTTTCTCTAGTTGCGGCAAGTGGGTGCCACTCTTCATCGCTGTGCGGGGGCCGCTCTTCATCGTAGTGCACGGGCCTTTCACTATCGCGGCCCCTTCCGTTGCGGGGCACAGGCTCCGGATGTGCAGGCTCAGTAGTTGTGGCTCACGGGCCCAGTTGCTCCATGGCATGTGGGATCTTCCCAGACCAGGGCTCGAACCCGTGTCCCCTGCATTAGCAGGCAGATTCTCAACCACTGCGCCACCAGGGAAGCCCCCATCATGGTTTTTTTTTGCTCTTTAGCGCTTCTAGGTCCTTGTTAAATGTTTCTTGTATTATTTCCATTCTATTTCCAAGATTTTGTATCATCTTTACTATCATTACTCTGAATTCTTTTTCAGGTAGACTGCCTGTTTCCTCTTCATTTGTTTGGTCTGGTGGGTTTTTACCTTGCTCCTTCATCTGCTGTGTGTTTCTCTGTTTTCCCATTTTGCTTAACGTGCTGTGTTCGGGGTCTCCTTTTTGCGGGCTGCAGGTTCGTAGTTCGCATTGTTTTTGTTGTCTGCCCCCAGTGGCTAAGTTTGTTTCAGTGTGTTGTGTAGGCTTCCTGGTGGAGGGTATTGGTGCCTGTGTTCTGGTGGATGAGGCTGGATCTTGTCTTTCTGGTAGGCAGGACTGCGTCCGGTGGTGTGTTTTGGGGTGTCTTTGACCTTATTATGATTTTAGGCAGCCTCTCTGCTAATGGGTGCGGTTGTTTTCCTTTCTTGTTAGTTGTTTGGCATAGGGTGGCCAGAACTGTAGCTTGCTGGTCATTGAGTGGAGCTAGGTCTTTGCATTGATATGGAGATCTCTGGGAGAGCTTTCACCATTTGATATTACATGGAGCTGGGAGGTCTCTGGTGGACCAATGTCCTGAACTCAGCTCTCCCACCTCAGAGGCACAGTCCTGACACCCAGCTGGAGCACCAAGACCATTTTCACAACACGGCTCAGAAGAAAAGGGAGAAAATAAGAAAGAAAGAAAGAAAGAAAAAAATAAAATAAAGTTATTAAAATAAAAAATTAAAAAATTATTAAAAAAAAAAACTAAAAAGTAAGAAAAAAAGAGAAAGGACAGACAGAAGCCTGGGACAAATGGTAAAATCAAAGCTATACAGACAAAATCACACAAAGAAGCATCCACATACACACTCACAAAGAGGGAAAAAGGAAAAAATAATATATATATCTATATATAAAAAAAAAGGAAGATAGCATCCAAATCAATAAAAAAAATCTACCAATGATAATAAATTCTAAATACTAAACTAAGATAAACATAAAACCAGAAACAAATTAGATGTGGAAAGCAAACGCCAAGTCTACAGTTGCTCCCAAAGTCCACCGCCTCAATTTTGGGATGATTCATTTTCTATTCAGGTATTTCACAGCTGCAGGGTACATCAAGTTGATTGTGGAGATTTAATCCACTGCTCCTGAGGCTGCTGGGAGAGAGTTCCCTTTCTCTTCTTTGTTCGCACAGCTCCTGGGGTTCAGCTTTGGATTTGGCCCTGCCTCTGCATGTAGGTCACCTGAGGGCGTCTGTTCTTTGCTCAGACAGGACGTGGTTAAGGTAGAAGCTGATTCAGGGGCTCTGGCTCACTCAGACCGGGGGGAGGGAGGGGTACAGATGCGGTGCGAGACTACGATGGCAGAGGCCAGCGTGACGTTACAACAGCGTGAGGCGTGCCGTGCGTTCTTCCGGGGAAGTTGTCCCTGGATCACGGGACCCTGGCAGTGGCAGCTGCACAGGCGTCCAGGAGGGGAGGTGTGGATAGTGACCTGTGGTTGCACACAGGCTTCTTGGTGGCTGCAGCAGCAGCCTTAGCATTTCATGCCCATCTCTGGGGTCTGCGCTGGTAGCCACGGCTCACGCCTGTCTCTGGAGCTCATTTAGGTGGTGCTCTGAATCCCCTCTCCTCATGCACCCTGAAACAATGGTCTCTTGCCTCTTCGGCAGCTCGAGACTTTTTCCCAGGCTCCCTCCCGGTTAGCTGTGGAACACTAGCCCCCTTCAGGCTGTGTTCACGCAGCCAACCCCAGTCCTCTCCCTGGAATCTGACCTCCGAAGCCTGAGCCTCAGCTCCCAGCCCCTGTCCGCCCCAGCGGGTGAGCAGACAAGCCTCTCAGGCTGGTGAGTGCTGGTCGGCACCGATCCTCTATGCGGGAATCTCTCCGCTTTGCCCTTTGCACCCCTGTTGCTGCGCTCTCCTCTGCGTCTCTGAAGCTTACCCCCTGCCCATCCCCTGTCTCCGCCAGTGAAGAGGCTTCCTAATGTGTGGACACTTTTCCTCCTTCACAGCTCCCTCCCAGAGGTGCAGGTCCCGTCCCTATTCTTTTGTCTCTGTTTTGTCTTTTGCCCTACCCAGGTACATGGGGAGTTTCTTGCCTTTTGCGAAGTCTGAGGTCTTCTGCCAGCATTCAGTAGGTGTTCTGTAGGAGTTGTTCCACATGTAGATGTATTTCTGATGTATTTGTGGGGAGGAAGGTGATCTCCACATCTTACTCCTCCACCATCTTGAAGGTCTCTCTAGGAAATCTTGAGATGTTTTACTTTCAAGGTTTGTAAAATTATTTCTATCATTTTAATAGCCACAGTGGTTCAGCATTCTGGATACAAGAGGCCATGACAAAAGTAATTAATACCTTAGAAAATAAGGGGAAATGACAATAATTATCCTGACCAATCCTGAATTCCATGTTTTCTTTCCTACAAATGTAAATCTCACAGACAGTGTTGGATTCTTGAACTGAGAAATTCATGATTGGCTTCTCTCAATAAACTGAAAGGTAGCAACATATAAAGAGAATGAGACTTGGAACCCAAGAAGTCAAGAGGCTTAAGCTCTGATTCAGTCTCTTCCACAGATGAGAGTAGTTCAATCTCTTTCACAGATGAAAGTAGGAAAATCAGTGAGCAGTTTTAATCTTTTTGGGCCTAGTATTTCCACCTTTGAATTTGAGAAGGGTAGGTCTATATTTACCACCTGTTTTTCTACCATTTATAGTGCTCCATGTATTTTATGGATCAACAAATAATAGTAGTGATGTTTTAAAAGTAAAAGAGAAAGGAAAGGGGAGAGATGAACAAAAGAGAGATTCCAATTTTCTGGGTTTTTGTTACTGCTTATATTCTGTACCCACTCCCAACTATCCTTCTCACAGAAAAACAAGAAAAATCCACATTTAAAACCATTTAATGATTTAACACTGAATTTATAATATAACATCAACTCATTAAGTATCTTAAAAAGTCCTGCATGATCTGGCTGCAGCATCATTTTACTCATTAATGGGAGTTTTCCCAGCTCCCATTAATTTCTGCCACACTGGCCTTCCTCCAATATGTGGAGCTCTTTCCTGTTTCAGATTTTACACACATTACTGGAAAACTCTTTTTCCAACTCTTTGCTTTTGTAGTTCCTGTTCATAATTCAGGAGTGTTTTAGGTCACCTTCTCTGAAAAGAATGCCCTTAACCTTGAATCTAAACTAGTTCTCTTTGTTATTCTAGTTCATCGCACCTTTTACCTTTCCTCCAGAGTACTGATCACATTTTAAATTAATATGTATGAGGGGTTTTTAAATGTGTTTCCAAAAACCTTTGACATTCATTCCATTGAGAAGTGAGTTCTCTGTTCACTTCTCCTTGAATACAGGTCAATCTTAATGATTCACTTGTAACCAGTAGAATGCATCTGAAGTGTTGAAAGATAATTTTGAGCTCAGAAAAGCCCTTAAAAGGTAGTGCAGATTCTGACTCTTTAGATGTTGCTCTGGGGAAAGTCAAGCACCATGTAAGAAGTCTGACTAGCCTGAGAAAATCATGTGACAGAAACCACTGGTAGGAATTTCAGTCAGTAGCTGAGCTAAGTTTCCAGCTTCCAGCCATGTGGAAGAGTCATTTTGGAGGTTCAGCCCAGAAGAATCATGAAATGACTGGAGTCCAGCCAACATTTGCCTGTAACTGCATAAGAGACCCCAAGCAAGAACTGCTCATTCAAATCTCTCCTAAGACCATGACCCACAAAATAAAATGGTTATGCTAATTTTGGAGATAAAGTATTATGCAGCAATAATAACAAAAACAATAGGTGTGTATGTGACTATGTGTTTGCTGTCTTCTCCTCTATGCTGCAATATGTGTATATGCAGAGAGGCTGTGCCTATTTGTTCACTGCTATATACCCAGTACGTAGGATGCACTTAATATATTAATGTTAAAAGAATGATACTAATGTGTAATAGTTTTACAAACATTTAAAATGCTTATAATAAGACATTCATATAGTACACTCAATATTAATCCTTTTATGAATATGCTAAAACATTTTCAGAGGGTTTTCATATAGAATACCATTTAGAAACATAAGTTTGTTTTTCAGAATATATTTAAACTACATCACCATGGATTTTGTTCTTTCGAATAGCTTCAACTACATTCTAACCTCATACATTGCTGGTTGGATTGTACATTGGTGCAGCCACTTGGGGAAAAAGCCTAGAATTTTCTTAAAATTTTAAACATAATTTGTTAAATTTATTACATGAGCGAGCAGTATTACTCCAGGATATACAGAAAAATGAAAACGTATATCCACACAAAGACTTGTATATGAATGTTCATAGCAGCATTACTCATAATAGCAGAAAGCAGAAACAACCCCAATGCCCATCAACTGGTGAATAGATAAATGAAATGTTATATATCCATGCAATGGAATATTATTTGGAAGAAAAAAAGAATAGAGTACTGATGTATGCTACAAGATTAATGAATTCCAAAATATACTAAGTGAAAGGACCCAGAAACAAAGGACCACATATGGTTTGCTTCCATTTATATGACATATTCTTAAAAAGCAAACCTATGCATACAAAAAGTAGATTCATGGTCGTCTGCAAGTTGAGAGAAGAAAAAGGAGTGTCTACAGTAGGAAAGAGTATTCTTCTTGGGGTCATAAAATGTTTTAAAATTTGATTGTGATGATGCTTCTACAACTCTATATTTTTAAAATATATATATTGGATTGCAAAAATAAAATGAGTGAATTTTATGGTGTATAAACTATCCCTTAGAGAAAAGAAAATGTGCCATTCTATAGCACCAAATTATTTCAGTTTTTGAACAAGACTTTGCAGACGTCCAGTGCCACTAGTTTTGAAAGAAAGAGTTCTTAGAATTGTCTGAGTATTTGCAGAAACATATTTCTGAATGTGATTTACCTCATTAAACAATTTATAAAACTTTTTTTGGTGAGTATACATAATGACATAAACCAGCAAGCTAAATACAAAAGAAGGAGCTAAAGCAAAGAGAGAAAGACGAAATGCAGTGAGTTAACTGAAAAAAATAGAAGCGTTTTATAGCAAATGGAGAGGAAAGGAAACTCAGAAAAATCAACAATATATCAAATGGTGCACAAACTAAAAGAGTAGCCAGAGTTTATTGTTGTATAAACTGATTTATGACACTTTCAAAAATCCTGTGGTGAAAAATATATTAAGAAAGTGTGATCCACCAGAGTAGAAAAACAGATACCTGAGTACATCTTGAAACCAGTGAAAATAAGAAAATTGATCAGAACAATGAAGTCTTGTCTATGTGATAAATCAGTGATACTATTTCTCTCCAATAACAACTAAAAATGAAACACATTAACAAATGCAACTGACAAAGTTAATTCCCTATTGTAAAACATGACTTCCCTTTCTGATACATATTATGGTATTGAACAAGATAAATTTAGAAAACAATAATAAAATAACCAAGATTATAGACATTTTATGCATTATAAGAAATTTAATTTTGAATGTATTCTAAGTCATGAGTAATTTTTTAAGCCATCTGTACAGACTGCTAAATTCAATACTAGCCAATTATCACTTAAACAGAAAAACAATGCAGATTACGCGAGCTGTTACTATTTTGTTAGTACATTTAAAAAATGCAATTGAAATAATGAAATAAAACCTCTTTGGGAGCAAACATCACTAAGCAGTGATCTTTTTTGAATAGTGATCTTCCATATCTGCTGAGGTCTTTAAAACTTGAAATTCATTTGGATGGAAATAGGCCTTCTTTAATAAACTTTATATTGGTCTGAAGTTATTGCTTCTTGATGTCTCTGGATCACCATTAAACCATATATAATTTTTCAGGCCAGGGATACAAGGATATATATTCATGGGCAATTTGGAGTCTTTGAATTACACTAAATGGACTCATTTTCATCTTCCAGAAATTGCTGAATAACTTTTCCTTTAATATTGGTTTTTATTTCTTGTTTCTGTCATGTGGCTTATTTGAAGAAATCCACTCACTTCCTGCCTCTAAACTGCCTTGAGCTAAACAAAATATCAGAGTAATAGGAGAAGCAAGGATAATTTAATAAGTGTAACATCATTTGGCATGAAATCAAGAGGGTATGGACGGATGGTCAGAGTAGCCTCTCCCCTTGCAGTGCAATAAAATACATAGGACTTAGTCCAATATTCAGAAATTTTGTGTGACTTACTTTTATATTTTTATAGGTTGAGTTTGGTAGAGTCTGAATACTTGAGAAGTGTTACTTTGTCAATGCCCTAAAATTTTCAGACGTGTAACCAATTTTCCATTCAATCTTTCAAAATATTTTTCTCAAATCAGATTAAATATGTGAAAATATACTGTAACTTCAATTATTTTCAAGTGTTTACCCAGTTTCTATATTTTTATCTATTATATTCTGTCCTTCAATTTGTATTCTACTTTGTAATTTTCCCAGTTTGTATTTTCGCTTTTCTTCTGAAACACAATTTTCTGAAATCAAGAGCAGTGATCAATAAGGACCTGAATGTCAAATTATTGGGAGTATTTTCCCCTTCCTCCTACTCATATAGCTCATGTTGAGTGTCATTTAGAGTGTTCTGGTTTATCTCCTTACATTTTAGTGTTTGCATGCTTAAACCTGAATTGTCTTCCTAGCGTTTGAGAAGTTTTTTTCTTACTCTATAAGAACGGGAAAAGATAATTCTCAGCCAATAATTCACAAACCTTGAGGTTGTTAGAACATAGGGAAACCCTGAACTGGAGCCCCTGGCTGAGAATTGCCCACTGTGGACATTTTGAGACCAGGACTAGTGTCATAGTTCAACGGTAGAGGAAGAATACTGCTCTCTGCTCATTCACGTAAATCAACTGTAGTCAAAAATATGTCTCAATGAATCAATTTATTTTTTTATTCAGTTTCTCCATCCACCAAACCAACTTCCTCAAGTGTCTTCTTAAAATCCCAGGATTAGACTATTTTAGACCATCTTGTCTAAACAAAGGAAACAATTTTGAAAGATAAGATTAAAGTATGAGTGCATAAGTAAGAACATAAAGAAAAGATCTGAAGTAAACTTCTCATTGAGGACTCTCTAACTTTTAAATATGTATTATTTTAGGCATCCTTTAACATAATTTAGAAAAAAAGTAGTTCAAGAGTTTCCTATTTATTGTGTTATGAGGAAATAGTCTAGAAAACTTCCTGAAACATCAATTTAATATGCTAATTGAGAAACAAAAATCCATATATTCAAAAGAGCAAGAGCTACTATCAAGTAACATTTTTGTTTCCTCTTCTCACTAATGAATCTAAAGTTATTATAGAAATGAGAAGAGCTTGCATATTTTGTGCTTAAATTTTTGTCATCCAGATTGTCATAGAGCTTTTAAAATGGAAACCAGGGGATCTACCTTAAACCCTGAAAGTGGAAATTAGGTGAATTTAAGTCATGTGCTCCATAGCACGTAGAAGAAATAACTGTACATAGTAGAAAGACTGGCAAAATTAGCCTTTTTACTGTCTTCTCAAAAGCTGTGCAAAGTGTTAATGCCTGTGAATAAATGCTCTGAACTAGCCAGTTGGTATTAAAAAGAACATTTTAAATGAGAACTTGCATGAAAGTGAGACACAACATTTGTTCTCTCTAATTATTATGAGTCACATAACAAATGACAGTTCTTTAAGTGAACTTAGCAAGAAGAAAAAGACAGTTCAGAAAAGAAATGCCATAGAATTTGATTCTCTTAGATCCAGTTCTTTTCATTTGCTACACTGGATTTGGAAAGCTGTAAGTGACAAAAATAGCAGTGTGAAAAATTTGTAAATGCTTGAAGTTCCTGTGGCAGAGACTATGATGTGTTCATCAGAACCTATTTCATTTTCCTACCACATACTCTGTTAGGCTATATTTTATCATTTTCCTTGCACTTAAATGAGGTAATTTCCTGAGTTCTGGCCAATAAAGTGTAAGAATTGTTATCTATGTCTATTTCAGGACAAGTAGTCAACATAGGCGTGTTCCTTCCCAACAGTCTTTCTCCCTGTCTTCTGGGAGAATGATGAAAACATTGAGGACCTAAAGAATAGTGGCATCACAAGAAAGGAGTCCGAGTCCCAGAGTAGTCAGCTGGAAGGCGAGAACACCTACATTGCACTGTGACATGAATGAATAGTAAGCTCTTATTTTCTTAAGCCATGGATAAATCAAGATGTATTTACAGCAGTGAGTGATAACTAAGCTAATAGAGAAATCAGTTTTTTAGAGTGGGATGCTACAATAAAAACCTATAAAATGTTTGACATTGGTTTTGCAATTGGGCTTTTAGCAATGAGATAGCATACTGGAAAGCTAGAAGTCCATATTGTAAAATGCAAAATATTTAATGAAATCTTATCTATGATAACCTGGAAGGCAGAACAGGTGACTATGAAGCAGGTGGTCGAGGAAAGTGGTAGGAAAGAGTAGGCATGTTTGTGTGTTTTTGACATTCTTTGCCTTCCACAAAGTACAACAACGAAGAGCTCAGGCAGAAGGGGGCTGGATCTCAAAATAATATTAAAGGCAATATAGACAGACTAGAGAGCAAGAACCTGTAACAAACAGAAAATTGTTTTAACATTCACCTACTTATGCTAACACTTTCCCTCTACTCCACAGTTACTTAAATACTTCTATTTATACAATGTCCTTTTCCCTGGCAATATTAGTTACATGTGGGTATTTTTTAATCAAATAATAGATATCAGGATCTGGCACGTAATAGCTCCTTAACTAAAGTGCAAGAACATTGTTTGTATTGCTTTCTCAAGTGTTACCAAGTGCACAGATGAGTGTCCAGCATATAATAGGCACTCAGAAAATATATTTGCCGAATATATTTACACGTTTAATGTACTAAATTAAAACAGCTTAATTAAGGAGAAATGAAAGTTTAAGTTTCTATTCTGATAGTCTTACATAAACACAAATCTCAAAAAGAATGGAAAAGTAACAAGTCAGCGGAATACAAAGGAGCCTTGTATGTTGACAGAGTGTCATATATGTACAGTTTCATATATGTGCAAAATCACTACTTTGCAAAGTCATGCAACTGCCCTTTAGTCAAAGATCATTAGGAGCACCTATATGGGCAAAGGAGGTTTAGTTTATAGGCTCATTGCAACAAGGAAGATAGCCTACCATGGGGAAAGAGGAAGCATCTCAGCAAGAGGGTATTAGTAGGACGTTGTTATAAGATTTTAGCTTCTGTTACATGATTTTGGAGACGGTTCAGGAAGGCAGTGTTTTGCTTTGCATTGAGTGCTGTAGGAAAGCAAGGGTAATTCTAGGATTGGGTAGGCTAACATGTTTTATTTAGATGGTGGCAGAATTGGAGCAGATCTAAAGCTATAATTGATAAAGAAGCATCATTAACTCATGTTATCATGAAAAAGGGAATGCTTGGTCATTTTTGTGGTTTGGACAGAGTTCTTACTTTTGTCTGTGCTCAAACATGATTAAAGAGTGGTTTTGCTTTTGTGTCTCATGATCTCTGAAATTGTTTATGTTCAACAGGAGAAAACCATGTCTTACCTCTTAAAGCCAAACCCACTCCTACCTAATAGCTATCAGGGACTACCTTTCTCGATCACATGTTTGCAAATGAAAAATGATGATTGATTAGGTAAACTACAAATATAAAAATCATAAAATCATTGTCATTTTCAAATAAGGTGGGAAAATATCCATATGTTCTGGTCAGGAGAGGAGATAGGGATTCTAATATAATAATCATAACTTTAAAATATCCACAGGTTTCAGCTTGTCTTTTTCTGAAGTTATTCTCTTCTCAAAAATAAATAATAGTAAATATATAAAGTGGACTTTGGCTACTGCCAGTCTATTATTCTTCAAAAACAATTGTGTCTGTTCAGAACAACTTTTTTTTTTTTTACAATATGTTAACAGAGCCATTGGACCTTCCCAGAAGAAAAATATATTTCTCTCCTTTATTTTTCCAGTATGAAATTTCATACTAATGAATGTAATTTTCTGAACAAAGTAACCAGAGTATAATGTAAGTAAGCATACTTGGCTTCCCTTCCATTACAATTCAAAATAGTGCTTCAAACTTAAAAATACATCTATATCTCTATTATCTATCTATCTATCTATCTATCTATCTATCTATCTATCTATCTATCATCTATCTATCTATCATCTATCTATCTATCTATCTATCTATCTATCTATCTATCTATCTATCTATCTATCACTAGCAAATATGGACTCCAATGCATGAAGATAGATAATATTTAAAATAAGCAAGGCAAAATTTCATTAAAAACCTAATACATATGAAACAAATTTTTCAAATTAATGATGCATTTCATCAAGTCAGTGTCAAAAATGACGGGATAATACCTTAGTGACTTTTTGAAGAATTAGACAATGCCTCTATGCATTGTATACTGATAGGTACTAAGGGAAGACTATTAAAGCACAATAGAAGTTTGTCCCATGGAGGCCAAGAATGAGATTCAAAATTAGATAAAGATACATGACCTAAAATTTCCCTGCATATCTTAAACCACAAAAATAACTTGGCCCTTCTGAAACCATATACAGATAATATAGATAAAAGCCTCTCTGCAGTTTATACTTTGATAACAGATACCAGCACATTGTTGATCTAGATTTTGTAATTCTATCTCCCAGAAGAATCCTAATGCCTTAGGAGCAATGTTTATAGAAAGTCAGTTTGGGTGATAATCATGAAAGACTGAATTCTGATAACTGGGTAGTAAAACAACGTGGTTACAGAGCGCTGCGATCCTTGGCCTCCTTTCCTATAAATGACAAGCAAAAATAAAAATTTTAGAAGTGTCCTCCTTGGTTTTTTTTTTATCTGAAAAAGATATTAACTCTCTTTTAGTCAAATATTAATCTGGTAAAATATTTTCTTTTCTCATAATTTTTTAAAATAGAGACCATTTGACCATGTACATAGAGTACCTCTTTATTTATTTATTTATATGTTTGACATTTGGTAATTTCCTTTCTCTTAATTACTGAGAGGAAAATACAGTAGTGGAATCTATACCATTGAGAACTTTCTAGTAGATTTAAATTTGGGGTTTTGTGCCTAATTATTGAATTTTTATCAGGCTTGTAGATGGTGTTATTAGGTCATAATTACAATTTAAGACAAGTAATATATTTATTTAAAAAATATTTTGATTTATGCCATAAGTCAAGTTTATGTCTAAAATAAGTGTTACATCTAAAACTTTATTTCACAAACAGTTTTACTTTTGGAAAGCAAAACCTTGATCATTAAGATCTGCATGTATTAGAAATCCTGATTGATTTTCTTCCCTGGTGAAAGTGAGATCATATCAAATAAGACATCATAGCAAATTGTAGTTCATATGAGTTTTTAAGGCACTATAGGAGGGCTAAGAGTTGGTAAAATTTGATTGAAAATTAAATTTGCTTTAAGAGATTGTCCTCCATTCTCTATGAATAAATTGCAAATAGATACCTTACATGGAACAGGAACAGAAGTAAGTCATTTGAAAGAAATTTTGACACCAAATTTCTTAAGACCCTGACAAGCCAGAGATAGAGATGTGGTTATACTGGGAAGGATTCTGATTCTAATGAAGTTCACCTTAGCTCATTGTCGCTTCTGTTCGGAATTTAACGAAAGAAGATACCTAATTTTTGTAGCTGCTCTGTGTGTGTGTCTGTGTGTGTGTGTGTAACATTAAAATTAGATTTGCTTTAAAAATGTCACATTAGCATAAAATAATTTATACCTAGTTTAAGAATAGATGAGTATAAAAGTACACTAAACTAAGCTTAACAGTATTTCGGTCATAGCTCAACATCCTTGTGATACTTTCACCAAAATATATAGGCTCTTGACAACTAAGTCACCATGTACACTCGAACATATAAAGAAATATGTTTATTTGATCAATTAACAATCACTTTTGTTAGATCAATTAAGAATAAAAAATATAAAAGTCTTTATTTGTATATTTCTTCTTTAATGCTTTTTCTTTCTTTATGTAAATCCAAATTTCTGACCTATTCATTTTCCTTCTTTCTGAAGAACTCTTCTAACATTTCTATATATCAGGTCTACTGGTGAAAAATTCCCTCAAATTTTGTTTGTCTGACAACACCTTTGTTTCTCCTTCACTTGTTCTTTGAGCTTCCTGGACCTGTGGCTTGGTGTCTTATATTAATCTTGGGTTTTGTTTTTTTTTTTTTTTTTCACACACACACACTGTATTTTATTTTTACAAGAGATAAATAGACTGACACCAAGCATTGTACATGGATGACCACAACAAAAGCAACAATAATTGCAATTACCAAACATGAATCTTGGGAAATTCTCAGTCATTGTTGCTTCAAATATTTCATCTTTTCCTTTCTCTCTTCTTTTCCCAGTATTCCCATTACACATATGTTTGAGGACGTTTAGTATGTTTTAGAATGTGTCCCAGTGCAGATTCAGTGCAAGTAAGGGAACCTGTCTGAGTCTCATTAAGTAATCCTTGAATATATTGGAAAATGCTGTATAAATGAGTTAGTAATGATTGGCTAACTCTTGGGACACTGGATCTTATTAATAATAGCATATTTCATGGAATTTAAAAAATACTGGGTTAGTCATGGAAATTAATAGTTTTCTTTATAATGTATGTACTACATTCCATTTCAATATGTCATATAAAACTAGAATGATATAACAAATGACAGAATTTAATAACTTTGCATTGCCATTTATTTCTCAGTTACTGTCTCAATTTTGGTATATTAAGGTAAGATATCTGAATTGAAATTATTAATGAGAAAGTTAATCCTCTCTACTTATTTCATTGTCTAAATATATTCTAGGATTGTTCCAAATTGTACACGTATTAACAGACTTAACAGAAACTCTATTTTAATTGTTTCTCCTCATTTTAATCCACCATGCCTTAATCTCATTGGGCTCTTTGCTGCATTCCTGTAATTTAGGAGCCATCACAGCACCACTGTTAACAAGAAGAGTGCATTTAATAATAGCGTCTACCTCTCTGGACATCCATTCTACTAATAGGCCTAACAGAAAGCTAATCATCATTAGTGTGATCATTTTATTTCAGAAACTCCTAACCTCCCTGTTGAATTACGGTATTAGCAATTGCAAATTATTAAAAGTTATGGCAGGAGGACTAAGCTTATTATGATCTAGCTCTTAAAGAAATCTAAGTTGGGCTTCCCTGGTGGTACAGTGGTTGAGAATCTGCCTGCCAATGCAGGGGACATGGGTTCGAGCCCTGGTCTGGGAAGATCCCACATGCCGTGGAGCAACTAGGCCCGTGAGCCACAATTACTGAGCCTGCGCATCTGGAGCCTGTGCTCCGCAACAAGAGAGGCCGCAATAATGAGAGGCCCGTGCACTGTGATGAAGAGTGGCCCCCACTTGCCGCAACTAGAGAAAGCCCTCGCACGGAAACGAAGACCCAACACAGCCATAAATAAATAAATAAATAAATAAATAAATAAACCCAAAGTTAAAAAAAAAAAAGAAATCTAAGTCACTGGGAGACGTTCTGCAATAAGAATAGACACAAATCTCTTAGTAGTAAGCATAGAGTAGGTAATGAAAAACACAGCACCAAACCACCAAATGCACAGAATATAATCCTTTAGAGGTAATATTTTGTTTCAATAGCTCCTACTTTTAAGTGATTCACTCTATCTCTCTCTCTAAAACTTATATATTTGTTTCTTTTCTTTTACTCCAATAATTTATTTAACATAACATGGATAGAATCACACAGCTAAGTGACAGAAACTGGATTCATCATAAGTAGCACGGTTTCAAACACTGTGCTCTTAACTAAGCTAACCTGTAATTTAAAACATTTCTTTGATATATTTCTTGGTTTGACTCTATAGTCTTAATTTAGTTAATTTTGGTTGCTATTTTAATATGTTTATTAAAGTATATATGCCCATTTTTGAAAATCAAACACTTTAAATACCAAAAAGTTTATAAAAGTAACAGTCCTTTGCCCTAGTTTACCTGATCCCCAATTCCACATCTTAGAATACTCCATTTAATTCTTTGAATGTGTATTCTGGTATATGCTTCTGCCATTATGATTTGTTCTATGAAGTTTAAATGCTATCTATGGACAAACTATAATAATTTAATTTAATTCATTTACATATTTAATTAATTTACATATTTTCCCTATTACTTCCCTTACCCCTCCAAACAAAATATTACTACTTTAGTTTCTCCCATGGATAAGTAATATACATAAAGGATTTATTTTTTCTAAATGTATAAACTAAATGTCTTCATTATGTATTTGTAAGTTCAGGACAGTAATGATCCTAACTCAAATGCAATATTTCTACTTCCCCAAATCTGTCATAGATAGTTATCTTTTCTAGTTTGGTGTATGGCTTACCTATCAATATTGAAAATCAACAATTTAAAAAATATTATTGTAAACAAGAATTTTTATTGTAATGCAAAGTGATGTGTGATACTGTTTCTTTTCTTATTCAGTGTTTTGTCCTTAGCTTTGTAAATGCATGCCTCTTTTTCTTTGTTCCATTTTCCTTTGGTATAGCCTTAATTTTTCTAAGTATGCATCATATTATCTTCTCTACACAGATTATTCTCTTTCTCAGAGCACTCCACATATCACAAACACTACTGCCTCTCGCATCCATCCCTGATCTAGATCTGTTACTCTCTGAGTCTTTGTGAAGCATCACCCTGGGGTTTTCCTCCATACCTCTCTTGAGTTGGATCCACTGTGCCTTATATCTTCTACTTTCTAAATTTAATACGTTGCTTTGCTGAGTCCGTCACCAAATAAGTAGCTTAGAAAGGGTTTGTAAATACAACATTTCATCCATGAATATGAAAAATATCTTTATTTTGCTTTGCCACTGGATTGATAGTTTGGCTGTCTTTAAAAAATATAGATTCAAATGAGTTTTCCTTTAGTGAAATATGAAATCAGAGCAGGAATTCTGTGAGGAACTTGGCAGATCCTCTCTCCAAAAAGCAATGATGAAATGTGACAAACTTGACAAGAACAATCAGTTAAGCTTCTGGAAATTTACCAGATACATAGTGTTTATTTAAAAGAAAATCACTGAACTTCCATAAGAACAGTGGGCATCTGTGGGGACAGGAAATGCAACTTACACTAGTAGATCATTGAAAGGGGTGGTCAGTAGATCCACTCCTACTTCTTTATTTTCTCATATGTATAGTGTACCATTTGGAGTCACAACAGTACATGTTAGTCATTGATACAGATTGTATAACTTTGTATCCCTTCAGTGTATTACCTTCAAGCTGTCATCTCAACTGCATTTTCAGAAGGGCATACCTTTGGTCTATCAACCTGAATGAACATTCTGTATATCTGCAGATATGGATACTAACTGAAGTTCTGCCTGAAGGAAAGACAAAATCATACCCAGCATATATACAAATTCTAGCCAACATGAATAGCTGCCTTTTCAGTGTGGCAGAGGTCTAATGTAATCAGCTTGTCTCTAAGTTACTGATTGATTTCCTCAAAGAATGTTGTTGATATCCAAAGCTTTGAATTGGTCTCTGTTGCTGGAGTGATTGGACATCAGCAGCTGTTCTTTCTAATTCTTAGTTGAGGGAAGACCATGATATTGGGCCTATAATAGCCTCCATGCCTACTGCCACCATGACTACTCAGGGGTTCAGTACTGAGGTGAGTTAGGTCAGAGGCTAGTTTAAATTGGCTGGCCAAATCACTCTGATTGCTTAGGGTGTTTTCACGGTGAACACTTTTTGGAGGACATCAATATGCAGTAAAAGATCTTTATGCTTTCTGCCCCATTCAATGGGTATATCCATGTGCCATTTTCCCAATTCTCTTTAAGTTTTCAATCTTTCCTATTTCAGAATCTTAATTAACCAGCCAAGTCCATCACCATTACCCATGTGTCCACATATTGTTCTTATCTCTGACCACTTCTCTTTCCACACAAAGTGGATACTCAGGGGCATTGTCTGAACCTCTGCTATTCAGTAATTTTTCCTTCCACTCTTTCACAGGGCCACCTAAAAACAAGGTTGTAGCGCACCACTAGGATACAATAGCAGTAGTGAATGCTGCAGTGTGCCACTCAGATTCCCCTCCAAGTCTGAAGTGCCCATATCTCTGCCATGAGTGTTGGCTGCTGACACCCTCAACAAAGTCCTTTCTAAGCAGCTGTTCTTATTGAAAGGATCTTCTCTTGTCAATAGATTGCACATCTTCTTTAGGACCAGCAAGTGTCCATGGACTGGTTGATGCAGAGTTATGAAATCCAGCCTCAATGTTGGACACTTTGGAAGGGCAAATTTTAATTCTTGATTATAGCATATGTCTCCATTTTAAAAATCTTTCTGCTAATTTAATAACAATTTTGATTTTTTAAACTATTATAAATGAATTTTATGAAAATTCATTTAAATTCTTCATTTCGTGTGTATATATATATGTATACATGTGTGTATATATTTATACACACACTCACATTATATAGCTACTGTTCCTGAATTCATACTAAATCACTTACTAGTACTCTTTACTTTTTGCATTACCCCTATTATTTGGAGAGATTTCTACCATTTTCCATAAGTGCTTAACCTCTAGTTTCTCTATTCTGCTTTTAACCCTTCATGTGATCTCTCCCTGATCATGTTCATCTCATTCCTCAGCAAAAAAATTCATGAGGGACCACCACATGAACTTCTATGTACAGAACCCTATCTCTACTTCTTCTTTTCTTTTTAAGATTTATTTATTATTCATTTATTTATTTTATTTATTTTTGGCTGAGTCAGGTCTTTGTTGCGGCATGCAGGATGTTTGTTGAGGCATGCAGGAATCTTTCGTTGCAGCGCACGGGCTTCTCTCTAGTTGTGGCATGCAGGTTTTCTCTTCTCTAGTTGTGGCACGTGGGATCTGTAGTTGTGGCACACGGGTTCCAGAGCACTTGGGCTCTGTAGTTTGCAGCATGCAAGCTCTCTAGTTAAGGTGCATGAGACCAGTAGTTGTGGCACGTGGACTTAGTTGCCTGCGGCATGTGGGATCTTAGTTCCCTGACCAGGGATCGAACCCCCATCCCCTGCACTGTAAGGCGGATTCTTTACCATTGGACCACCAGGGAAGTCTGTGATCTCTGCTTCTTCATCTCTATAGTGTTATCATGTTCTTCTTGCACTCATTTTGTTGCACTAAGTTAGGAAATTGTCCCCAGGCAGAAAGCCAAGGTGATTATGGGGTGATATCATGTTTCCCTTTCCTTTGGGTAACAGTATTGTCCTGTCTCTCATGTAATGCTTGCCTCATACCTCATATATTGTGCTTCAATTTTGTGGTTGCTTATAGCATCCAGCCTAGTCTGGAACCAATTATATTGTCATGGCCAGAAGCAGAAGTTCCTCCCACTTTATTTCTTCTGACACTTTATGCCATCCACCCATCTTCTCAGATTCCAGTTACATGTATATTAAGTTATTTGATATTGTCCCACAAGAAACTGAGTCTCTGTTCATTTTTGTTCAGATTATTTTCACTATGGTTCAGTTTGACAGTTTAAATGCAGTAGTGTTTATATGTTCAATCTGTTCTTAAAGCCATCCCTTGAACTTTTCCATTCATATGAAAATTGGGGCTCAGTTGTTTATTGTTGTTTGTTTCTAGTTTTTAGTACTGTGATTCCCTATCTTGTTTCTCATTATATTTATTTATTTATTTATTTTTTTATATTTATTTTTGGCTGTGTTGGGTCTTCGTTTCTGTGCGAGGGCTTCCTCTAGTTGCAGCAAGCGGGGGCCACTCTTCATCGCGGTGCGCGGGCCTCTTCACTATCGCGGCCTCTCTTGTTGCGGAGCACAGGCTCCAGACGCACAGGCTCAGTAGTTGTGGCTCACGGGCCTAGTTGCTCCACGGCATGTGGGATCTTCCCAGACCAGGGCTCGAACCCGTGTCCCCTGCATTAGCAGGCAGATGCTCAACCACTGCGCCACCAGGGAAGCCCCTCATTATATTTATTTTTATCTTAAATCTTTGTTCATAGAAAATATATAATGGCTGTTTTAAATTATGCTTTTGCTAATTCCAACATGTCTGTCATTCTATTGATACTATGATAAATTTTCTCATGGTTGTTTGTTGGTTATATTTTCCTTTGTCTACACATATCAAGTTTTTTGTTTTGTTTTGTATGTAGGAAACTATGGGTAATATTGTTATGAATATCTGAGTGTGTTTTCTTTCTTTAAAGAGGTTTGCATATTGTTCTGACATGCAGTTCATTTACATTTGAATCTGCTTGATTTTTTTTTTTTTTAATTTTTTTTTTTTTAATTTATTTATGGCTGTGTTGGGTCTTCGTTTCTGTGCAAGGGCTTTCTCTAGTTGTGGCAAGCGGGGGCCACTCTTCATCGCGGTGCGCGGGCCTCTCACCATCGCGGCCTCTCTTGTTGCGGAGCACAGGCTCCAGACGCGCAGGCTCAGTAGTTGTGGCTCACGGGCCCAGCCGCTCCGCGGCATGTGGGATCCTCCCAGACCAGGGCTCGAACCCGTGTCCCCCGCATTGGCAGGCAGACTCCCAACCACTGCGCCACCAGGGAAGCCCTGCTTGATTTTTTTTTAAGACTTGTTTTTTAAGCTTCCTTAGTCCTTCTAGAGTGATCATGAACCTAGCAACTGAGTAGCCCTATAAATAGAAGCAGAAAACTCTGATTTTTTTAAAAATGAAGGTAGTACTCATTCAATGTCTACACTTTAAATGAAATGTGAGTAAGTGTATTTACTCACAAAAATACAGAACTTGTAGATTTAATTGATTTGATATTCTGTGATTAGCTTTCTTATCACCAGGAATGATATTTTTGAACAAAAATAGAAATAACAATACCACAAAACTTTTCAAAATTCTTTCAATGAATACAAATTATTAGGAAAATAAAATGCTATACATAAAATTATCTCATTATCTATTACTTGAAAGAATATAAGCAAAATAATCTTTATAGATTTTATAACTCTTGAAATTTAATTCTTGATATTGCTGCTGTGCTCTTACAACATTCAGTTCATATAAATTTATTAGTTATTTGAGAACCAAAAATTAATATAAAGCCTGAAAGCATTCTCCGTATTTTTTGATTTGGAAGTGACAGTCTTCCTATGAAAAGTTAATATGGGTGTTTTAACCCCTTTTGCATTGGAAAAAACAAAGGTAAATTAGTAGTTACTTATTTGAGGTTTCCGTTTAAAGTGGCCACATAAATTTTAAATTAGTTCTTTTTATACTACAATTTTGTCTTCTATACACAGTTTCTCTGTGATATGAAATTATGTCATAAATGATATATTACTCTCCTCTTTTTCCCTTTTAACATCTAAAGCCTAAATTTTAATACTAAATTATTTTAAGCCTTCTTTATCACTAGCAATCTTGGATATATAATTTTAAAATATATTTTTTTTCCACAGGGTTTACCTACCTTAACCCTTTTCCAATGAAAGAATTGCAAACTTTGTTTGTTTGGTGTGCATTTTAAAAAATGAGTTTTAAAAATAATTATTCTGTCATAGTAATCCCATTTCAGGGTTCCATCAGTGGCTTCAAAATTTACATTAAATGTTCATTTTTTTGATCACAGCTGTCATTAAAATGGGAGATTGCTATCTTGAGTTTACAGAGGGCATTGACGTGGAAAGCGTAATGCATAGTTTACTAAATGTACTTTGCAAAATAGAAGGAAGACTATTTTAAGCTGTCAAGGTTAGTTGTACATTTTTTGGATGAGCAATACATATGTGTTGGGCAAGTAACAATTGTGATATAACATAGATAATGAGCAGACATCAAAAAAGGGAACATTCTAATAAGATAATTACCTCCAAGATAGTATAAGTTTCCTTTGAATCATAGTGAAGTTTCCTTTCAAGTACTTGTCAAATATTTATCGTTTGCCTGTATTTCTTTTATGTCACATTTTCTGAACATGTTTCCTCTTTGATTTCTACAATAAAAACATTAAGTATATTTTAGATTGCAGACCAACATGAGTGTATTCCAGCATTGTAATATGTTGTCAGAAGTTGCTGGCAGCCTTTGAGAAGTGAACAAATGTTGCACATTAATATGTGTAGCCAGAAAGCACTCAGTTTGACTCTAGGAGGGTTGAAGAAAGCAAAGGAATGAGAGATAAGAAAAACTATAGATGTAGATAAATAATAACTTATTAAGAAAAGTGCTTTAAAGGTAGAATATGTAAAGAATATTACCATTTTATAGTCAGTGTTTTATTTGCTTAATGATTTCATTGATTCAACAATTTTGCCTTGAATATTCAGGTCCTTATATAAGGCATATGGCACTATATAGGAAGGAATATGGGAAGTTGCAGGTCATGAATGATTATGAAGAGGGTAGAATTAGTGAAGATGATGTTAATGACTGCAATACAATGTAGTAAACGTATGAGAGATATTCAGAACACATGGGGATTTTAGAGGAAGGGGAGATTGCTTTAAACAAAAAGTTTTCGGGAGAAAATGTATCACTTGAGTTGGACCTTTAAGGATATACAGAATTTCTTCATAACATGATAAAATGGGAACTAAACAAAGGGAGGTGACATGTGAACAAAGTCACAAAAGCTACTAACTATGGAATAAATAAACTGAAAGTAATCTAGATTTATGTAATTTGCTGTTTGAAGATGAATGACACCAAGTAAGTTTCGGAAAAACCCCTGTTCCATAGTATGGAGGGAATAAATTAACAGAATTATGACCCTGGATGTTTAATTGTTGCAGAGAATATTGAAATTCAGAATTAACTAGTATGTGAGCTGCTATTATCTAGTATGGTTACTGTGGACATCACTGCTTGGTTTGAAGAGCAATTCTAGTCTAGGGAAGTCTACAGCAAAATAGTACTATGGTATTCTAGAATGTGAATGAGATTCTAAAATAGGGTGATTGCAGTTTGATTCAAAAGGCGAGTGAAAAGAGAGAATTATGAAAAATCAAATACCAGTCAAATATAAGAGATGATAGAAAGAGCTAGAATTAATTTGGATATTTCTTCCAACATGTGATAAGTTTAAGATCTTAAAAGAAATAGGTTCAGAATAACAGGTTAGGGTAGAAGAAAAGAAATTAGGTCTGGAAAATTTAAATTTGAGTTTCTGGTAATATCTCTGAGTAAAGCTCTCCATGAAGCACTTTGTAATGTACCTCTGAACTCTAGGCATGAAAGCAAGAGAATGATTATTCAGATTTGGAGTAAAATTGTAAGGAGATAATAGATTAGGCTGTGTTCCTATGTGCCACAGGCCCTACCTGGACTGTATTGCCAGAAATACTGAGACTAGAAGCCTCTGGGATATGTTTCAGGGGTGGAATTAACCATCTGAGAACTGGAAGAGTTGTCTACAAAAGTGTTGCAATTGAGAGATGAGTGTGCCTCCCCCATTCCCCTCCTCCCCCAAAAAAGGTCAGATATCTCTAATGTAATTTTAGAAAATATAATATGTCAATAAGATGTAAAGAGTAAAGTGCCGTTTTTACAGAGTTTTGAGGGATATTGAAAAACAGTTTTGATATATTGAAAATAGGTCTGTAACATTATTTAACCGGCATTCTGAGACAGATTCTCTGTAACATATGTGATTATTCACTTCTCTTTAAGAGTATTCTTTTCAGTGGGTCAGGTGTTGTTTCGTGGCCTGAAAGAAATCTGGCAAACTTTACTGTTATTCCCTAGGGATGCAGGTTCTGTAACAAACATCGGCTTACTCTCTTTTTAAAGAGAGAAAATGTGGCATAATGGACTATCCTATGTTTTGACCATCAGAAAAACCTTGGTTAAGATCTCATTTTCCAACACATTAGCTCCATTGAATTCTTTCTGCTGGTCAAGCAAATTTTAGATGCTGAAGTCAGACTCCAATTTTTACTGAATCTTGTCCTAGATGGTTAAATCCTAATGTTTCAAATTTGCATAATTCCATCACAAAGTGTAAGCTATTTTTTAATATATTAGCCCATTCTACTATGAGTTAATGAGCATGAATCTATTCCCAGAATGGAACCCCAGATGAACTATTTATAGATTTGAGTTCCCAACACTGTTTTGGGTTTTTTTCCCCTTCTTACTCATCTTCCTCAGTCATTTGTACTGTATTACCTCATGGGTTGGTTGCAAACCAAGAGGCCTCTGGGGTCAGAAAAATAATGAAAGTGGTTAAGGAATGCAGGCTTCATGATGTAGTAGCCACCACTCATTCCTGGTGGTAACAAGGTATGACCTGTAAATCATTTAAATGATGATAAGCCTATGCCTTTCTTCCATAAGGCAGAATCAGTTAACTGTGACAATAAATCTAGCAATCAATGTAGTCAATTCAAAAGGAAAAGTAAGAAAAAAAATTCAGGCAAATATAAATTTCACTCATTTTCATGGGAAAAATTTTAAAATTAAGCAAAAGTAAAAATCAATTATGTTGCACAGTGACTCAAACAGAAAAGAAAATTAACACTTGAATATTTTGAATGTTTAATAACTATAGATTTGTTACATTAGCAAAAATACTTTAGCCCAAATTATGTCTTTCTTTCTAGTAAAAGTAAGATGTTGTGAAAGAAATGTATCTTTTTTTTTTTTTAACATCTTCATTGGAGCACAATTGCTCTACAATGAGAAATGTATCTTTTTAAAAGGGTTTCATCTACACTCAATTTCGTTTCTAATCTAAAAATATATAAATGTGAAAATTTATTTTTTCTCTACATATTTTTGGAATAGTTTTACCTAATTGAAGTATTTAATTTAGAGGAACTTATTTCTGGAAATACTTAGTGATTTTATTGTATGTAAAAATATAGATTTTCAAATGATATATACAACTAAGAAAATCATTTTAATGCTACAGATAGTTTGAAATGAATCCTACTTTTCTTTGAGTTAGACAGCTATGATGCAAATAACTTAAATAATGCATAACAAAATTGATTAAAAGGGAGTGAAGTGTTTTGTACATATCAGAGCAACACCTTGTCCAGAAGTTAGATTTTTTTTTCCCCTCGCCAAATATTCGCATTAGGCAAAATGCATGTTGTCATGACAACTGGATGGTAAATTTAGCCTGAATAATTTCTTAATATATCAAGATAGAACTTTTTGCTAGTATTTATACTTCTTAAAACATGGCCTTTTTTCCTATCCCTGATTCCTCAAAATACTGCTTATTTATATTTCTAAATAATTTCCCTAAAATATATTCACTTTTCTGGTATTCAAATATATACTTTTATATGTTTAAGTCAATTATATTTTTTGCATTTATAAAAATATATAAATGTTTGAAAAAAATTAAATATTTACAGCAGCATAATCTTTTTTCTAGATGCTATTTTGTAGACATTCCTAAAATGTTAGAGTACAATATTTTCATACAGTACCTATCCAAAATTTTGCAACAGTACTTATATTAAAATAATTTTCGATGTATTTAACCTAAATAGTTGATAGTCACCTAATTATAACATTTTCACAATGAGATAATAGAGAAATGAAAATTTATACTGCAAACAACTTTCTCTTTAATTATATACTACACAGTCTTTAAAACTGGGATATAAGTATTTTAATATATCGTAATAAGAAAGGTACCTGGAAAATAATATTGTAAAATGTATATGCATTTGGGGAAGCATTTTTAATTTAAATGAGAAAATGTTACATAATGAACACCAATATTTTTAAGAAATTCTTCAGTATTTCTCAGTTAACCTTAATTTTCTTTAATGTGATTAGGATAATAATAATAAGACTAAGAACTTGGTATGAATACATTGACTCAGTTAATGTTCACTAACACAGTGTGGGATCAGCAGTTTGCCACAAATCATATAACTGGAATCTGCAATACTAGGATTCTGACCTGGATCTTTTTGACTCCAGACCAGCACTCTTAATCTCTCCTCATGCAGCCTTTGTTGTAGCAAATGAATGAACAATTAAGCTGAAAACATTGCAGTTAATCTTCAGCTGTACTGAAGGGCATAGTTTCTTTTGAGTCAAGGACTTGGAGCAAAATTAAAACTAGCCCCAAATAACTAAAGTTTTCTTTTATGATTACTTACCTGCAAGGTAATTTTAACACTTAAAACAAAATTAGGGACTTCACTGGTGGTCCAGTGGTTAAGAATCCGCCTTCCAATGCAAGGGACGCAGGTTCGATCCCTGGTCGGGGAATTAAGATCCCACATGCCGCGGGGCAACTAAGCCCGTGTGCCACAACTAGAGAGAGACCCATGCACCGCAACAAAGAGCCCGTGTGCTGCAACTAAGACCCAATGCAGCAAAATTAAAAAAAAAAAAATTAAAGTGTTGTAATTAGGAGACACACTACTAATTATACAGAGTATCCCCTCAGAATCCCTGGGTTAAGCTCATAGACACATAGGGTAAAATTGGAGACTCTAGAGAGACATGCCACAAAACTAAAACCCACCCATATTTCACCAGGCAGGAGAGTTATATTAGAAATATAAGTATGCTTCCTATCGCTTAAAAAATTTAGTGAGCTCACATGTGTGCATTTTCATGTGTGTGTTGGCTTAATGTTGAAAAAATAGACATTTTTTAGAATTTAACATCATATCATGACAATTTCCCCATTCCATTATATATTAATTGTCAACAGTTTTCCTGACCTCAAGGTAACCTTGCTATTTTATTAAGAGTATCTTTGAGAGTAACAAGTTTCATGTAAGAAAACATCAGTTATATTAAAATAACAAGGTACTTTTAATCACTATTTGGTTCTATATCCAGTAGATTATATAAATTATTTTTCTGGTATTTAAATTTTTTCTCGAATGTTCAAGAAGAGGACATGTTTTCATTGGTGCCTAAAAATCATAAGCCCAAAAAAAGTGAACTATGCAGAATTGCAGATGTCCTCCCTAATATGTTAGGAACATTCACAATATATGAGTTTCTCTCCAAATTTAACTAGAGACTGTAGATTCATTAATATTGCATATCACAGAGAGCTCACGTACTTAATAAACTGTCCTTAAGCATGAAGATGGAAATTGGAAGAGTAATCATAGAGCTGATCCTAGTAGCTATCAGACACTATATTGTTAAATGATAAAATTTACTTCAAATTTTCATGACAGATCAAAACTTCTCTCTAATTTCTAGAGAGAAAAAAGAATGTGACGTGAACTCGCCACCTTTCACTCACTGATATATCTAATTAGAGATTTGGGGAGAAAGTATGAGAATGTGTGAGTTAGCCTCTTTTTCTCGTGTTTTGACTTACTCTGTCCTCAGAATCCACAGTTATCTCTGTTACCTCTGTTAGGTGACCTGCCCTTATTCTACAAGTGGTCAGTTGTTCACCTTAATAATGACTAGATAATACTTAGGAAGTCTCCCTAGCCATAGACCTAAGACATATTCTCTAATTATATTTACTAGAAATAAAACTTTAAATATCAAATCATAACTCAGGAAAAGAAAGAAGAATATTTTTATCTCCTCAAATTCCTGCCTATATAAACAGCAGAATGAGAGTTCATATGTCATGGGAACAAACATTATCAGAAGCTTTCCTAAGCTAATTATATTTTCTCATGCAATAATGGATTAACTTAAGCAGGAAAATAGTTGATAATAATGCTTTATATTTCAGTGCTTCACAGTTGAGGCCAAGGATAGTGGAAATGGCCAACTCTAATCATATGGGTGTTTCCGTGTATATTTGTAGGACTGTGTGCAAACTGACTGTAGCTAGTAGCAAATTCTATTCAATAAGATGAATCTAATTAAAAAATAATAACTGCTGCTTTACATAAAAGTATTGGATTAGATGTGGTGCCCTGAACTACAAGAAAATGCACAAATGCTATGGTCTGAAACCCATCCTGGAGAAAGATGAATGATGGCAGCCATAGATTCAGGGATGGGATTTGGGAGTAGCAGGGATTTGTCACTTAAGAAGTAAAAGATTATCTTTTCCTGCTGCTTTTAATTTTCCTCTTTTCAACCCAAAGCTACTACCTACCACAAGAGTGAGAAGTCAGAAACTCAAGCAAAATGACTAACAGAGTGAAATATATAAAGTATTGAAAGGAAAAAATTCCAAAAACCTGGAATTCTGTATCCAAGGAAATTATCCTACACAAATGATGCAGAGATAAAGACTTTCTCAGACAAACAAAAACTGAGGGAATTTGTTGCCAGTAGAACTACCTTGCAAAAAATGTTTTTGAATTTCTCTCTGAGAGAATTTTTAAATTCTCTCTGAATTTCTTTAGAGAGAAGCAAAATAATATGGATCAGAAATGTGGATCTACATAAATAAAGGAAGAGCATTTGACAAGGTAAATCCTTTATTTTTCTTATTCTTAAATGATCTATGTTCAAATTAATAATTGCATCATGTATTGGATAAATAAACTTATAGATAAGTGAAATGAATGACAGAAATATAATAAGAGATGGGAGAAAGAAATTGAGAATAAATTGTTATAAGGTACTTGCACTACCCATGTAACAATATACTGTTGTTTGAAAGTGGAAAAAAAATTAGTAGTAAATATATATCATAAACTCAGAAGCAACCACTAAAAAAATAAAAATAAGCATAATTAAATGCTAATAGAAGAAAAAATGAGATCACATTAAATTATTACAATAAATAGCAGAAAAAGAGTGAAAAGAAAAAAGAAGCAAATAATAAGGTTAACAACTAGGAAACAGTTAAAATATGGTCACTCTTATTCTAACTGTATAAATAATCAAATGAAATATGAATGGAATAAATACACCAATTCAAAGACAGAGATTGTCAGAGTGGATCAAAAAACAACACCTAATTATATGTTGTCTACAAGAAACCCACTTTCAATGTAAAGATACATGTAGACTAAAAGTAAAGGAATGAAGAAAGATATACCACACTAAGGCTAATCAAAAGAAAGCAGGGATAGCTGTATTAATATCCAACATAGCAGATTTCAGAGCAAGGAAAGTTATCAGGGATAAAGACAGGCATTACATGATAAAGGGTCAATACTCCAAGAAGAAATAACAATCCTTAATGCATGTGCCTAACAACAGAGCATCAAAGTACATGAAGTAAAAACTAATAAGACGGCAAAGAGTAATAAACAAATACATTATAGTTGGAAACTTTAACACCAGAAATGAACAGATTTGACAGGTAGAAGTTAAATAAGATGTGATACCAATTTCTCTAGAATATATTTGAGAAAACAGAAGCAAAGGGAACACTTCCAAATTTATTTATAAGGACAGGTATGCAAGGCTGGTTCAACATTCAACCATCAATTAAGGCTGTTCACAACATCAGGCCAAAAAAGGAAAATCATATGATCATATCAATGGATGGAGAATAAGCACTTAATAAAGCACAACACCCATTCATGATAAAAACTCTCAACAAGCTAGGAAAAAATGGAACTTCCTCAGCATGATAGGAACGTTTATCAAAAAATTACAGCAAACATTGCTCTTAATCTTGAGAAACTAGATGCTTTCTCCTATGATCAGGAACAAGGCAAGGATATTCTCTCTCACCACTCCTATACAACATGGTACTGGAAGTCCTTGCTAATACAATAAGACAAGAAAAAAATTATATAGCTTGGGAGTGAAGACATAGAAATGTCTTTGCATATGAGATGATCATCTATGTAGAAAATTCCAGAGAATTAAGAAAAATACTCCTGGAACTAATAAATGATTATTGCAAGGTTACAGCATATGTTTAATATACAAAAGTTAATTGCCTCCTATATACCAGCAATGAACAAATGGAATTTGAAATTAAAAGTGCAATACCATTTACATTAGTACCCCCAAAATTAAATGCTTCAGTGTAAATGTAACAAAATATTTACAAAATTTATACAAGGAAAACTACAGTACTTTGATAAACAAAATCAAAGAAGAATTAAATAAATGGAGAGATACTCCATGTTCATGGAGTGAAAGACTCAATATTATTATAAAGATGTCAGTTCTCAACTTTATCTACAAGTTGAATGCAATTGCAATAAAAATTCCAGCAAGTTACTTTATGGATAGTTACATGTTCTAACTTTTATGTGGAAAGCAAAACGCCCAGAATAGCCAACACAATACTGAACAAGAACAAAGCTGGGGGACCGACACTACTAACGTAAAGACTTACTCTATAACTACACTAATCACGACAGTGTGGCATTGGTGAAAGAATAGATAACTAGATTCCTGTAACAGAACAGAGAGCCCAGAGAGACCACACTAAAATATAGTGAACTTGTCTTTGACAAAAAAGGAAAGGCGATTCGGTGGAAAAGGGTAGTCTTTTCAAAAAATGGTGCTGGATCACCAGTACATCCACATGCAAAAAAGTGAATCAAGACACAGATATTACACTTTTTACAAAGATTAATTCATAATGGATTGTAGACCTAAGTGTAAAATAAAAACTATAAAATTCCTAGAAAATAACATAGGATAAAATATAGGTGACCTTCATTTGGCAATAACTTCTCTGGTAAGAGAATGAAAAGACAAGCCACATACTGGGATTGTGGATTTGCAAAACACTATCTAATAAAGGACTTTTATCAAAAATATACACATAATACTTAAATTCAACAATAAGAATACAACCTAATTAAAAAGTGTGCAAAATATCTGTACAGATACCTCTCCGAAGAAGATATACAAGATGGCAAATAAACATATGAGATGATGCGCAACATCTTTACATTTAGTAAATTCCAAAACACTGACGACACCCAAATGCTCAAGAGTATGTAGAACAAGGAACCTCACTAATACTGGTTACAATGCAAAATAGTACAGCCTCTTTGGAAGACAACTACATTTTCTTACATCAGTAAACATACAGATTACCATCCGCCAATTGTGTTATGCAAATAAGTGAAAATCTTATGTATGCATAAAAACCTGCAGACAAATGTTTACAGAATTTTTAGTCATAATTGTCAAAAATTCGACTAAACCAAGATGTCCTTCAACGGGGTAATAGATAAACTGTGGTACACTTATATAATAGAATATTATTCAATGATAAAAAGAAATGAGCTATCATGCCACTAAAGGATTTGGAGGAATCTTAAATGAATATTTTGAGTCTAAGGAGCTAGTCTGAAGAGCTTACATACTGTATTGGTCCAACTATATGATATTATGGAAAAGGCCAAACTATAGAGACAGTAAAAAAATCAGTGGTTGCCAAGGAGTCTCATTTGGGAGGTGGGGTCACGAGTTGGGTACTGGATGAATGGCTAGAGAAGATGTGATATTTAGAGCAATGAAACTATTCTATATGATCCTATAATGTTGGGTGTATGGCATAGAAATTTGTCAAAGCCTACAGAACTGTACAAAACAAAGAGTGAACCCTCATGTATTATGGAATTTAGCTGAGAACAATGTATCAGTATTGGTTCATCAACTATAACAAATGTGTCACACTCATGCAAGATGTTAATAATAGGGGAAAATTTGGGGGAAGGGATACATGGGAACTCTCTGCACTTCCTGCTCAATTGTTCTATAAACCTAAAACTGCGCTAAAAATGAAGTCTATTAATTTTAAAATTCATGGCAGTGATAAAATTTGTATTATTCTTGAGGTGAAGAGATAAGAATATAATTAGGAGAGACATATTTAGGCCTTCAAACCATTATTATGTACTATTTTTTTAGGTAGATTGTGCATAGCTCGGCAAGTATTTCATATCTACAAAAATCACTATGTGTATAAAAATTAAGAAGAATAACTTGAAATAATGATAAAGTTAATTGGTTTTGTAAGCTTCTTGTATTGTTTACCAGTATCCCTTCAATTTATCTTCTCCAATCTTATCCTTTAGGAAACCCTAGCTCTTTTTCTAAAATGATAGAAGGAAGCATTTTTATTTGGTATATATATTTTTTTCCTCAAAAATACTAAATCAAGAGAATTTTAATGTGTATAATGCAATTCTATGTTTTGAGGATTTTGGGGGTTTTTGCTTTTTTTAAAAAACTGAGAATTTCTCTTTTCTACATTGAAATCATTACATATGACTTTTTTTTTTAATATGGACATGTGTACTATTGAGAAATGAAATATCTATCATATTAATTTAATTTATTATTAAAAACCCGTGTTGTATTCAGAAATATTAACATCCATCAAGAAACCAATGATCACCAAATTACCATTTAAAAATAATATACAGCATAAAGCCTCCTTGTTCTAGGTGGAAATTAATGAAAGGGTAGATATCCAAAGAGGATATAGCATATTTAATTAAACCAACCTAAAATTTATTGATTTCATGTTTGAAAATAATCATTAAGGTTTTTTAAGGTGTTGCCTTCGTTGGTCATACATCTATTCTGGTGATGCCACCTTTGCCAAACTATGTTTGGCAGCTATATTTTGTAGATTTGCCTTCACATTTTATAACACATTTGTCTGAGTGTACTTAATCTTGTCAAATATGTTCCTGGTGTTTGTGAATAGTGTGGGTGGGATGAATAAATGGGATAATAAAGTTTTTATTAAGATATAAATGTTGATTATAAAATGATATAATGTGTGTGTATGTATTTATGTGTTGTATACTCTCATGTATTAGTTCTAAAGTTGTATCCAAAGAGGGATTCTAAAATGTTTGGGAACAATAAAAGCATCATCAAAACAACATGCAACACCTAGGTTATTGCAAATAGTCATTTATATACATAGGATTTGAAAAATGTGGTAAATAAAATATTTTAAACCTGCATTTAAACCTGTATATTTCTTCATAGAGCTATTTTTATCATGGAATTCAATAAAATATATCAATTGAATATTCTGTGCCTTAAGATATGAAACTCTTGAGATAGCCTCCTCCACTAGAGGGCAGACAGCAGAAGCAAGAAGAACTACAATTGTGCAGCCTGTGAAACAAAAACCACATTCACAGAAAGATAGACAAGATGAAATGGCAGAGGGCTATGTACCAGATGAAGGAACAAGATAAAACCCCAGAAAAACAACTAAATGAAGTGGAGATAGGCAACCTTCCATAAAAAGAATTCAGAATAATGATAGTGAAGATGATCCAGGACCTCGGAAAAAGAATGGAGGCAAATATCGAGAAGATGCAAGAAATGTTTAACAAAGACCTAGAAGAATTAAAGAACAGACAAACAGAGATGAACAATACAATAACTGAAATGAAAAAAACACTAGAAGGAATCAATAGCAGAATGACTGAGGCAGAAGAACGAATAAGTGACCTGGAAGACAGAATGGTGGAATCCATGGCTGCGGAACAGAATAAAGAAAAAAGAATGAAAGAAATGAAGACAGCATAAGAGACCTCTGGAACAACATTAAATGCAGCAACATTCGCATTATAGGGGTCACAGAAGGACAAGAGAGAGAGAAAGGACCCGAGAAAATATTTGAAGAGATTATAGTCGAAAACTTCCCTAACATGGGAAAGAAAATAGCCACCCAAGTCCAGGAAGTGCAGACAGTCCCATACAGGATAAACCCAAGGAGAAAAACACCGAGACACATAATAATCAAATTGGCAAAATTAAAGACAAAGAAAAATTATTGAAAGGAGCAAGGGAAAAATGACAAATAACATACAAGGGAACTCCCATACAGTTATCAGATGATTTCTCAGCAGAAACTCTACAAGCTAGAAGTGAGTGGCATGATATATTTAAAGTGATGAAAGGGAAGAAGCTACAACCAAGATTACTCTACCCAGCAAGGATCTCATTCAGATTCGATGGAGAAATCAAAAGCTTTACAGACAAATAAAAGCTAAGAGATTCAGCACCACCAAACCAGCTCTACAACAAATGCTAAAGGAACTTCTCTAAGTGGGAAACACAAGAGAAGAAAAGGACCTAAAGAAACAAATACAAAACAATTAAGAAAATAGTAACAGGAACATACATATCAATAATTACCATAAACATGAATGGACTAAATGCTCCAACCAAAAGACACAGGCTTGCTGAATGGATACAAAAACAAGACCCATAGGTTTGCTGTCTACAAGAGACCCACTTCAGACCTTGGGACACATACAGACTGAAAGTGAGGGGATGGAAAAAGATATTTCATGCAAATGGAAATCAAAAGTAAGCTGGAGTAGCAATACTCATATCAGATAAAATAGACTTTAAAATAAAGAATGTTACAAGAGAAAAGGAAGGACACTACATAATGATCAAGGGATCAATCCAAGAAGAAGATGTAACAATTATAAATATATATGCACCCAACATAGGAGCCCCTCAATACATAAGGCAACTCCTAACAGCTATAAAAGAGGAAATTGACAGTAACACAGTAATAGTGGGGGACTTTAACACCTCACTTATACCAATGGACAGATCATCCAAACAGAAAATTAATAAGGAAACAGAAGCTTTAAATGACACAAGAGACCAGATAGTTTTAATTGATATTTATAGGACATTCCATCTAAAAACAGATTACACTTTCTTCTCAAGTGCACATGGAACATTCTTCAGGATAGACCACATCTTGGGTTACAAATCAAGCCTCAGTAAATTTAAGAAAATTGAAATCATATCAAGCATCTTTTCCAACAAAAACGCTATGAGATTAGAAATCAATTACAAGGAAAAAAACGTAAAAAACACAAACACATGGAGGCTAAACCATATGTTACTAAATAACCAAGAGATCACTGAAGAAATCAAAGAGGAAATCAAAAAATACCTAGACACAAATGACAATGAAAACATGATGATCCAAAACCTATGGGCTGCAGCAAAAGCAGTTCTAAGAGGGAAGTTTATAGCAATAAAACCCTACCTCAAGAAACAAGAAAAATCTCAAATAAACTATCTAACCTTGCACCTAAAGGAACTAGAGAAATAAGAACAAACAAAACCCAAAGTTAGCAGAAGGAAAGAAATCATAAAGTTCAGAGCAGAAATAAATGAACTAGAAACAAAGAAAACAATAGCAAAGATCAATAAAACTAAAAGCTGGTTCTTTGAGAAGATAAGCAAAATTGATAAAGCATTAGCCAGACTCATCAAGAAAAAGAGGGCGAGGACTCAAATAAAATTAGAAATGAAAAAGGAGTAGTTACAACAGACACTGCAGAAATACAAAGCATCTGAAGAGATCATTACAAGCAACTCTATGCCAATAAAATGGCCAAACTGGAAGAAATGGACAAATTCTTAGAAAGGTATAACCTTCCAAGACTGAACCAGGAAGAAATAGAAAGTATGAACAGACCAATCACAAGTCATGAAATTGAAACTGTGATTAAACATCTTCCAACAAACAAAAGTCCAGGACCAGAAGGCTTCACAGCTGAATTCTATCAAACATTTAGAGATGAGCTAACACCTATCCTTCTCAAACTCTTCCAAAAAATTGGAGAAGAAGGAACACTCCCAAACTCATTCTATGAGATCAGCATCACCCTGATACCAAAACCAGACAAAGATACTACAAAAAAAGAAAATTACAGACCAATATCACTGATGAATATAGATGCAAAAATCCTCAACAAAATACTAGCAAACAGAATCCAACAGCTCATTAAAAGGATCACACACCATGATCAAGTGAGATTTATCCCAGGGATGCAAGGATTCTACAGTATACACAAATCCATCAATGTGATACACCATATTAACAAATTGAAGAATAAAAACCATATGATCATCTCAATAGATGCAGAAAAAGCTTTTGACAAAATTCAACACCCATTTATGATAAAAACTCTCCAGAAAGTGGGCATAGAGGGAACCTACCTCAACATAATAAAGGCCATATACGACCAACCCACAGCAAACATCATTCTCAATGGTGAAAAACTGAAAGCATTTTCTCTAATATCAGGAACAAGACAAGGATGTCCACTCTCACCAGTATTATTCAACATAGTTTTGGAAGTCCTGGCCATGGCAATCAGAGAAGAAAAATAAATAAAAGGAATATATAATGGAAAAGAAGAAGTAAAACTGTCACTGTCTGCAGATGACATGATACTATACATAGAGAATCCTAAAGATGCCACCAGAAAACTACTAGAGCTAGTCAATGAATTTGTAAAGTTGCAGGATACAAAATTAATGCACAGAAATCTCTCGCATTCCTATACACTATTGATGAAAAAATCTGAAAGAGAAATTAAGGAAACACTCCCATTTACCACTGCAACAAAAATAATAAAATACCTAGGAATAAACCTACCTAAGGAGGTAAAAGACCTGTGCTCAGAAAACTATAAGACCCTGATGAAAGAAATCAAAGATATCACAAACAGATGGAGAGGTATGCCATGTTCTTGGATTGGAAGAATCAATATTGTGAAAATGACTATACTACTAAAAGCAATCTACAGATTCAATGCAATCACTATCAAATTACCAATGGCAGTTTTTACAGGACTAAAACAAAAAATGTTAAAATTTGTATTGAGACACAAAAGACCCCGAATAGCCAAAGCAGCCTTGAGGGAAAAAAACTGAACTGGAGGAATCAGACTCCCTGACTTCAGACTATATTACAAGGTACAGTAATCAAGACAATATGGTACTGGCACAAAAACAGAAATATAGATCAGTGGAACAGGATAGAAAGCCCAGAGATAAACCCACACACCTATGGTCAACTAATCTATGACAAAGGAGGCAAGGATATACAATGGAGAAAAGACAGTCTCTTCAATAAGTGGTGCTGGGAAAACTGGACAGCTACATATAAAAGAATGAAATTAGAACACTCCCTAACACAATACACAAAAATAGACTCAAAATTGATTAGAGACCTAAATATAAGACTGGACACTATAAAACTCTTAGAGGAAAACATAGGAAGAACACTCTTTGACATAAATCACAGCAGGATCTTTTTTGACCCACCTCCTAGAGTAATGGAAATAAAAACAAAAGTAAACAAATGGGACCTAATGAAACTTAAAAGCTTTTGCACAGCAAAAGAAACTACAAACAAGATGAAAATACAACCCTCAGAATGGCAGAAAATATTTGCTAATGAATCAATGGACAAAGGATTAATCTCCAAAATATATAAACAGCTCATGCAGTTCAATATTAAAAAAAAAACCAACGCAATGCAAAAATGGGCAGAAGACCTAAATAGACATTTCTCCAAAGAAGACATACAGATGACCAAGAAGCACATGAAAAGCTGCTCAACATCACTAATTATTACAGAAATGCAAATCAAAACTACAATGAGGTATCACCTCACACCAGTTAGAATGCACATCATCAGAAAATCTACAAACAACAAATGCTGGAGAGGGTATGGAGAAAAGGGAACCCTCTTGTACTGTTGGTGGGAATGTAAATTGATACAGCCACTATGGAGAACAGTATGGGGGTTCCTTAAAAAACTAAAAATAGAATTACCATATGACCCAGTAATCCCACTACTGGGCATATACCCAGAGAAAACCATAATTCAGAAAGACACATGCACCCAAATGTTCATTGCAGCACTATTTACAATAGCCATGTCATGGAAGCAACCTAAATGCCCATCGACAGACGAATGGATTAAGAAGATATGGTACATACATACATTGGAATATTACTCAGCCATAAAAAGGAACAAAATTGGGTCATTTGTAGAGACGTGGATGAATCTAGAGACTGTCATACAGAGTGAAGTAAGTCAGAAAGAGAAAAACAAATATCGTATATTAACGCATATATGTGGAACCTAGAAAAATGGTACAGATAAACTGGTTTGCAGGGTAGAAATAGAGACACAGATGTAAAGAACAAACTTATGGACACCAAGGGGGGAAAGCAGTGGGAGGGGTTGGTGGTGGTGGTGGTGTGATGAATTGGGAGATTGGGATTGACATGTATACACTAATATGTATAAAGTGGACAACTAATAAGAACCTTCTGTATAAAAAAATAAATAAAATTCAAAAATTCAAAAAAAAAATATTTACAGATAGCTCATACAACTCAATAACAAAAAAGCAAACAACCAAAATAAAAAATGATATGAAACTCTTTTTACTCAGAATATATTACAAATCTTGGCAACTTTAGACCTGCTAGGAATAGAAATTTAAATGGTCATATAAAAGCCTTGTCTTTTTGGTTAGTTTTATTGTTTCCTACAATATTTTTCAGAGAATTTCTTCCCACATGGACATATTTGTAATTAATGTAAAGATAATTGTTAACTTGCATTGAATGATTAAAATTCATTTATTCAACAAACGTTTATTAAGTACCTACTATGTTCCATGTACTAAGAGCCTTATATTTATTATTTTCAATACGTATAGCAAACCACTATGAAGTGTATTCTTTTTTATTGTAATTTTCAGATGAGTAACAGTTATTAGAGAACTGAAATAATTTTCCAAAATGTCATCACAATGTCACAAAGTAACCACAATTAGAAAATCTTTTCTCTTGTATCTAGTTCCATTATATATAGCCATGTAAGATCATTTTTGTATGTGATTTCATTTGAGTGTTTAAACATATTATGTTCAAGTCGTTGTTTTCTGAATTATAAGAATCTGCTCATGGTAAAAATATTGTCATTTTGAAAAAAAATACTCTTTAGAAGGGTAATTTTCTTTTCTTTTGAAACACATTTAGCTAATTAGTCTTCTTTATATTTTCACGTGAGTTTATTATACATGTTTATACAAGCCTTTCTCTTTCACTAAAGATTTCATGTTATGACTTAAATAAAAATAAAAGGGATCTAAGAGGGAATTATGGTATATGGATAATAGCTTAGGGACATTCGAGAACTTTCTACTTGCAGATTCCTCTTAACTGAGCCCACAGAAGTGGCATGTTACCCCCTTTAGAAGGTGTTTCCCTTTTTCCTTGTTTGAAGATCATGAGGGTACCTTACAAAACAAAGCTTTCCTGCCTTAGGATTCACCTTTTTGTCCATTCTAGGCAGCTAGATCAATAACAGAACTCAAACCTAGCATAGCCTGGCTGAATTGAAACTGGGATTTCAAAGGGAGGAGAGGTAATGAAAAAAAAGTTTCAGGATCTGGTTAATAAGTATTTTCAGGAGCTGACTGGATCTTGAGGGTGTTTGATAGAAAAGGGAGAACATAAAGTTGATAAAAGGGAAAGTTTGCTGATATGGGAATACCTTCCCATGATACAAAATTTAACACCCTGACAAGAATTCTGGTAGGTGGTTCCACCATGCTATTAGGATTTCTCTTTTAAGCTTGGATAAAGTGATGACTCATGTTAAATGAAATAGAAATGCCAAAATTCTGTGATAGTGAAGGAAAAGATCATAGGATTAGAGAATTGGGAATTGTAAAGTAAATGTACAGCATAAGGTTAGAAATTCCACTGGCCAACGATATTCCACTGATGAGCCTAGAGGAAACTCCATTTACCAAAATTATAACAACAATAACAAAATGTGCTGATGAAAGGTGCACCACCATCTTTGAGTGGTGGCTCCTTCTTGTAGGTCAGGGCTAACCGCAGGTGATGCTGTAAAGGAATTGGTCCCCTAAGAGGTCAGGTGGTGGCACTTAAATGTCAAAAGTCAGGTGGGCACAATATTTGCAATGAACAGCAACATCAGAGTGGCAGTTGAAGGGGCTCATCTTCAGAGGGTCGTGGAGATGACTGATGTATTGCAGTTGTTTCTAGAAGGAAGAAACATGAGTCAAAAAAGTATTGCTTAACCTTTATAATAACTCAAATTATCAAGGGATTATGAGGAAATCAAGAAAAGCAGCCCCAAAATAGTCATGGTTCATGGTCAGTTACCAAACCTGAGACATTTCTTAGACTATGAAACCACTGAAAGAGAGCCCACATTCCTATTTGAAAGGACAAAGGAAAATCATGGCAACTATCATTAGTAGATATATATCCTCCCACAAAAGACCTACAATAATTTACTTAATAATTTAATTGTTTTAAGTTAGGTGTAGAATAGAAAAAAAAATCTGCAGGAGCTCCAGGTATTTGTGCCATTTGGACCATAGGACCCAATGGACCCTCTAATCTCTAATATTATAAAGATATCATTGGTAGGAAAACAATTTGTATGGAGCTTATGGCTAGCCATAATGGAAGAGGACATCATAATGTAAACCCCTAAGGTTCTGAATCGAGATCATGGAATATGCCTGAGAGACAACACACCATACTAAAAGCAGTTTCTGTCCTCACTTGACCTCTAGACTCATGCATCTAGTTACCTGATTTTTTTATTTGTATGTCTCTTATTTCAACATTATCATGCACTGCAGTGAGCTCTCCATTTCTTTCTACCACAGTTATTTGTGCATACATAAGTCTTCTCCATCTTACTACTTGGTAGCACCATCTATCTACTTACTAAATTTTGAAAACAAGGACTTATCCTAGATTCTAATTTCTCACAACCCCCATATCCAAGATATCACCAAATAAGTTTTTTTATCCATCACCCCAAATCATTCTCTACGTAACAGCAAGAGTGAAACTTTTAAAAATATAAATGAGATCATATCGTTCCATAGCTTGAAATGCTTCAAAAGCTTCACATTGCATTTAGAATAAAATTCATACTCCAGGCCTTTGAGTTTCTGTATGATCTAATCATTTCTCCAACCTTAACTAAGACTACCCTGCATTTCACTAGTTATAGACCACAGTCTTTTACAATTCAAAGACTGCACATGCTTTTTTCTTTTTTTTCACTGACTAGAATGATTCCCCAAAAAGTTCTTCACTGACCATATTATTTAAATAGCCACCCTACACCTTTCTTCATCTCAATCCCTTGTTTATTTCACATGATACAAAGTTTTTATATTTGTTTATAACCTTTGGCTATCTCCACACTAAAATGTGCATTATGTGAGGGCAAAGAAGCTATCAGTCTTCTTCACTGTGGTATCTGAGGTGCTTAGCACAGCTATGTGCTTAACACATAATAGGTACTCAATAACTAATTTCAGATGAATTAATTAACCTAAACTGAGACCATGGATAGTTTCGGTATATGCATATATCTCATATGCAATTACAACTTGAGTGCAAGACAATAATTATTTCTGTTTATTTTGTCTTCTGAGAAGAACGGCTCCTTCTATAAAACTTGCCCTACTCCAGACAGTTTTGCCCACAGTATAACTTTTTCATCCTTCCATTATCCAGCTAAACCTTGGCCATGTGTAAGAACCAAACCCAAGCTGGGATAACTAGAAACTTTATCTAAGATTATAAAATTTGAAATCAGAAAAGGCTTAAGATGTAAAATAGAAACTTTGAACCTGGTGTTTGCCAACTTTCCATCATGTAGCAAGAAATATGTAAAAAACGAATACACCCAACACAAGTGGAGAAGAACATATTAGATGAACCAGTCAGTGTTTGAGATCCAAATGTATTTTTGGTCCAGATTCCTCCCTGCCTTTCTGTTGATTTGTTCAATGAATTGGATCTATTTAGCCAATAAACTTCACCCCAACCCTAGCCCTATATTACTTAGATTAGGATCACTGATGTATTTAACTGAAAGTCCTAAATAATTAAAGATACATTTGGATTCTTCAATGGCAATGCAGAAAATACGGACCACTAATTGTACGATTGCTTGAGGATTTACACAGAACTACATATCCTACTCATCTCCTGGGAATAGATACACATTACGTTACCCACTTGGTAAGCCAATGGCCAAATCTTGAAAATTTTTCTGAATGTCAGTACCAGATAATACATCTCCCCAGTTGAATTTAATTTGTCTTTCACAATCCAAATTTCAAAGCCATTCAGATTTTCTGAATTTTCTCAGTATGTTGTCTCTGTTGAATTTTATTGATGGTTTAATTTAGCATTCAAATTTCTTTTCAAATGGGATTTCAATATTCTGTTAATTAAAATAAGAGCCTTTTAAAAGTAGCATGCAAATGTAGACACAAGATAAATACCTTTGAGTATTTGACTGTTAATAGATGACAACATATATTTTTGATATCTCTGGTATAATCCTCATTAAGATTACTGTCAACAAGCTACAGTGCATCATATCAAGTGGCAATATAATGCACAGTAATTTCTATTTCTAATTCTACACTGTTCTTTAAAGCCCTATCATTCCTATTTTATTACAGTTGTTAAGCAAGACAAGAATATGTCATGCAAGCCAGTGTTTTACTAAACCATTTCACAGTGCACACTTAGTTACAATAATAATTCATTTAATATGGCCTTAATATATATTATGAAGGCTATTTTGCAGAATGACAATTTTGTTGGCATATAAAATAAAATTATGCTTTAGTTTAAGTTGTGATGCAACAAAAAATAAAGGAAAGAGTCTGAATTGATTATCAGCCATATCATTTACATATGTATCTTAAGGGAAGCTAGTTATAAAATTGCATATTTATATGTGGTTGACTAAGATGTTTGGGAACTTAGACATAAAAATATGAATATATGATACTCTTGTTTCTCCAAAATCTTGTTAAAATTTTAGGGAATATAATATTCAGGGATATAATGTTAAATTGAGATAATTTATAGTTATCTCAGTTTATTAGTAGATAACTATAAATTATCTCAGTTTAACATTATATATAACAGTTTAAAAGTAGACTATTAATAGTCTACTTTTCTTACCTTTGTATTACTAAATCTAATGAAAAGAGAAGGATTTCCACTTTATGAGAAGTAAGGTTAAAGTATTTGAAAATAATATTTTTTTCAACTCTGATCATAAAATATGATTTTAAAAATGTATTCAGGATTCAGCACTAATTCTTAAAAGGTAAGTTACATGTAATTAATGTAATTCCCACAGACTTCACCTTGATTCAAAACAGGCATCGATGTGTGAAAAGGTATACCATTGGGGCAAATACTTTAGGCTCACTTATGTCATTTCTTTCCTCTGGATCTCAGGGTTCTCTTCCATAAAATGAGAAGATTAGCTTAAATAATCTCTAATTCTCCTTTTGCTGTTGATATTTTATAAAACCAATATGTATACTCTCAGAAGGAGTAAAATAATTGAGTCTACCAGGATGTTTTAGATTTGGAGAGCTTTAATAACTCAGAAGATGCAAAGACTTTCAATATTTGGAGTAATAAAAATTTAGAATTAGAAGGCATCTGAACAGCTGGATATAAAGAATAGGAAAGTTGTTTTGTTTTTTTTTTCTCACCAAATAATTTTTATCCTCATTCTATGTCTGTACCATATGTAAATTTTGAGGAACCGGTGATATATCAAAAACAAGATTTAAAAATATGTATATTTATTAACAATATTTAATTCCATGTCTCTTCCCCCATTTAAATTTGTAAACTGATCTCTAATTCATTACTTGAGAGGAGGCAAATGGGAAAGCAAAAATTAGAAGTTGCCTTTGTGTCTGGTGTGCTTTTCCCAGCAAAATATCTAAGCTCAAAAAAAAATCTTGAAAGTGGTGAAGATAAATAAAGGGGGAATAAGAGCATAATATCTTTTTTTTTTTTAAGCATCTTTATTGGAGTATAATTGCTTTACAGTGGTGTGTTAGTTTCTGCTGTATAACAAAGTGAATCAGCTGTACATTTACATATATCCCCATATCTCCTCCCTCTTGTGTCTGCCTCCCACCCTCCCTATCCCACCCCTCTAGGTGGACACAAAGCACCGAGCTGATCTCCCTGTGCTATGCGGCTGCTTCCCACTAGCTATCTATTTTACATTTGGTAGTGTATATATGTCCATGCCACTCTCTTACTTCGTCCCAGCTTACCCTTCCCCCTTCCCGTGTACTCAAGTCCATTCTCTATGTCTGCGTCTTTATTCCTGTCCTGCCCCTAGGTTCTTCAGAACCTTTTTTTTTTTTAAGATTCCATATAAGAGCATAATATCTTGAAGGGGAAAAAATAGTCATGAAACTAAAAGGGATATTAAACCTGGTTGGGTAATAGGAGGAAAATAAGGAGAGTTGTAAAGGTCCTTAACACAGAAGTAACAATAAGCCCTGGTGCTTAGGATCACTATGAAGGATTGATGGAGGTGTCAGATAGAAATTCCTGAATAGCACAGCTAGACATGGGGGATCACAGGTAATCCAAAGAAGACTCCTATAACCCAGTCATGGCACAGAAGTAACAGGTTATTTCTAGACCAAAAGGAACCGTGAGAGCAGGAATAATAGACATTTGAGCCACAACGTTTATTAACATGTTACTAAGGCTCAGATGTAGCCTCTTCTGATTAAGTTTTCTGAATTATCCTAGGATAATGAAACAAAAACAGGTCAAGGAAGAAAGGGACTTGAATTCAGAGCTAGTGTTGAGATACAGAAAATACGTTATTTTTTAATGTCATTGTTCTTACGCAACTGAATCTATGGACTAAGATTCATTATCACTGAATTAATTTTTAACGTGGCGTGAGAGAATGAAATAGAAAATTGGGCAACTTGCCCTTATTTATGTGCAAGGCAAGATTCAAGAATTTTCTAATGAGCTACATTTTAAAAAAATGAAAACTATACTATGTGCACCTACATGGATGAATTGCAGAAATGTACAGTAATTCTGAAAAAAGAAGAAAAACATTAAAATCTTTATACACTATGATTTTATTTATATAAATTTAAATACAAGCAGTATTAAACCATGGTCCTCGATAACAGGATCATAGTTACCTTGAATGTGAAGTAATATCTGGGAAGGGGCATAAGAGAGAGGGCCTTTCCTTTGTTCCACTAGTATTCCTTTGCTTCATCTGAACATTGATTATGTGGGCTTTTTAAAATTTGTGATAAATTAATCCAGTTTCACAATAATGATCTATATTCTTTTTGCTTGTTATTTATGTTTTGGTAAATATTTTGGTAAAAAAGGTATGTTGTGTATTTCCAACTAGGGTTTACTCTAAGAATGCGAGAATGCTACAATTTCAGGAAATCTTTAAATGTAAGTCATTACAGTAGTAATTTAGAATAGAAACATCATATAATTATAAAAGTCTAATTAAAACTCCAAATGAAAAATAAATAGAAGCTACATTCATAATATAGAAACACTTTGCATTAAAATGACATCAACTTCTTCTAAAATATAACTCATTTTATGAAAGATGTACAACTATATCTATATCACTTCAAATATTTCTGGCTTGGTAGGGATTTGGGGGTGAGCGATCCTTCGGATCCCTCTTGATAGCCAATCCCAGCCCCACCCAACCCTGCATAGGTGCTGGGAGCACCAGAAACTCTAATTTCTAGAAGAAAAAATAGAAACAGATAAGTCTGAGTTCATTAGAAGGAGGGGTCAAGCTGTCATCATGGGCAGAGCTGAGAAGCAGGCACTCAAATTCCATCTAGAAGGCCAAGCTAATGCCACAGACTGATGCAAGAGTCACAGCTGCCTGGGCTCCCTAGGTAAGGAAAGGGCAGGGGCACTGAACCCCTTCTCCAGGCCCCTGAGACAGCGGGTAGACAAACTTGGCTTCTTGTAGCCTAGAGGCAGGAGGAGGTCCATCCTGGAATGTGTGTGTGTGTGTTTATATGTATCTGTGTATACACTGAATTAGGGAACACTGAGCCACTGTTCCTAGGGAAAATACAGAATTCACATCCTGTGAGACTCTGGTCATACACTTTCACCAACAAATCAGTACATAACCTTGTTTTTAATTGAAGTATAGTTGATTTTGAAGTATAGTTGATTTATAATATTATATTAGTCTCAGGTATACAACATAGTGATTCAGTATTTTTACAGATAATACTCCATTTATAGTTATTACATAATAATGGCTATAATTCCCTGTGTTGTACAGTACATCCTGTTGTTTATCTATTTTAACATAGTAGTTTGTATCTCTTAATTCTGTACCCCTATCTTGCCCCCCCATTCCCTCTCCCCAAACCAGTAAACATGAGTTTGTTCTCTATATCTCTGAGTCCATTTCTGTTTTGTTATATTTGTTCATTTGTTTTAGTTTTTTAGTTTTCACATATAAATGATAACATGCAATATTTGTTTTTCTCTGTCTGACTTATTTCACTAAGGAAAATACTCCCTAGGCTCACCCACCTTGTTGCAAATGGCAGAATTTCATTATTTTTTTGTAGCTGAGTAACATTCCATTGTGTATGCGTGTGTTTGTGTGTGTATCTCACATCTTCTTTATCCATTCATTTGTTGATGGACGCTTGGGTTGCTTCCATATCTTGGCTATTGTAAATAGTGCTGCTATGAACATTAAGGTACATGTATCTTTTCAAATTAGTGTTTTCATTTTTTCTGGGTATATACCTAGGAGTGAATTGTTGGATCATATGATAGCTCTATTTTTAGTTTTTGAGGAACCTCTATACTGTTTTCTCTAGTGACTGTACCAATTTATACTCTCACCAATGGTGTACAAAGGTTCACTTTTCTCCACATCCTCTCTAACATTTGTTATTTGTAGACTTTTTGATGTTAGCCATTCTGACAGGTGTGAGGTGATATCTAATTGTGGTTTTGATTTGCATTTCTCTGATGATTAGCAGTGTTCAGCATCTTTTCATGTAGCTGTTGGCCATCTGTATGTCTTCTTTGGAAAAATGTCTATTCAAGCCTTTTGCCCATTTTTTGAATGAACTGTTTGGGTATTTTTTTATATCGAGTTGTATAAGCTGTTTATATATTTTGGATAGTAACCCCTTATTGGTCATATCATTTTCAAGTATTTTCTCACATTTAGTAGGTTGTCTTTTTGTTTTGTCAGTTTCATTTCCTTTGCTGTGCAAAAGCTTTTAAGTTTAATTAGGCCCCATTTACATAACCTTGTTTTGTGTGTTTCCGTTTAGACAACTCGTTTAATATATATTGTTGACTTATTACCATTGAACTCACAGCCAACAACACTATAACTCATGCCTGAACAAACCTTGTCTAACAAGCATATTTTCTCCATAAGGCACATCACAACCTTCCTGCACTTAGGAACACTAGAGAGCACTTCAGTACTATTCTGGGGGGTGGGGTGACACTTAAAATAGCAAACTCACCAACAATAAGCAAAAAATGCAGAAAACATGGCATTAAATAGACCACAAAAAGGATACCTGTATAGACTTGAGAGATGAAACAAGAAGATAAGGCATCGCATTTTCCAGCCTCATCTGGTGTGCATTGGGCAACTCAAATTTTTGCTACTGTGTGCATGTTTCACGAATGATGGCAAAATCCTCTTGAGTATTGATTTAGGGGTTACAAATAAATTTTAGTAAGTTGGTGAATTCACAAATATGGAATCCATGAATGAGTATTTACTATGTTTAATTTGTTTAAGCAGCTTAAGGGGAATAAGGGCATAATATCTTTTTTTAAAACATCTTTATTGGAGTATAATTGCTTTACAATAGTGTGTTACTTTCTGCTCTATAACAAAGCGAATCAGCTATACATATACATATATCCCCATATCTTTTGAAATGTATAATTTTTTAAAATCAGCTGTACTTATTTATTAGTGATTTTGTTTTATTGAGAGTTTTCCTTGTTTATTCACATAAAACTTTTTATCAAAAAAACTTTACTTATAATTTTTACATGAACAGTGTAAAAAAAAAAAGTCAATAACTTAGGGCACAATTCTTCTCAAACAGCAGAAGCCCACTCAAGTTAGCTTAAGTAAAAAAGAGATTTGTATAAGATTTTTATGATATTTTTGTAAAAGATTTTTATTAGGCAATCCTCAATCTCACAGACTTTGGGTCAAAGCATGTATTATTTGGAAGGGAAACAGGCTAAAGAATTGGTTCTGGAAATCATTTTATAATTAAATATATGACTCTAAAGAAGAGAACAATATGAAAAGGTCCTATAGATAATAAAGAATACCTTAAAACAACAATAATAAAACTATTAGAAAATGGGATAGGACTGGAAATGAAAACCACTTAATGGAACAAAATAGCAGAAACAACTTATATGTAGATGTCTAGTCTTTAAAAAGGTGGCATTTCAAATTGTGGACAGTTAATCAGTCAATCTGAATAGAAAGTGTTGGCTGAGTTCCAGATTGGCACCCTTGATCATCCATTTTACATTTCCACTCTAATAGGCATCTCAACCTCACAGGTCCAAAGTAGAGATCTTGTTTCCCCTCAAGCTAGCTCTTTCCTTTTCAACAAATGACAAAACTCTCTACTTGATTACTCAAAATGAAAATCTTACAATCTTCCTTGATTCCTCCCTTTTCCTTAATCCTAATACTAGCTAAAGTAATTGTAATAAAAAAGAAAACTATGCTCCCATTAAAATAATGAAGTAGATCTATAAGATTGTATACAAAAATTACCCTGATAAGAGTTTTAAGTAGTATAAGCAGGAAACAAACAAAAAACATAACCATGTTTATATCTAATTTTATAGAGAGCATAATAAAATAAATGTAACTAGAATTGAATACAGCAGATTATTATTAGTAATTATTTCTGATGTGATAGAGGTGATGATATGTGCTTAGTTTATCACTTTGTCTTTGTGGATTCACAGGAGGACCACATTTCTCAGTTTCACTTTGAGTCATAAGGAGGCTAGGTGGCTTGGTTTGTTTCTAAAAAGGGGTTGTAGGATGAGAATGATTTAAAACACTTCCAGTACTGGCCCCTTAAAACATTCAGAGGCAAACCTCCAGTAATAACCTTTGAGGCCCTATGTTACAAATCCAGAAGTTACAAGATAGATGAGGGCTACACTAACTTACGTCAAAGTTTGGGTGAGAAATAAATATTTATTATGCTAAGAGACTGATTAATATACCTTCGAAATACGTTAATGAGAACATTCTCTTCCTACTTTATATGTTACTAAATTGCACGCTATAACAAATTAACCCATAACATCAGTGGCTTTTTTTCACTGTCCAGTATATTTCCAAAAATATACCCCCAAATATTTGTAGATGAAAGTCTCAAAATATAGTACATCTATTATAGACTGAATTGTGCACCCCACCCAAATTCATATATCGAAGCCCTAATCCCCAATGTGACTGTATTTGAAGATAGGGTCTTTAAAGGAGTAATTTAGGTTAAATGTGTTCATAAACGTGGAACCTTAATCCAATATGACTGGTGTCTTTACAAGTAACAGAAGAGACACCATGGATACATATGCACAGAGCAAAAGCCATGTGAGGATAAAGCAAGAAGGCAACCATCTGCAAAGCAACATATATAAATATATGTCATACATTTATACACATATACACACATTCTAAAGCACTGTGAAGACATAGACTAGGCTTTAGCAAAACTGGGGGCTGCTCACATTTCACTTCAGAAGAAACCAAACCAGCTGAAAGCTTGCTCTTCTACTTCTAACCTCCAGAACTGTGAGAAAATTAATTTATTTTGTTTTAAGCCATCCAGTCTGTGGTATTTTGTTATAGCAGCCCTAAAAAACTAATGTAACATCTAAGATTGACTTTTTTCACTTATCTATATTTGTTATTTTTATATCTCTGTTATCTGAAGCATCCATATTTAATTCTCACTGAATTTTCTAGATACTACCTCTGACGTCACTTACTATGTTGAATCTTTCTTCCTGTGCATTTCGACCTCCACCACTTTTGCTCACCCCTCAATCTTCTGTTGTCTGAACTTATGCAAAAACATTATAAATGTTGTCCTCGTTTCCAGTTTCTCCCTGTGTAAATCTGTAACTGTGACCAGAGCAATTATTATGGAATGCAAATCTGCTTAAATCACCCACTTGTTTAATAAATTTAGTTGACCCCTAATATATTAAAGTATGGTAAAAAGGACCTTCACAATTTATTCTCAATCTACTATTGTGCCTTCATCATAAGAGCAAGTTTGAATATCACTGTTTCTTTAGAGTCTTTCCTCATTAACCAAAAAATTATTCTCTTCCCTTCAAATGGCATATAGACTACAGATTTATCATAGTATTTTTTTCTTATTAGTTATCTGTTTTATACATATTAGCATATATATGTCAATCCCAGTCTCCCAATTCATCTCACCAACACCCCCCCCCCAACCCACACTTTCCCCCTTGGTGGCCATACGTTTGTTCTCTACATCTGTTTGTCTATTTCTGCCTTGCAAACTGGTTCATCTGTACCATTTTTCTAGATTCCACATATATGCATTAATATACAATATTTGTTTTTCTCTTTCTGAATTACTTCACTCTGTATAACAGTCTCTATGTCCATCCACGTCTCTACAAATGACCCAATTTCGTTCCTTTTTATGGCTGAGTAATATTCAATTGTATATATGTACCACATCTTCTTTATCCATTCCTCTGTCGATGGGCATTTAGGTTGTTTCCATGACCTGACTAGTGTAAATAGTGCTGCAGTAAACATTGGGGTGCATATGTCTATTTGAAATATGGTTTTCTCTGGGTATATGCCCAGTAGTGGGATTGCTGGGTCATATGGTAATTCTATTTTTAATTTTTTAAGGAACCTCCCTAATGTTTTCCATAGTGGGTGTATCAATTTACATTCCCACCCACAGTACAAGAGGGTTCCCTTTTCTCCACACCCTCTCCAGCATTTGTTGTTTGTAGATTTTCTGATGATGCCCATTCTAACTGGTGTGAGGTGATACCTCATTGTAGTTTTGATTTGCATTTCTCTAATAATTACTGATGTTGAGCAGCTTTTCATGTGCCTCTTGGCCATCTGTATTTCTTCTTTGGAGAAAAGTCTATTTAGGTCTTCTGCCCATTTTTTGCTTGGGTTTGATTTTTTAGTATTGAGCTGCATGAGCTGTTTATATATTTTGGAGATTAATCCTTTGTCCGTTGATTCGTTTGCAAATATTTTCTCCCATTCTGAGGGTTGTCTTTTCGTCTTGTTTATAGTTTCCTTTGCTGTGCAAAAGCTTTTAAGTTTCATTAGGTCCCATTTCTTTATTTTTGTTTTTATTTCCATTACTCTAGGAGGTGGGTCAAAAAAGGTCTTGCTGTGATTTATGTAAAATACTGTTCTGCCTATGTTTTCCTTTAAGAATTTTATAGTGTCTGGTCTTGAATTTAGGTCTTTAATCCATTTTGACTTTATTTTTTTGTGTGGTGTTAGGGAGTGTTCTAATTTCATTCATCTAGCTGGGCCATTTTCCCAGCATCACTTATTGAAGAGACTGTCTTTTCTGCATTGTATATCCTTGCCTCCTTTGTCATAGATTAGTTGATCATAGGTGCGTGGGTTTATCTCTGGGCTTTCTATCCTGTTCCACTGATCTATATTTCTGTTTTTGTGCCAGTACCATATTGTCTTGATTACTGTAGCTTTGTAGTATAGTCTGAAGTCAGGGAGTCTGATTCCTCCAGCTCCGTTTTTTTCCCTCCAGATTGTTTTGGCTATTCGGGGTCTTTTGTGTCTCCATACAAATTTTAAGATTTTTTATTTTAGTTTTGTAAAAACTGCCATTAGTAATTTGATAGGAGTTGCATTGAATCTGTAGATTGCTTTGGGTAGTATAGTCATTTTCACAATATTGATTCTTCCAATCCAAGAACATGGTATATCTCTCCATCTGTTTGTGACATCTTTGATTTCTTTCATCAGTGTCTTACAGTTTTCTGAACACAGGTCTTTTACCTCCTTAGGTAGGTTTATTCCTAGGTATTTTATTCTTTTTGTTGCAATGGTGAATGGGATTGTTTCCTTAATTTCTCTCTGATCTTTCATTGTTAGTGTATAGGAATGCAAGAGATTTCTGTGCATTAATTTTGTATCCTGCAACTTTACCAAATTCATTGATTAGCTCTAGTAGTTTTCTGGTGGCATCTTTAGGATTCTCTATGTATAGTATCATGTCATCTGCAAACAGTGACAGTTTTACTTCTTCTTTTCCAATATGTATTTTATTTCTTTTTCTTCTCTGATTGCCATGGCTAGGACTTCCAAAACTATGTTGAATAATAGTGGTGAGAGTGGACATCCTTGTCTTGTTCCTGATATTAGAGAAAATGCTTTCAGTTTTTCACCATTGAGAATGATGTTTGCTGTGGGTTTGTTGTATATGGCCTTTATTATCTTGAGGTAGGTTCCCTCTATGCCCACTTTCTGGAGAGTTCTTATCATAAATGGGTGTTGAATTTTGTCAAAAGCTTTTTCTGCATCTATTGAGATGATCATATGGTTTTTATTCTTCAATTTGTTAATATGGTGTATCACATTGATTGATTTGTGTATAATGAAGAATCCTTACATCCCTGGGATAAATCCCACTTGATCATGGTGCGTGATCCTTTTAATGTGTTGTTGGCTTGTGTTTACTAGTATTTTTTGAGGATTTTTGCATCTATATTCATCAGTGATATTGGTCTGTAATTGTCTTATTTTTGTAGTATCTTTGTCTGGTTTTGGTATCAGTGTGATTGTGGCCTCGTAGAATGAGTTTGGGAGTGTTCCTTCTTCTGCAGTTTTTTGGAAGAGTTGGAGAAGGATGGGTGTTAGCTCTTCTCTAAATGTCTGATAGAATTCGCCTAAGAAGCCATCTGATCCTGGACTTTTGTTTGTTGGAAGATGTTTAATCACAGTTTCAATTTCATGACTTGTGATTGGTCTGTTCATATTTTCTATTTCTTCCTGGTTCAGTCTTGGAAGGTTATACCTTTCTAAGAATTTGTCCATTTCTTCCAGGTTGGCCATTTTATTGGCATAGAGCTGCTTGTAGTGGTCTCTTCAGATGCTTTGTATTTCTGTAGTGTCTGTTGTAACTTCTTTTCATTTCTAATTTTATTGATTTGAGTCCTCTCCCTCTTTGTCTTGATGAGTCTGTCTAATGGTTTATCAATTTTGTTTATCTTCTCAAACAACCAGCTTTTAGTTTTATTGATCTTTGCTATTATTTTTTTTGTTTCAGTTCATTTCTTTCTCCTCTGATCTTTTTGGTTTCTTTCCTTCTACTAATTTGGGTTTTGTTTGTTCTTATTTCTCTAGTTCCTTTAGGTGTAAGGTTAGATTGTTTATTTGAGGTGTTTCTTGTTTCTTGAGGTAGGATTGTATTGCTATAAACTTCCCTCTTAGAACTGCTTTTGCTGCATCCCATAGATTTTGGATCCTCGTGTTTTCATTGTTATTTGGCTCTAGGTATTTTTTGATTTCCTCTTTGATTTCTTCAGTGAGCTCTTGGTTATTTAGTAACGTATTTTTTCACCTCCTTTTGTTTGTGTTATTTAGGTTTTGTTCCCTGTAATTGATTTCTAATCTCATAGCGTTGTGGTCGGAAAAGGTGCTTCATAGGATTTCACTTTTCTTAAATTTACTGAGGCTTGATTTGTGACCCAAGAAATGATCTATCCTGGAAAATGTTCCACGTGCACTTGAGAAGAAAGTGTAATCTGCTGTTTATAGATGGAATGTCCTATAAATATCAATTAAATCTATCTGGTCTATTGTGTCATTTAAAGCTTGTGTTTCCTTATTAATTTTCAGTCTGGATGATCTGTCCATTGGTTTAAGTGAGGTGTTAAAGTCCCCCACTATTATTGTGTTACTGTTGATTTTTTCTTTTATAGCTGTTAACATTTGCCTTATGTATTGAGCTGCTCCTTGTTTGGTGCATATATATTTATAATTGTTGTATCTTCCTCTTGGATTGATCCCTTAATCATTATGTAGTGTCCTTCCTTTTCTCTTGTAACATTCTTTATTTTAAAGTCTATTTTATCTGATATGAGTATTGCTACTCCAGCTTTCTTTTGATTTCCATTTGCATGGAATATCTTTTTCCATTCCCCCACTTTCAGTCTGTATGTGTCCCTAGGTCTGAAATGGGTCTCTTGTAGACAGCATTTAGATGGGTCTTGTTTTTGTGTCCATTCAGTGAGCCCGTGTCTTTTGGTTGGAGCCTTTAATCCATTCACATTTAAGGTAATTATTGATATGTATGTTCCTATTACCATTTTCTTAACTGTTTTTGGTTTGTTTTTGTAGGTCCTTTTCTTCTCTTGTATTTCCCACTTAGAGAATTTCCTTTAGCATTTGTTGTAGCACTGGTTTGGTGGTGCTGAATTCTCGTAGGTTTTGCTTGCCTGTAAAACTTTTGATTTCCCTGTAGAATCTGAATGAGGTCTTTTCTGGGTAGAGTAATATTGGTTGTATGTTCTTCCCTTTCATCACTTTAAATATATCATGCCACTCCCTTCTGGCTTGTAGCGTTTCTGCTGAGAAATCAGCTGCTAACCATATGGGAGTTCCTTTGAATGGTATTTGCCATTTTTCCCTTGTTGCTTTTAATAATTTTTCTTTGTCTTTAATTCTTGTCAATTTGATTACTATGTGTCTCGGCGTGTTTCTCCTTGGGTTTATCCTGCCTGGGACTCTCTGTGCTTCCTGGACTTGGGTGGCTATTTCCTTTCCCATGTTAGGGAAGTTTTCATCTATAATCTCTTCAAATATTTTCTCGGGTCTTTTCTCTCTCTCTTCTCCTTCTGGGACCCCTATAATGCTAATGTTGGTGCATTTAATGTTGTCCCAGAGGTCTCTTAGGCTGTTTTCATTTCTTTTCATTCTTTTTTCTTTATTCTGTTCCATGGCAGTGAATTCCAACATTCTGTCTTCCAGGTCACTTATCCGTTCTTCTGCCTCAGTTATTCTGCTATTGATTCCTTCTAGTGTATTTTTCATTTTAGTTATTGTATTGTTCATCTCTGTTTGTTTGTTCTTTAATTCTTCTAGGTGTTTGTTCTTTAATTCTTCTAGGTCTTTGTTAAACATTTCTTGCATCTTCTTGATCTTTGCCTCCATTCTTTTTCTGAGGTCCTCCATCATCTTCACTATCATTGTTCTGAATTCTTTTTCTGGAAGGTTGCCTTTCTCCACTTCATTTAGTTGTTCTTCTGGGTTTTTTTCTTGTTCCTTCATCTGGTACATAGTCCTCTGCCTTTTCGTTTTGTCTACCTTTCTGTGAATATGGTTTTCGTTCCACAGGCTGCAGGATTGTAGTTCTTGCTTTTGCTGTCTGCCCTCTGGTGGACCTGTCTTAGTATTTAGCATGTTGTTGGAATTATTTTCTTGTCTGCACTTTCACTAAATAGAACCAACACTTTCGTATTTATCATTTTACTGACTACAGTGTTGGCATTTGCTCAAGCATGTTATATGCTTAAAAATTTTTTTCTGATTTATTTAATGAATTCTTCATTCATTCTTGGAGGTTCTTTATGTCTTTTGTAATAAATGGAAGGATATCCTAGGCTTTTACCAACAGCTCCATTATTAATATTGTTTGTATTACAATAAATGTTAAAATATTTACCTGGTTTGACTAAATGAGTATGTTATAGGGTTCTTAAATATAATATATTTGTAGCTGGAGCACACAAGATTATTCAGCATCTATGACAATGTCTTATTAAGACTTAAATAATTTAAAAAACACCCTAGCTTGTACTTTCTTGACTAACAAAAATATTTTTAATGCATTTATATGCATAGTATAGAGCTATTCCTTTTTTATTTGAAAAATTAGAATTTTAAATTTCTTTTAAGTAGTAAAATAAGTTTGATTTATTCTTACCTGCCATGCCCCCCTCAAAATTTAGTATTTTTTAAGCCATTCCCTTCATATGCTTCACTGTTATTTCTCTACTTGTCAAAGTAATAATAACTATAAAAAAGATTGTCTCTTTCTTCACACTGCATCAACCATGTTCTGTGGAATTTCATGGTAAAATTCATTTTGAGAAATTATGTCCTGACTGATTCATTTTGATAATTTGGCCCATCAGGATCTAATGAAGAATGAATTTTGGAAATCAGAAACTTTGTGCAGTATTGAAGCCATCTTTTTTTAAGGTCACAATGAATTATGTATGTCATGCAGAAGACTTTCTTTTAGATTTCCAGATAAATGAATCTATTACTCTAAAAAAAATTTAACAAGTTTATTACATATTGTATGGGTGTTTGTTTAGCTGTCTAATTACAATAGAAATCTGAGAGGAGACCATTTCCCTATAAATTAAACCCATTTCAATGAAATCATAGCACAGGGAGATCAGCTCGGTGCTTTGTGACCACCTAGAGGGGTGGGATAAGGAGGGTGGGAGGGAGATGCAAGAGGGAGGAGATATGGGGATATATGTATATGTATAGCTGATTCACTTTGTTATAAAGCAGAAACCAACACACCATTGTAAAGTAATTATGCTCCAATAAAGATGTTAAAAATAAATAAATAAACAAAAAGAAATATAATTATAGTTGTTCTAATATTTTCCCTTGTAAACATTTTGTTACATTGTATTGCTATGCAATTATACCAACTTTTAAAATAGGTAACTTTTAACTTCTTGTGAGATCTAAGGGCTATATCCCTCCAAAATAATACATGGGGGTATTTCTTTTAAAATTATATAAGACTGGTATATCTAATTATCTCAGTTTCTTTCTTTTAAAAATGTGTTGGAAACAGAAAGGAACAATTGAATGAAACTGACAATTGAAGACAAGGACAGGTGTCATATTTCCTCTATTTCAAAAATCAAGCTTGAAAAAAAAGTGGTGATATCAGCTAATTTAAAGAAAAGGAAAGATGAAGTTAGTCAGTAAAAAGCTGTTTTGCGTAAAGTATTTCTTCTTATTGAGTAAGGACAATTTTTATCTCTGCTGTTAGCAATTGTAGCTTCAGACAAAAAAAAAATGACATAACTTACATTTATGAAAGATTTAAATGCTAATGCATTTTGAGATCAAGAAATGGAATGAATGACTCAACCTCACTGACATATATAGATAAAAAGTGGAATTCTGATCATTGAAAATAACCAAATATAAGCTGCATGTCATGTTTTATCAGTCTGAATACTTAGAATATGATTTTCCTTTTTTAAAAATACTTGTAATAAAAATTTCCATTAATGTGTAACTGCCCAGAGTCAGAACTTAAACCAGATTTTCCATTCCTGAGATCTTTAAAAATTACTGGAGAACACCTTCATTTTCCATACATCCATTCTGTGTGCCCAAAGCCCCATCAGAAGCAGATCTAATTTTTCTCTTTTGTAGTGTACCTGCTGCATTCTTAGTTCAGTTTCCATCGTGTTTTGGCTGTCTTCTTTTTTGAGAGTCATGATTCTGTTCCTAGTGTCAGCAGCTGATCATTCTACTGTAACTTTAGCAATGGAATACTGGTCATAATTTACTGTTATTCTCAAAGAATAGGATAGGCCTAATAATAGTTATTAAAAATAGTTATTCTTGAAAACTAAATAGCAAATATACCCTGAGAGTGTTTTTCCAGTCTTCCTGCCCAGATTCACAGGCAGGCAGCAACTCACTGACTCCCTTCCCCCACCACCACCAGGGATCTCCAGGGAATTCCTTGACTCATATCCCAAGCCTAATTGGACATTTGGTTCTTATGATGGAGTTTTTATTTCCCAAGATTAGTGAACACAATGAACAGATTGGATCAATTTGCTGTAAGGATGGACTGTGAAATAATAATAAAAAAAAATCTGTGTCCCCAGTTCCTGTTAATATTTGGTCTTTGACCCCACTTCCTCTCACGGAGTACCTAAAACCCTTATAATTTCCTGAATGATAGAAGCATCTGACACTGAGCTCCTAAATCCCTTGGAATTTCCTGGATGTTATGAGCATCTTTTGTTCTGATGAACTGAAGCTTAATGGGCTTCTGGATGGAGGCTGGTCACTAGAAAGAACAAGCCATGATTAGAAGCTTGGAACTTTCAGCCCTGTGCGCCCACCAAGAGAGGAGAGGGGCTGGAAATGAGTTAATAATCAATCATGCCTACATAAATATCCCTAAAGTATGGGATGTGGGTAGCTTCCAAGTTGGTGTACACATCCAGTTGCTAAGAGTGTGGGGTACCCCATCTCCAAGGGGAAAGAAGCTCCTGTGCTCAATACCCCTCAGGACCTCACCCTATGTATCTTTTTATCTGTATGTTCATTTGCATTCTTTAAAATATCAATATCTTGGGCTTCCCTGGTGGTGCAGTGGTTGAGAATCTGCCTGCCAATGCAGGGGACACGGGTTCGAGCCCTGGTCTGGGAAGATCCCACGTGCCGCGGAGCAACTAGGCCTGTGAGCCACAACTACTGAGCCTGCGCGTCTGGAGCCTGTGCTCCGCAACAAGAGAGGCCGCGACAGTGAAAGTCTCGTGCACCGTGATGAAGAGTGGCCCCCGCTTGCCACAACTAGAGAAAGCCCTCGCACAGAAACGAAGACCCAACACAGCCAAAAATAAATAAATAAATAAATTAATTAATTTAAAAAAATCAATATCTTTTGTAATAAGTCAGCAATAGTAAGTAAACTGTTTTCCTAAGTTCTGTGAGCCACTCTAGCAAATTATTAACTCTAAGTAAGGGGTCATGTAAACCCTGATTTATAGCTGGTCAGTCAGAGTAACAGCCTGGACTTTCTAGAAACCTGGACCTTTGGGTGGCACCTGAAGTGGGGTGCAGTCTTGTTGGATTGAGCCTTTAACCTCTGGGGTCTGCATTAATTCCAGTAGTGTCAGAAGGGAATTGTTGGAGGACACCCAGCTGGTGTTAGAGAATTGGTTATTGTGGGAAAAAAATCACACATCACACACATGAGAAGTATTTTAAGTGTGAGAGAAAGTAAAGGAAAACACAGTGAGTTTTTCTGTACAATAAGGGACGTTTGAATATCAATGAAGAAATCTGGAGAAAGAGGAACTTATGCTAAATATGGGCGGACCTATTAGTGAGACTATTTCCAGAGGTAACTTGAAAAATATAACATAAGCCAAAGAAAATTGTGGCTATGGTTAAAGAAATTTTCATGCAGAATGTCAGTAGTGTCAGTTGGCTTCTTTTTGCTACTTTTGGTATGTTGTTTTAAGAAAGAGGTGATTTATTAAAGAACTATTCATTTTTTAAGCAGAAATTGTAGAAATATGTCTACCCTAGAACTTTGAGTTGAAAAACAAAACTATTTTTCATTCTCAATCTCTCCAGCTGGTAAGACATTCTCAAAGCAAGAAATAACCTCAGGGAAAAGATTAAATCCAGGATGCTTTTAGTAAAATATGGTCTTAGGGTTTAGATCAAATTATGGGTGAGGCTATAGGGCCTTTTGTTAAGACTTCAGGATGATTTAAAATGATGCTCATAAACCCTCTTAGAGCATCTACAAAGTGTAAGTGAATTGTTTTAGAGCATTCTGACTTTCAACCCAAGGTAGACACGTAATCTTCTGTAAATCACCTCTCTGTGTGCTCTCAGGTGAATGTGGCCACATGAGTGACTTCAGCTACACTTTGTAGAATAGAAGAAATGCCTACTGACCCTAGTCAATTCATATTTAATAGAAAGTTACTGAGGTGGTTTGTTCCATAGTATTAGATAAATGATACATAAATAAAATCAATATAGAAAAATATAAGAAGTTAATGTGTATGATAGGTGTGAGTGCTCAAAATTCTCTATACTTTTTAGCAGATGTGAAATACTGCATCATAAACCATTTTTAAAGAAAGCTGTAATATAACCCTATATTAAGTTTAAGTTTTAATAGTTGCCACATGAATGATTTTCTAATCATCAGCTTATTCTTGTAATTAGAGGAATGCTGATTTACAGCTAACATTTATAATAGAGGATTTCTGTATTCCTGTAGCATTGAGATTAATATTCCAGCAATAATTTACACCTCTAATAAAAATTCCATTTATGTAAGAAACACGTTCGGTCAATGTATACAAGTTGAACTGTACTCTTTAATAATTAAAAAAAATTATAACACAAACATAATGCACAGAGACTGTGTCAAAGCCATTTGTATAAGAGCTTGCTTGAGATCATTCCCCATTTTTAGAAAATATTTGTTTACAACATTATGCCGCTGATAACCATTAACTCTAGATCTTTACATTTGAAAATATAGTATCATTTCACTACATTTAAACATTTAAAAAACGTATTCATCTAGATATATATTTATTTTTGACAACTGTTTTTGGGCATGAGTCTTTCCTATTTATGTAATTTACTTTTCCAGTGCTAATTTTTGTTTTTCAGTTTATTTTAACTAGTTCTACTCTGAAAGCCATCTAACATCAATAATACTATTTTCACACTTCCTCAATTGTTAATTTTATTTTAACAAATTCAGTAAATTTACAGGATACAAAATCAACATACAAAAATTGATGGCATTTCTATATACTAACAATGAATTATCCAAAGAGGAAATTAAGAAAATTCCATTTACAATAGCAGCAAAAAGTGTAAAACTCTTAGCAATTATTTTGGTCATTTATATTTTTAAGATTTATATTTCATGTCATGTATATTACTATGTAAGTGTCTTTTAATAGTTACTAGAGCTGTAATATGATTTTTAAAATTTTATTGAAGTATAGTTGATTTACAATGTTATATTAATTTCTGCTGTACAGCAAAGTGACTCAGTTGTACATACACACACACACACACACACACACACACACACACACATATATATATATACATTCTTTTTCATGTTCTTTTCCATTATGGTTTATCATAGGATATTGAATATAGTTCCCTGTGCTATACAGTAGGACCTTGTTGTTTATCCATCCTATATATAATAGTTTGCATCTGCTAATCCCAAACTCCCAATACTTCCCTCCTCCAACCCCCTCCCCCTTGGCAACCACAAGTCTGTTTTCTATGCCTGTTAGTCTGTCTCTGTTTTGTAGATATGTTCATTTTTGTTGTATTTTAGATTCTACATATAAGTGATACAATATGGTATTTGTAGATCTTTTTCTGACTTACTTTGCTTAGTATGATAATCTCTAGGTCCATCCATGTTGCTGCAAATGGCATTATTTCTATCTTTTTAATGGCTGAGTAGTATTCCTTTGGATATATATACCACAACTTCTTTATCTGTTCATCTGTTGATGGGCATTTAGGTTGTTTCCATGTCTTGGCTATTGTAAATAGTGCTGCTGTGAACATAGGGGTGCATGTATCTTTTCAAATTATAGTTTTCTCTGAGTATATGCCCAGGAGTGGAATTGCTGGATCATATGGGAACTCTATTTTTAGTTTTTTGAGAAACCTCTATACTGTTTTCTATAGTAACATGCTTTAATATTTAACATTTAGTATTAGTTTCAATTGCTGATGTAACAAATTACCACAAGTTTAGTGGATTAAAACAATATAAATGTATTATATTACAATTCTGAAGGTAAGAAGTCTGACAGGTACCTCACTGTGCTAAATCCAAGTGCCAGTAGGGAGGGCTGCCTTCCTTCCTAGAGACTCTAGGGATTTTTTATTTATTTATTTATTTATTTTACCATCAGTAGTTGCTCAGGTTTCTTGACCATGGTTCATTCCTCTGTCTTCAAAGCCAATCAAGCTCCTTCCACACTTCAAATCTCTCCCTCATCTTCTATTGTCATTTGTCTTTATGTTAAGTGGGCTGAATTTACTTTCTTAAAATAATTAATCAAAGTCTATAAACAAGCTATTTTTGGAGCAGAAGCTTTAAAAATTTTGAGTAGTCCTTTTAAGAAGAAAACAAACAAAAATCTTCTTTTTTATAGATCTCCACCCCCCACCCCCACCCCCAAGGAACACACACATGCAGTTCTGGGCTCATAGAGTCCTACATATTTAGTTTCATTGTCTATGTGGTTAATATGCTTCTCTTCAAGTCAGAGAATCTTTCCCATACACTTGGTCCAGAGTCCTCTTCTTAGAGCCAACCATGACTGAATAAAGATCAAGTAAATAAAAGTCAGTAAAGGTCAAGTCAGAGTTTCTCATATTCATGGCTATTTTATTTTGATAGTACTGTTAGTATTAGAATAGAGGTAGAAGACAGGTATTTATGGGAGTAAAAAGGTTATTAATAACCTTGCTTGACTTAAAAAGCTATTCATACTCAGTGGCCATGTGACGTCTCTCTCTGGTCTGCAAAAGCCCGTCTTTCTATGGTAGAGGGACACAGTAGTAATGATTTATAGAAGACAGTATATAATATTCTCTTTGTGTTTCTTTATTGCTCTGCCTCAGTGCCACGTGAGAACTTTTATTACCTTAGGGTTTTCTGACAAATAGTCTTAATTTATACTGGTACTGTGATAGATCAACATAGCTCCCAGTGATTTTCCTCTCCTGGGATTCTATCCCTTGTGTAATCCCCCTGAGTGTGGGCTGTACCTAGTGATGTGCTTCTATTAAATAGAATAGAATTAAATAGATGAGATATCACTTCTGTGATGAAATATCACTTCTGTGATTAAGTTACAAAAGAACATGACTTTCGTCTTTCTGGACTTTTTCTATTGATTTCTCAGCTTGCACATTTTAATGAAGCAAGCTGCTATGTTGGAGAGGCCCACATGACAAGAATTCAGAAAAGCCTCTAGCCCACAGCCCACAAGAAACTGAATCCACCAACGAAATTTGAGTAAGCTTGGAAGCAGATCTTTCCCCAGTCAAGCTCTGAGATGACTAGAGACTCAGCCAACAGTTTTTTTTTTTTTTTAACCACCTGTGAGATTACTTAATATTTGTTCTTTAAATCAATTCACTTTTTAAAATATCTTTATTGGAATATAATTGTTTTACAATGTTGTGTTAGTTTCTGCTGTACAACAAAGAATCAGCTGAATCAGCTATATGTATACATATATCCCCATATCCCCTCCCTCTTGAGCCTCCCTCCCATCCTCCCTATCCCACCCCTCTAGGTCGTCACAAAGCACCGAGTTGATCTCCCTGTGCTATGCAGCGGCTTCCCACTAGCCAGCCATTTTATATTTGGTAGTGTATATATGTCAGTGCTACTCTCTCACTTCGTCCCAGCTTCCCTTTCCCCCACTGTGTCCTCAAGTCCGTTCTTTACGTCTGCGTCTTTATTCCTGCCCTGCTACTAGGAGGTGGATGGACCTAGAGTCTGTCATACAGAGTGAAGTAAGTCAGAAAGAGAAAAACAAATACCGTATGCTAATGCATATATGTGGAATCTAAAAAATCAGGCAACACTTTGATTGCAGCTTTTGTGAGACACTGAGTAGAAGACCCAGCTAAGCCACACCCAGATTCCTGATCCATAGAAACTGTAACCTAATAATGGTGGTTGTTTTTAAGCCACTAAGCTTTGGGGGTAATTTGTTATATAGCAACAGATAACTAATACAACTGCTTTTGAAACTTAACATTTCACTTTGTATTTCAAATATTTAACGGAAAATTTGGGGATGGATAATCAGATGGTCCAATGTTACCAACATGATCAGGACCTTTTTTGTAACTCTAATAGGTTATCTTTTGAATATTACAATTTTGTAAACACAATTCAGGTAATTATTTAATTACATTACTAAATGCTTATAATATCTTTCAGTGTTTACTGTCAATCCTTTTCTGCCATAATACCCTCATTTCAAGTTCTTAATTATATTTATTTCAGTGTAATCAGGTGATTCTTTCAAGAAGAATGAATGGTAATACAAGGACTTCTGCCATTACCCACAAATAATGATCAAAGCCAGAACCTCATGGTTTCCATACATTTTGCAAAAATGTATGCAAATATTGGGTATATACCTTTTCTAACACTAGGATTCATGGATCCCTTCAGGTTCTCTCAAATATTAAGGACCTAAGAAAGCCTAAGAAAACTAAGGAATCAGAGCAAGGAATATATCATAAAATTGTGAGAACTATGACACAATATAGGGGAGCTTATTTATAAGATACAAACTAAAGGCCAATATTTTGAATGTTATTATAGATTTAGTTATTCACGTATTCAAAAAATATATGTATGGTGCCTAGTGTGCTAGATAATTGAGATACTTGGTATTCTAAACCAAACCCTAATTCTACCTCTTGTGCTTACTCTTTTTATCCCAATTCTTTCTTTACAGATCTTAGTCTGCAATGGGTTAGACATGTTATTATCCCAATTATTGTACATTAATATAGTAGATTGTAAGAAGTGCTGTAAGAGGAATTAAAGGCACAATGGGCACACCTGGGAAGGGCAGCTAATGTAGACTTCCACAAGAAAGCAAAACCTTAGATGATCCCTGGAAGATGAAAAGGCAAGCCATACAATGGAAGAAGGAAGGTGGGTTGTTTTAGCAGAGAAAATGGCAAGTGCAAAGATAATAGAGAATAGGTTAAAAACTCAGAACTCAGGCTTCCCTGGTGGCGCAGTGGTTGAGAATCTGCCTGCCAATGCAGGGGACACGGGTTCGAGCCCTGGTCTGGGAAGATCCCACATGCCGCGGAGCAACTGGGCCCGTGAGCCACAATTACTGAGCCTGCGCATCTGGAGCCTGTGCTCCGCAACAAGAGAGGCCGCGATAGTGAGAGGCCCGCACACCGCGATGAAGACTGGCCCCTGCCTGCCACAACTAGAGAAAGCCCTCGCACAGAAACGAAGACCCAACACAGCCATAAATAAAATTAAAAAAAAGAAAAAAAAGTTATAAAACAAAACAAAACAAAACAAAACAAAAAAAACTCAGAACTCAAAGACTTAGTGTGATTTGGGCACAGCATGCATGGAGGGAGGAATTAAAATGACATGGAATTGACAGACAGAAAACATTATGAAGGGCCTGCCATGTTTATTAGTTCAAATTTGTTTGCATTAGGTTCCTAATAGAATAAGAAAAGCTGAAAATTCCTAGCTTCTGATTGAAAACAAGACTCCTCTTATTTCTTTTAATTAGAAATAGGTCAATGAATTGAAAAAGTACACAGTACTTTTTATACATTTTGATGTTATGATATTTGATTAATTTATTATGATTTTAGTAATCTTAATCTATATAATCTTGTTCTTGGCACATGATCATATATGCCTTGTTTTATCAAAATTCTATTTTATACACTTATCAGTTAATAAATACATTTAAATTTTACGTAAAAAATAAAAGCAGTTGCTCCTGAAAATATGATACTATGTAACTTAAACCCTGAATAAATGGAAAATGCTCTTAAACTGAAAAGTTCCAATAATTTAGACTAAAGTACTCCTGAGAGATTCAAGGTATGAAATAGCTTTTTAAGAATACTGAGGCTTCAAATCTTAAATATATGACTTTATAATCATAAAACAATAATTGCTGTTTATTATGTTTGTTTTAAAATTTGTTCCTGACATAGATAACTAAATCACCAGTTACCTCAGTGTTACCATTGACCAATCTAATTACTATATATTATATACACTCTCTTTGCTTCATTAATTACATGCAAAACCTTTATTTTAACACTCCTGAGAGCTTAATTTGCACTTAAGTCACAGCACTTCAATTTACCTTGTTCATTTCGAGTTGCAGGCCTTTGAATATCGAATATGTTATAATATTGCAGGATAGCTCACTACACTAAGAAAATTACATTCCTTATCTCTTCCTTTTCAAAGCTTTTGTGCCACGAGTTGTTAAGAAGCATCCCTCCTCTTGGGCTTCCCTGGTGGCACAGTGGTTGAGAATCTGCCTGCCAATGCAGGGGACACGGGTTCGAGCCCTGGTCTGGGAAGATCCCATATGCCGTGGAGCAACTAGGCCCGCGAGCCACAATTACTGAGCCTGCGTGTCTGGAGCCTGTGCTCCGCAACAAGAGAGGCCACGATAATGAGAGGCCCGCGCGCTGCGATGAAGAGTGGCCCCCACTTGCCACAACTAGAGAAAGCCCTCGCACAGAAACGAAGACCCAGCACAGGCATAAATAATAAATAAATAAATAAAATAAAATAAAAGACAAAACTGTAGTTCCCAGAGGCTCTCAAAAAGAAGCATCCCTCCTTTGTTGCAACAAGACTGGTAGATGAATGAGTGCAGGGATACAGAAGATATCAACAAATAGTTTAAAAGAGTAAATCAATGATTGAATAAATAAATTAGTATTGTTTGAAGAGTATAGCTATCAATTATTTTGAACACTAACATTCAGAATTATATAAACAAGAACCACCAAAATAAGACCACATGCCTATAGGTGAGATATCATTTTAATAACTTTACCACATATCAGGAATTGACCTTCTACTTGAAGGACATGGATGTGAGTTTTTGTCAAATCCTGCATGGCTGACACGTGCTTTAAAGTGAACTCAGAAAAGAGTGAAATTAGCAAGGTGGCCGAATAAGATGTCCCTTACTCCTGTCCACCTCTCAACCACAGTAATTTGGCATCCATCCATGAAAAAAAGTGCCTGCATGGGAACTTTAGAAACCATAAGACTGTGAAACCTCAGTGCAGTCCAAGACCAAGGAGAGTCATTTTTAGAAGTCAAGCTCACACCCAGGTGGTTGACTCACTGACCATGGTCCCAACTACAGACCTGGAAACAGCTCCATACCCTGAGAACTCAGCTACAGCCCCATTGGCTCTGGTTCTGTCGCTGGCACCATATGCCAAGGGACCTGGGAGGAGTCAGGCCCATCTGTGAATCAGGTGATAGGCATACAGACCTCAGCCCCAGCTCTGCATTCCAAAGTGGCCCATGAACCTGCTCCAGCCCATCTCAGCACAGGCTGGAAGCCCCTGGAGGTTGGCCCACTAAACCTGGTCAGATCAGACTGTAGATTCTGAAACAACCCTGTAACTGGGCTCCAGCACATCCCAGCTGCAGTCTGCTAACAGTCTTGTTGGTACAGGGACCCTGCAGCAGGCACTCCCATCTGCACCTTCAGAAAACCTGAAAGAACCCCATAGGCAGCTCCAGCTTCCTCAAGCCACAGTCTGCCAATAATCCTGAGGGTCCAGGGTCCCAGGAGGAGACCCTCCCATCTCTGTGCCCAGCTGTCCTGAAAGAGGCCTGTACTTGACTCCAGGCCCCTCCCAGCCACAGTCTGTGAACATATTGTTGGCAAAGAGACCCAGTAAGAGACTGTCTTAGCTGTGCCCCAGGAGATCCTGAAGGGCCCTATACTCAGCTCCAGCCCCTCCAGCCACAGTCAGGAACCAGTCCAGCCTGCCCAGGGACCTGGTAAGAGACGTGCTCATCCTTGCCTTCAGAGCCACGTCTGAAGACCTCATTTCTTATCTGAGGAACTTGAAACAACCAGGAGGCTCTGTTACTGCCCCTCATAGCCACAGTCCAGGGCCAACCAGACCTGCCCACCCAAAGATCTATCCAGTGAACAGACCAGAGCCCTCCAAGTGACCTTGCGGGAGCCACAACTGTCCACACACCCAACAATAGATGCACTGTCTGAAGACCCAATTGTGGACCCTGAAGCAGACCCTAGTCCCAGAGCCTACTGAACAAGATACTGCAGGCAGTTTCATCCACCCTGGAACTAGAGAGGACCCACGCCTGCCCGAACCCCTGGTGACAAGCAATAACTGCAGACCCCATTGTAGACCCAGTGACAGCCTCATAACCGGCTCCAACTCAGCACAACTTCAGTACCAGAGTTAATCTGATCAGCTCAGGGAGCACAGAATCTTTTCAAGATAGTGAAAATGCTTTCTGTGATACCATAATGATAGATACATGCCATTACACATTTGTCCAAACCAATAGAATGGACAACACCCAGAGTGAGCTGTAATGTAAACTGTGGGCTGTGTGTGATTATGACGTTTCAATGTAGGTTCATCAATTGTAACAAATGTACCACTCTGGTGGGGGATGTCCATAATGGGGGAAACTATGCAAGTGTGAGCGTAGTGGGTATAGGAGATATCTCTGTACCTTTTCCTAAATTTTGCTGTAAACCTTACACTGCTCTAAAAAACAATAAGGCCATAATGATAATAATTTAAAAACCTTACAGCAATACAGTTCTATTTACTCCTGCCTGTATTTCTTATCTTCTATTTCACATCTTTGTATTTTGTAAGTTTGCAACACATTTTTGTTAATTTTTCATGAACTACTCCATGTATTTTAAGAAAATTGGAAGCAAATTTGTAATAAAATGCTATTTTTACTCACATATTTATATCAATACTTTCCAGTATAAATTCTTCATTTTTCCTTGCATTGTTGGGTATCTATTGGTTTCATTTACTGTCAGTACTTTAGAATTTCTTCTCATGCAAGTCTGCTGGATACAACTTCCTGCAAGTTGTCTCTGTCTGAAACATCTTTACTTATATTAATTTTAAGGGTATTTTTAAAAATATAGAATTCTAATGGACTTTTAAATATAAGCACTTTAAATATATAATTTCACTGTCTTGTCTTTTTTTTCTAATGAGAAGTCAGTGCTTTTCATTGTTATTCCTATGAGTGCAATGTATCTTTTGCAATTTTCTCTAGGGTCTTTTAAGTTGTTGCTACTGTTGTTAGTCTTAATTTTGTTATTGTTGTTTTCCTCTATTTGTGTCTGTCAGCAATTTTACTGTGATGTATCTCAGTGTGGCTTTCTTTGTATTTAGGCTACTTGGAGATTGCTGAGCTTCATCAATCTCTGGGAAATTCTCATTCATTATCTCATATATGTTTTCTGACTATTCAATATCTGCACTCATTCTAAAATATAAATAAAATTATGTTCTCCCTTTTGATGTTGTCCCATATTTCTCAAACATAATTTTCATTTTTTTCTCTCTGTACTTCTGTTTTTTGTTAATTTTTATGAACCAGTATTCAAGGTAATTGATAATTTCTGCAGCTAAGTCCAGCACATAGTTAAACTCATTGAGTGGTATATGCATTTTCAATATATTATCTTTTAGCTCTAGAATGTCGAGTTAGTATTTTATTTTTAAGAGTTTCCCACATTCTAGGAAATTCCTCAGATGTTCACAGATTTTGCCCCCCTTTCTATGAATCCGTTCTACAGATTTATGATAGTTATTGTAAAGCCCTTATGTGGTAATTCCAATATTTGGGTACTTTGTGGATCTGCTTCTATTGACTTTTTGTTTCTTAATTATATGTAATATTTTCTTATTTTTTCTAATATGTTATATTCTGTAATTATACCCTGGATATGCATAAAAAGATAATAGAAAGTATAGAAAATAATATTCACACACTGCATGGGATATGCATTTACTCTTATCAGGCCGCTAGGATTAGATGAGTCCATCTAATGCATTGTTTAGCTGGATCTAGACTTTGTCACAGCTTTATTGACTACCACTTTCAAATGTTTCACGAGTAGATATAACTCTCCCTTCAGCAGTGTTTGGGATCTGATCATCAGTGAGATGTCAGAGTTCTACTTTTCAGCTCAGATTTTAGGCAGCTGGGAGGGGTCCTTTTTTTCTCTAGTGTAGCTCCCTTCTCTCTGTACCTAGGAAAAAATTTCCAGTTTGATGACTTGCTCCCAGACTTTTGTATGCTGCTGCTATAACCTGCTGAAGGTCCCTAGCTTTTAGTATGCCGCCAGTGACTCAGTGAAGGCCTTGAGCTATTATCTGGTTTTCTACCACTGTCCTGCCTTAAACCCAGCCTTCAGGACACCACTCTTAAGCTCTTTAAGACCCTTGCAGTAGTCTGAATGCTTGTGTCCCTCCAAAATCCATATGTTGAAAACCTAATGCCCACAATGATTAAATTAGCACATGGGTGCCTTTGGATATGATTAGGTCATGTCATGAGGGCTGAGCCCTCATTGATGGAATTAGTGCCATTATGAAAAGGATCCCAGAGAGATTTCTTGCCCTTTGCCATGTGAAGATACAATGAAAAGTCTATGACCTGGAAGAAGACCCTCTCTTGACCATGCTGGAACCTTGATCTTGGACTTCCAGCCTCCAGAACTGTGAGAAATAACTTTCTGTCATTTGTAAGCCACCCAGTAAGTGGTATTTCATTATAGCAGCCCAAAAGGATAATCCGATATCCTGTTTGTATATCTTTCTCAGGCCTTTTGCCCTTTCCCCAGCCTTCATCACAGTGCTTTTGTGCCCTCAGTAAATGGCATGTGAGAAAGAATTAGCAGTTGCATTCAAATCAGATCTGTGAGGCTCCTCTGGATTCTAATCCAACAGGCTCACTCATGTGTCACATTAAAAATTTGCTAAAATTTAAGGCATTTCTTCTCATCCCCCTGTATGGTGTGTTTGCCTTTCCTAATCTCATACCACCAGATGTGGAACTTACTTCTCTCAAGAAGTGCTCATCCCTTTTTGGAATTTAGTTTTTTCAGATTTATTGCATCATCAGATTTCTGGGAGGCTCCCTATAGCCTATAGAATTTCTACTTCCTGACCAGAGTATAATTCATTTATTTGTTTTCAACATTTGATTGCCCTTAATTATTAGGTGCAATTTTTATAAGAAACACAAGGAGTACCCCCTTTTTAAATCTGTGATGATTTTTCTTTTTAATGATTTATGCACTTTATATACTAACTTCACTGCAGACGCCTTAATTTTTAATTCTTATTCTATCCTTTGATCTCTCCCTTATTTTGAAAGTTTGTTTTGTGTCCTAGGTTGTGTGCTTAAATATGTAACTTTCAGAACAAGGCAATCTGATAACTAATTAACTAGGTAAATAAATAATTTAATAGCCCATGTGATTTTATATAAAGTGATTTTTTGTTTTTTGCAAATTGATTGCAAAGGTCATATATAAGTGTACTTCTGACCTATATCCTCTGCAAGATGTATGTGCATTCATTAGTGTAGAAGAAATAGAATCAGTGTCAAACCTCCCCTGGATTCTTTTCTTTTGTCTCCAAAGAGTTCTTATTTGGTCCTTGTAGATAACCCTCTTCTCACCCAAAAAAGTGCAGGCATTAAGAGTGAGGGTTCTGATTCAGAAAGACCTGAATCAGTGTATTGCTTTCCTATTGCTGCTGTGAAAAATTACCACCAATTTAGTGGCTTAACTACAGAATATAATATTGTATTCTGTAAATATAATATTTACAGAAGTCTGACATGGATCTCATTGGGCTGAAATTAAGTTTGGTAGGGTGCATTCGTTTCTACAGGTTCTTAGGGAGAATCTGTTTCTTTGCTTTTTCCAGCTTCTAGAGGCCATACCATTCCTTGGCCCATGCCCTCAGCCTCCATCTTCAAAGTCAGCAAATGTAGGTTGAGTCCTTCTCACATAACATCACTCTAACCTCCGCTTTTGCTTCTCTCTTCCACTTCTCAGGACCACCACAATAATCTATGATAATCTTTTTATTTTTAGGTCAGCTTTTTGGCAATCTTAATTCTATTGTCAATCTTAATTTCCTTTGCCATGAAACTTCACATGTTCATAGGTTCCTGGGATTAGGATGTAGACTTCTTTGGGGACAGTCATTTTACCTATCACAGTCACATCCTGATTCCAGACCTGGACCACAATCACATCCTGGATCCAGCTCTTAGAATTTGTCCATAGTATTATGCCTTTAAAATGTAGTATGTACATATTACATATGTATGTATGTAGTATTATGCTTCAATTTCCGTATTTGCAAAGTGGGAATAATCATCCTAGCTGTGCTTATTCATTGTTGGGAAATAATGCGGTGATATATGTAAAATGTTTAGGGTAGAACCTAACAAACAAGAAATAGTAAATAAATGTTAGTTATACTATTATTGATAATAAGTACAACTAAAGGATAAGGACACAGGAAAACTATCCTGAAAAGTATACATATTTTTATCTATTCCTCCTGTAATTTTGTAATTTGCTGATTAGCTATAAATAGTTAGTGTAAAGGTACTTGGGGAATGCTTACATATTTTTGGAAAAGTATGTCATTAATATCATTTTTACAGTTTAGTACTATAGACAAAACTGATAACCATAAAAACATAAGATTGTTTAACAGTATTTCTATTACTGCAGAGCTTAACAGCATAAATGGGCCCACAGAATGCTCATCACTGTCCAGACAGACCCTGTGGACATTTCAAGGATCCAGTACCACCTTGGCATCAGCCATGGAAGCAGATGCTATTTGCATCTGTTTCCTATGACAGTCACTGAAGGTGGCAGAGAAAAAAAAATACATTTTTAACATAAGCTGCTCAAATATTCAAGAATATATTTGGCTTGTCAAGGTACTTTTAAAAAATTATTGTAAGAGATGAGATTTATAGGAAATACAAATTTTAAGCAACCAAGAAATATATTTTTCTGAATTTACCTGTGAATAAATATATTGTATATGATTTTTAATCAATTGCTGTCACTAAATTCTGAAGGACAATATTTTTAAGCAAAAGGAATAGGGAAAGGAAATAATTGTTCTTTCACTTTAAAACTTACACTAGTATTATTGACCAAATCTACCGTATACTGTGTACTTGAAACTTAGGGTTTATGTAAGATATATAAATTAATATAGTTCCCTCTATTTTTAAAGCGTTTTTTCCTTCTAACAACCTTGTTAACTTAGCTTCAATCCCATAGGAATTTTAAAGCAAACTCAAAGATATGATTGCTTCTCAATCAGTCTAATTTTCCCAGGGTTCCTGGAAAGTGATTTTATCAGTCCTGGACAGCAGAAGGAAGATTGCCATAGTAATTTTTTAAATGCTCACCCAGTCCAGATATTCTATATGTAAAAATAACTAGAGGGAACCTTTAATGTTGGGACATTATGACAATTAAATGTAGGAGAATAACTGTACATGCAGAGCAAGATTTTAAAGTTGATTTAAACATAATTTTATACAATAGCTATAAAGAGGATATAATAGACTTTATTGTGTGACATTTGTTGGTAAATAAGAAATTATTTCCCCTTTAATTTGATAGAGCTCATTCCTACTGGACCAGATATCCTAAGTTTGCAAGTTGTGTTAGAATGTAACTTTCTTGTAACATTCTATTTGCATATTATGCTTACAGGAAACAGTCTCAGCATCTGGTATTTTGTTCAATATCCTTTTAATCATCACTGTCTAAGATGGTTATTGCTGTCAATATGATTTGCAATAGTTATTTCTCTTGATTATATTTAGCTCTAGAAATGGCATCTAGACGTATACAAGTTTGCATGGACACAGAACATTTTAGTCTAAGGATATTCTGGGCTTTTGTGGACATAGTAAATCCATGATTGCTGTCCAAATAGAAAATAGTTACATCTCTAGGGAGGGCAAAAAGAAAGATAACGTGCAAGTTCCTACAGAAAATTTTTATAAGTGCCATCTACAACAACCTGTGGTTGGTCACAGATCTTCTTGTTTAACTTCTCACCCAAAGAGTCAGATTACACTGTGCACAGTGTAAGGATGTCCCTGAGAAAACTGACATTAATTAGGAAACTAAACATGTATTATATAAGCAAAGCTCTCTGTATTTTTAAAATTGGGGATGTAAAGTTTTCTCAAACAAAAGATAATCCAAACTCGATTATTTGAAACATATAAACCCATAAATACCTCAATCAAAACTTATCTGAATCTCTTAATTTGAAAATAGTAAACTAAATAAATTGTCCCATATTTAATGTGGATTGATATATTTTATAAATATATTCTTCCTCTCCTTCCCTCCTGGAATTGTATACATATATTTGACACAACTGAACTTTATTATAAAAGATGCATAATTATATAGGGCCCTAAAGTCTTATTTTATCATTCATTTAATCAGATTATCTCCTAGTTTGGAAACAAAATATAAAATCTGAGATTAAAATAATTGCTTTAGAGAGAGAACAAAGTAGTCCAGTAAAGAATGTCTTAATTCTGCTTGGATTTGAAAGTGTGTCAAGATATGAACCTCATATATGAATGCAGCACAAATAACAATGCAAAAGAATGCCCTACTAGAAGTTTAATAGGGCCTGTAATTCAATACACATATATTTTAATTGTTTTCATTTATCAAATGAATCGCTCGTTTTTTTTCTAAAGTTGGATTGGTTGAAGTTTTCATTGTAGTTAAAATAAATATGTTTTTCTGTTTATATGTAGAATATTTTATAGTAACTTTAAAAAAGAAGCCTCAGATGCTCATTATACAAATATATTACTTTTCCCTAATATGTGAAGTATACTAAAATTTCAAAAACTAAAAATATATGAGATCATTACCATCAACAGTTCAGCAATAAGTAAAATAAGCCACAACCAAATAATATTTTGAAATATAGAGCAAGTTAATCAGGAGGATAGTTTTCATAATTAATACAGAGTAGGAAAAAATCATGACTTATCAGCAAAATTCATATATTGATATTGAGAATTTCAATTGTTACATGTGAATTTCCAAACTATGAAAGCTATCATTGAGACAAGATAATAGTTTAATATAAAGATACACACACACACACACTCACACCCCAAACTTAAAAACTACTGTGCAACAAAGGACACAATAAACAGAGTGAAAAGGAAACCTACAGACTGGGAGACAATAGTTGCAAATCGAATATCTGATAAGGGGTTAATCCAAAAAGTATAGAAAGCTTCTACAACTCAACAACAAAAAAACAGATTTAAAAATGGGAAAAAGACTTGAATATTTTTTCAAAGATGATATACAGATGGCCAACAAGCATATGAAAAGATGCTCAATATCATTAATCATTAGAGAAATGCAACTCAAAACTATGAGATATCACCTCACACTTGCTGGAAAGGCTGTTATCAATAAAACAGAAAGCAACAAGTGTGGGCAAGGATGTGGAGAAATTGGAACCCTTGTGCACTATTGATGGGAATGTAAAATGGTGCAGCTGCTGGAAAGCAGTGAGGTGATTCATCAAAAAATTAAAAGTGGAATTAACAAATGTATTAGTCTGCTCAGGCTGTCATAACAAAATATCACAGACTGGGTGTTCTTAAACAACAGAAATCTATTTTTCACAAATCTGGAGGTTAAGAAATTAAAGATCAGTGTACCAGCTGATTTGGTTCCTGGTAGGAACCAAAAGCTTCCCTGGCTTTCAGATGGTTACTTACATTCAGAAAAAAGAGAGAGAGAAAGAGAGGGGCTGAGAAGAGGGGAAGTTGTTTAATGGGTATAGAGTTTCAGTTTTGCAAGATGAAAAAGTTTCGGAGATCTGTCAACAATAATGTACATAAACTTAGCACTGCTCAGTTATGTACACTTTAAAATGGTTAAATGGTAAATTTTATGTAATGTGCTTTTTTACCATAATTAAAAATAAAAATAAGTTTAATTAGGTTCCATTTGTTTATTTTTGCTTTTATTTCCTGTGTTTTAGGAGACAGATCCAAAAAATACTGCTACGATTTATGTCAAAGTGTGTTCTGCCCATGTTTTCCTTTAGGAGTTTTATGGTATCCAGTCTTAAATTTAGGTCTTTAATCCATTTTGAGTTTATTTTTGTATATGGTGTTAGTGAGTGTTCTGATTTTATTCTTTTATAAGTAGTTGTCCAGTTTTCCCAGCACCACTTGCTGAAGAAACTGTCTTTTCTCCATTGCATATTCTTGCCTCCTTTGTTGTAGATTAATTGACCAGAAGTGCCTGGGTTTATTTCTGGACTCTCTATTCTGTTCCATTGATCCAAGTGTCTGTTTTTGTGACAGTACCATGCTGTTTTGATTTCTGTAGCTTTGCAGTTGTTGGGTTGTACCCCACAGGCTTGCAAGGCTTATACTTGCCTAGCTTCAAGACCAAAGAAAGAGCCCAGGGTCAGCGACAGAGACATCAATGGTTTAATGGATAGGGGGATCTTATATGTCTGAAGCAAGGTCCTGGAGTGACACTGCACCATATGTGGCAGATGGTGGGCAGGACACGATGGCAGTCTTCTCTCCTGGGGGAAGGAGGAGGTTACCAGTTAAAGGGGGAATTGAGTTAGGTTGGCTTATGGGTTACCAGGGAAACTAGCAGAAGGGCATGCCCCTCACTACCTCTTTGATAAGCTATCATGGTGGAGATGTTCTGACCTAAAGGTTAGAACAGTCACTAGCTGGGGTGGGAGCAAGTATGTAGGAAGGTCAGTCATGTGAGTAGGATGTAGGTGAAGCAGGCACTGGTCGAGCAGGGGATGTACAGAGAGCAAGAGAACAGCCATCTTGAGTGACCTGACCATACAATAGTATACTCTGAAGTCAGGGAGCATGATACCTCCAGCTCTATTCTTCTTTCTCAAGATTGTTTTGGCTATTCAGGGTCTTTTGTGTTTCCATACAAATTTTAAAATTATTTATTCTAGTTCCATGAAAAATGCCCTTGGTATTTTGATAGGGATTTCACTGAATCTGTAGATTGCCTTGGGTAGTATGGTCATTTTAACAATATTAGTTCTTCCAATCCATGAACACAGTATACCTTTCCTTTTATGGTCTTCAATTTCTTTCATCAGTGTCTTATAATAGTTTTCTGTGCACAAGTCTTTTACCTCCTTTAGTAGGTTCATTCCTAGGTTTTTATTGTTTTTGATACCATTGTAACTGGGATTGTTTCCTTAATTTCTCTTTCTGACAGTTTGTTGTTAGTATATAGAAATGCAACTGATTTCTGTATATTAATTTTGTGTCCTGCAACTTTACCAAATTCATTGATGAGCTCTAGTAGTTTTCTGGTGGCGTCTTTAGGATTTTTCTATGTATAGCATCGTGTCACCTGAAAACAGTGATAGTTTTACTTCTTCCTTTCCAATTTGGATTCCTTTTATTTCTTTTTCTTCTCCTTTGCATGGAAGAGGAAACCATCGACAAAACGAAAAGACAACCTATGAAATGGGAGAAAATATTTGCAAATGATATGACCCATAAGCGGTTAATATCCAACATATATAAACAGCTCATACAACTCAACATCAAAAAAAAAAACAAAACACCCAATTTAAAAATGGGCAGAAGAACTGAAAAGATGGCCAACAGGCCCATGAAAAGATACTCAGTATCACTAATTATTAGAAAAATGCAAATCAAACCCACAATGAGATATCACCTCACACCTGTCATAATGGCTATCAACAAAAAGAACACTAATAACAATGTTGGTGAGGATGTGGAGAACAGGAAACCTTCAGACATTGTTGAAGGGAATGAAAATTGGTGCAGCCACTCTGGAAAACAGTATCGAGGCTTCTCAGAAAACTAAAAAATAGAACTACTGTATGAACCAGCAATTCTACTTCTCAGTATATATACAAAAAAATCCCTCCAAAACACTAATACTAAAAGATATATACATGCCCATGTTCATAGCAGCATTATTTTTTTGGGCGGTGCACCTTGGGGCATGGGGGATCCCAGTTACCTGACCAGGGATTGAACTGGTGCTCCCTGCAGTGGAAGTGCAGAGTCTTAACTGCTGGACTGCCAGGAAAATCCCATATAGCAGCATTATTTACAACTGCCAAGATATGAAAGCAACCGAAGGGTCCATCAACAGATGAATGGATAAAGTAGATGTGGTAGGTATACATACAATGGAATACTACTAAGCCATAAAAAAGAATGAAATTTTGCCATTTGCAGCAACATGGATGGACTTGGAGGGCATTATGCTAAGTGAAATGAGTCAGACAGAAAAAGACAAATACTGTATGCTATCACTTATATGTGAAATCTAAAAACTAAAACAAACTGGTAAATGTAACAAAGAAGAAGCAGACTCACATATATAGAGAACAAACTAGTAGTTACTAGTGGAGAGGGAAGGGCGGAGGGGGAACATTGGGGTAAGGGATTAAGAGGTACAGACTATTAGGTATAAAATAAGCTACTTTGATATATTGTACAACATGTGGAATATAGCAAATATTTTATAATAACTATAAATGGAGTATAACCTTTAAAATAAATTTAAAATAAAATAAAAATAATGTTAATATTAAATATCAACTCTTTAAAAATATATATATAACAAAGCAAATATTCAGTTGCAGGATATTTCCCTAAATATTTCCCTCCAAATGCCCATCATTTCCCGAATATCTTTTTCATATTTATTTTTAGCATTCTCAGTCAGGATCTCCAAGTATCATGATTTAATCTAGAAGAATATTAATACACATAAAATGTAGTTTTAAATGAATGATACTTTAAAGGTAGTATTTCTGTTTTAATGTTATAGATGAATTTTTTCTAGATCTAAGGAAATGATTTGTCTTAAGATATTTTAATAACTAAAGGAGATTATAATAAAAGGAAATTCAATACTATTTACTATCATGCAAATTTAATCTAATTAATTCCTGTTAATATGTAACTCTTTTACTGTAGGTATTGCACCAAGATATTTTCACTAATTTAGGACAGAAAATAAATAAAATTTATCATTTAGCTTGTAGAAGCAAAAACAATTGTTAGTCTATCCAATACTACAAATTTTGATTCTTAGACTTAAAGCACAAGGGAGGAAAAACAAAAAACAAAAAGGGAAGGCATGCTTACATTAGTGAAGGAAGCTTTGCTCTGACTGATCACAAGCCCCGACAGAGAAGGCTGATCCTTTAGGACATATTCAAGAGGAAGTTGTTTCCTAGAGCTTTTGGAAACCTGATCCTATGATCCCTGGATCTACAGAAACGGTTCTCACGCTAGTTAGTGCCCATCCTGTTGTTCCACCCTCTCTAAGGTCGCCTGTTACTCAGGACGGGGGTGCAGGTGAATCCGGGTCAGATTCAGAGGAACAAGCAGGACCCGAGGATTTGGTTGGGATGCAGAGTCGGTGTCCCAGAAGGGAAATAGGGGAGGAGGGACCTCATACAAAGGCGCGCGGGGCTCCTCCCTTCACTTAGGCTCTTCCGCAGCGCCTACCGCTCAGGCCAGGAGAACAGCGCGCAGGGCGGGCGGGCGGGAGAGGGCGCGCGGGCTGCAGTTCCTGACGCGCCCGGCAGCGCGGGAGGCGCCCTTGTCCCGCGTTTGGTGGCCCCTCCCCCTATGCTAGCTGGGCTGGCTCCCTTGGGGAAGGTAAGGTCGCCCAGCGCCGCCTCCCCGAGTTCGCGGGAGAAGCTATCCGGCATTTGTTTCCGGACTCCTACACTATAGCCGCGATCCTCCCGGCGGCTGGCTCCGGCCGCGCGCTCCTGTCTGCCCGGGAGATCTTGACATCGCGCGCAGAGGCTTGGCGCCGGGGCTCCCCTCCCGGGCAGCTGCCGGGGCCCGTTGGAGGGAACAGCAGAGAGCGAGGCCCTTTCTGTGTCCTTTCGAGTCACAGCCACCGTGTGTGTGGTTGGGTGGGGGTGGGAGTGGCGTGAGAGAGGGAGCAATGTTGCGCGCTAGAAAATCTTCCTGAGCGTTGCTGCCTTTGGGAAAGCGACTCAGCTTCTGGGACAGCGACTCAACCTCTAAGTGGGAACTCGGGTTTCGTACACACAGGCCGACTTGCGGGTGGGCATAGGGCTGACTCTGAGGGGCAAGGGGTTTTCCTCTTGGCCAACGCGACCCTTCTCCGCCCACTTGGCAAAGGGCGCCGCTGGGGTCCGGCCTTTAGGCTTGTGACGATCTGATCCCTAAGGGGTTGAGGTGTCTCTTTCCTTCCAGTGAACCAACACCGACCCGCCAACTGAGACCAGGGCACCCTGAGGCTCCTGCCGGGAAGGGGGTTCCCGCCGAGTGCCTTCCGGGTTTGCTCCCTCCCCACTGGAGGCATGGACGCGTCCGTGTCTCCACCTCAGTCTCTGTTGCCCCTCGCCTCATACCCTGACTCTTGAGTCAGAAGTAAAACCGGGGGATTCTCCAGATACGCTTGCCTGCGCTGGCCACAAGTGACGATCCCTGAATTCACTGACCGCCCATAAAGCCACGAAAATCGTGGAGATGGGGGGTGCGTAGGGACCGTCTTGGTTCCAGGGAACAACGGCAGGCGGACACAAGCCTTCACTGTTTTTACTGTGATGAAGCCCTCCCCCCAACCCAAAAGCTTTTAGAGGGAGCGCTAAACTTGGAAGACGCTGTACCAAGCGGGAGTGCAGGGTGTAGGCGTTACCAAAACAAATTAACTCTGTCCCCTGACTTATTAGGAAGTTTCACTAGAAATTATTCGAAGAATAACTAGTTGGTTTATGTTGTTGATGCTTTTCTAAACCCCTTCGATGTTCTGCTCCCCTCCCCAGTTCCAACTTCTATCTTTCTGAGTATATTCACTACGAAGAGCGGAAATGCTGTCGCTGTTGCCAGTTTCCAAAGTTTCCAACGCATTTACAGCAATGCCTCTAGGTGAAGTTTAGTCAGACCCTCCCAACTCAGGGCCAACGTCTGAGGAAGAAACCAAGCTCTAGAAGTAACGCTAGAGCTGCAGTGTCCAGGGGAACGGTCCTAGCTAGGCCGAAGAGGGGATTATGGAGAGCCAACAGATATCTGTGGGTTCTCTCAGGGATCAACCCTCCCACACACACCGGCACGCACGCACGCTTGCGTGTATACACACACACACACACCGGCACGCACGCACGCTCGCGTGTCACACACACACACGAGTGTTTCCTCTAGATGGCCGCTAGAGGGAGGACCACCGGGCGGTCGTGCGCGAGGGCGCAAATATGGAGACTGCTCTGGAGGAGTTTGTATTTGTCACTTTTAAAAGACTTGGAGTGACTGGGATCAAGGGGAATCTATCTTGGTTAGGTTGGAAATGCACAAAGGGGAAAAATGTAAGTGTTATCTTCTCTTCACAACCACAGGTTCTTTTGGTCTTGGGACTTTCCATTCTATTATACCTTCTTCACTACTCGGGATACTGCCAAGTCTCAAGGTGCCCAGAACAGAGCCAGGACAACTACTCCCCTAATAAGTGCCCTCAGTTGGTAATTTATTTTTCCTGAAGGGAAATTTAGGAGAGGGCTGTGGAAATGTGAATCCTGTTTTCTGAATTATTTTTCCACCTCCGTTTAACCTTACTCTGTAACTTCAAAAATATAGCTGATACACATTACATCATTGTTCAGGCAAAAATGTAAAACTCAGTTGTAAACATAATCGATTATTTTACAAAGGATAAAGAAAAAAAATTCCCTTTTCATCACATTTCTGATTTTGAATTTAATTCCTCACCCCCAACCTGGAAATAGTCACAAAAACTTTAGAAAATGACACTTAGAGTAACGCAGAAATACTACTTCCTTGTGCAAAAGCTCTTTAAGTTCCTAATGAGTATCTAAGCATGAAAATCATCTAAGAAAAGGAGTTAGGGTCATTTTCTACACGTCAAATAGGTACACCCATTGTAACTCTAAATTAGGAAGTAGGTAGGCATGTGGGGGTAAAGGGAAGATTATTGTCTTGATTGGAATTTCAAGGTCGAAAAATTTAATTCCCTTTATGTAAAAGGCGTCTCGGTGTATTTCAACTAACTTTGCGAAATGAATCAGAATGATGACTCAAACCATAGCGAAAGAGGGAGGTGATTTCCCTTAAAACGAGGTGTTGAGTGCCTTGGTGACCCAATACTGGGTGCGCGCAGAGTGGCCAGATCCCTCTCCACGCAGTTCTGGCTCTGTTCAATTCGGTAAGCACACCTACGGCAGTAATACCATCGGTATACCATTTACGATGATGGGCTGGGGGGTTGACACTCCGCAGCGCCACCAGCGCTGTTTTCTACCCTAAGTGAGTCACTCAACGGCGCAAGCAGGTCGCCCTCTGCGCGCTACAACCTGCGGGGCGGGGAGCCTTGGCGTTCACCCTTCGAGCTCAGCTGGTGCTGACGTCTGTTCAGGTCCTTAAAGGTGTCCGTCCCTGCGCAGGGGGGAACAGACTTTGTAGCAGTCACTTTGCCTGAAGGGAGTCGCGCCTCTGCTCTTGCAGGCGGCAGCTCCGGTTCTTCTCGCTCTTCCTGGGTCTGCGTTTGTCTCTGTCCTCTTTGCACCGAGTCCCCGCCAGCCTCTCCAGCGGGAGGCGCATTAGGTATTTGCACCCCAGGAGTGAACCAACAGGGCTGCACATGCCCTGTGCTTTTCCGGTGGACTCGAAGACCAGAGATTACGAGGTGCGCTCGGGGATCGCTCAGGGAACAGGGAGCTTCCTCTCCCTGGTTTCGGTCGGGGGTGATTTATCTCAGCTGGTGCAAGCGTCCTCCCCGCCCCTGGCACCTGCAACTTGTTTTGGTTTCTTCTCAGTCCTGTGTGTGCGGTTCCAACATCAAAGTTTTCCCTCCCTTACCCGAAAAATCTATCCGTTTAATCCATTCTCCTCCCCCTGCGCTGTCTCTGCCAGGCCTCCTCTCTGTGTGGTGAGTGGATAGAGGGGCGCGCAGTGTGGCAGCGGCGGCGGAGATTGGAGCGATCAGGCAGAGCAAAGAGAAGGAGCGGCTGCCAGGGGCTCCCAGGTCCCTGGGTAACCCTTTGCCAGGCGAAAGAGCTGGGTAAGAGTACAGAAGAAGAGTCGGAACCTTCTGGGACGCTGGTGCCTAAAAACTGGATTTTAACCAACATCCTGGTTGCGCGTCTCTGTCCCTTTTCTCGTTTGGTAAGTCGAGAGAAGCGCTTTGCACGAGCGCTCTGCGGGACGCAAGCTCCTGGCTGCTCAGGATCCTTGTGTCCGCTGCTGCGGAAGGAGCGGAGGGGAGGAAACCAGCGGCTGCTTACTGGAGCCTGGAGGTAGGCAAGGGGGTGGGATCCTGATTCTAGCACTCAGCCCAGATTCCAAAAGGGTGTCTGGTTTCACCGAGCGGAGGCATTCTTCTCCCCTTCATTTCCCGTTGCACCCTCCCCTTTTCGGATTCAGGCTTAAGAGATTCACAGCACTCTCAAGGTGGACTGCCTTCCGCCGCTCATCGCCGGAATGCCTCGCTCTTTACATTTATTCGATTGTGTTGGGGGCATTTAAGCTTTTCCAGGAAGTTGATAGCTTGCAGATGTTTTGAAAAGGTCCAACTTGATTTTATTCAGTTTCTTAAAGGATGTGTTTCCTGTGGGCAAGAATTATGGGAAATAAATATCAGTGTCATATATAAATGCAATAGCAGCTTGGAAATCACCTTCATTTCCCCCGCAAAAGTTTTCCCCATGCGAGTTTTCTTAATGCCCAGAATCAGTGCATGGAGACTTGGCTTGTTTATTAAATGTAAACTGGGGAGGGGGTTCCCCTTCTATTTTGAAAGTGCACGATATCAAGGACATTGTCGTTTTCTTTCATTTCTATTTTTCCCTATGCTGCCCATGTAACAAAGCACTGAGTGTAGAGAATGGAACACTTTTTAAAATCTGCAGGAATGATGAAAGACTTTGCTGTTCCCAGCCTTGCTTGAAGTTTTTATTTAAATACCTGATCTTTTTTAGTTGAGAGAAATAATTTGGGATAAGACTGGAGTAATATTGTGAGTGCAATTCAGCATGGTAATATTTTGCATGTAGTGTATGTAATTGATCCCTATAGTTGCACGTTAGCTAATGGCAGAAATTGCATGCGATGATAGAAACAGCCCTTGAATTTTTTGGCAAACAATATTTTTGGACTGTGGGGAAATTTTTAAAAATCTGTATTAAAATTTATGTGGCAAGAATATGGATACATTGATGAAAACAGAAAGGCAAGTTAACTTTAAAAGGGTGGTTTACTGAAAATCAGTGCCTGAGATTTCACATCCTCATATGGTAATCAGTGAAATAAATGAACCAGTTAGTGTTCCATGCTTGCAATACTTGGCTCTGTAGAAAAACTGCTGTTACATTTCATTTCCAATCTCGTTTGTGGGAACAGAATAATGTTGGATGGGTTTATTAACTTCCTCACACATGTGTGCTGTAGATCCCAGGATGTCCTGTAAAGCAGAGAGAAACAAGATCCAATATCTGGCCTCATTACTCCTTGCTATCTCTCCACTACAAGGTATTCTTCACATAAGCCACAACTAGTGGAATCTGGAGCTCCTTCCTTTCCTTCTTCTTTTGCTCTATACACTTGTAGCTTCCAATTTGGACCTAAATCTCACTGCAATAAGCCCTATCACTCATGTATTCTTCCTCACAGGGCAGCTCTGAGTTGGGGTTGCTCTGAACTAAGTTAACACCCCAATAATAAATTGTATGCAGTTGTTGGATAGATACTGAATGTACCCAGGCCTCCTGTTAAGCCAGGTGGGGGGAGAGGGTATAGGGGGAGGCTAGAGTACAACTGAAGTGGTGAGACCGTAGCTAAGAAGATGGATTGTACTTAAGGAAAATTGGGGCAGTGTGAAAGAGAAGGAATAATGCTAAAATCTGAGGGTGTGTGTGTGTGTGTGTGTGTAGAGGAATGGATTATCTTCAGCAGAAATCAGCTTTATCTTAGATCTGCACGGGCAAGTTTATCTCAAAGGTCAGACTCCTTGCTTGATAAAAGCTTTAAAGAGGATTGAGAATCCTGAGAAAATAAATAGCTCTCATTTGTAGTTATTGACTTTCAAATAAATTCTTCAGTTCTAGGGTCTAAAACAGTTTTTCTGAAATTTTAGTGCCTAAGAATGCATAACAATTATTTATGACCCCTAACACAGGAGAAGTTGGTTCAAGAGGATCCAATTAACTGCATGTTTAACACTATGGGTGATTCCAATTCTCCTAGTTCAAAAATTATCCTGTGAAAAATATAGGCTTGGTGCTAATGAACTTTCTTTTGTTAGGGAGGGTGTTGTACACTCATATTAGTCTAAAAATTTTTCTTAGTATTTATCTTTTGAATTTTCCTTGTTTTCCATTATAAATGTCATTATTATTGTCACGTCTGTCCTGTGAGATCATGGCTATTCTCAAATACCAACCTTCTATCATTTGTGTATTTGAAGTGCTGGATGGTGGCCATTTGAGATTAAAGCTAGGAGGCACTAAAACTAAGGTGATGGAAATGCTTCACAATTATTGAGCATTAATACGTTTTAAAAAATCAGTTTGTTGATGGGTTTGGTTAAAGGATATCTTTAAGTAAACATTATGATTACCTCTTCCTCACTGAATGGAGGACAATTTTTAAAAGATTTAAAATCTTTAAAAGAGTTTAACATGCTGATCTTTTTATTTCATATATTTACATGTTCTTCTTACAGCACAAAGTAATTCAAGTAGCTTACATGAAATTATAAAAAGAGAAAGTAAAATCCCTACAGTTTTTTTCTATTAATTCTCTTTGTTTTCATTAATCAAACTTCATAAATGTGCCATAAAAGTGAAGGAAATGATTGATGAAATCCTGAACCCAGTGTTAAAATTGGTCATTTCTTTTGGGTCTTTTTTTTTTTTTTTTTTTGCAACTGACATTTTCATGAAATTCTTAATTTCTCTCATTCTTTCCAGGTAAAGGAAGTTGGTCATTCATTGTTGGGGTCATCAATATGTGTGGTATTCATTGACATTCTGGTATCAGTGTTCTGATTTCTTTATTTTATAGTATTTTCTTATACAATGCTGCTTGTACAGAACATGTTTTCACAATAGTAAACATTTACAGCCTTTTTACTACTTAAAAGGTTTGCACAAAACAGCACAGCATCAAATATAGATAGAGGAAGAGTATACTGTATTTCTTATTTTGTTTTAAAAAAGAGACACTTTATTCAACTGCATATACATTGGTTAACTACTATTTTAAACTATGTGCATGTTGAAATGAAGAAACGCAGGTTGCATGCTTTAAGAAAATATGACCTCTCAGGTAATACAAGGCACATATTGATGTGAATTATACGCTAATTTTTAGGTGGAGTTTTGTTTTCTTTGAAACTCCAACAACCTCTTTAGCTATTTGGTTGATAACACCCTAAGAAGTGGGAAACCTGAGAAGGAAATCCCAAAACTAGTTTAATCCTAGTCTTAACCTAAAAAAAGGAATATTTTTGCTTTATATTAACCCCAAATAACAGGTGTTATGATTGATATATTGAGATTGAAACATGAGGCCACATGGTCCAGGATTCCTGCCACATTTTAGACTTTTTGTAAAGTAATGACATCACTGATAGCAAAGACAATCCACTTCTTTGTATAAAAATATATAGCATTTTGCTTAGAAGTTCTAGATACTTCTTTTTCTATTATATAACCCCTGTCCCCATGGGGTGAGAGAGAGAGAATCTTTGTAGAGCCATTGTGATGAATAATATTTTGCATAATTCTACCCTTGAACCATCTTTAGCTACCATCTATACCAAAGGAAACATTGAACTTTCCCCTAATGATATATTTTCTTACAGTTTTTTTCAAAGTAATATACTATCTATTAGAAAATCTGAGTGTCCATTATTGCCAGTTTTAAAAAATGATTACCCAAGCTCTGTCCAAGAAAACCTAAAAGCCATGACTCATCTTTTCTCCACTCTCCTCCTCCTCTGTGCTCTGATATAAAACACATCATATCTTTAGAAGATATTATCTCTTAAAGTGATTTTACAAATACCAGATAAATATATTTTTTCATCAACTACAATGTTATATACATTCTCATCTCTGTTCTATAGTCTTAAAATCAGAATGGCTCCTCTCCCACATACACTGTTTGTGTTTACATTAAATTCCTCCATGCTACCTGAGAAAATCCATTCACACTAAGTCAGTTATTTAATGGATTGCTTAACAGGTTGTTTTGCATTTTAATAGAGGACCATTAGAGAAAGACAAATCCTAACACGTTTCCAGTGAGGGTTTTAAAGTCCTCAGACAAAAACCCCTACAAGTTAAAGTCTCACAAACCACAGTCGCATGTAGATAAGGCCATCACTACAACCTGTTTGAGATCTGCTGGTCTCTGCTATTTAATATCTCATATCTGGAGTGCCAAAGTCTATCCAAAGACTTCAGGTACAAACAAGATACAACAACTTGAGTACATAAATGACATTTGGATGAGGAGAACATGACATTATTGTTAATAAATCTAGGGAACAGAAGATGGGATCCAGGGACTAGAGACATATCAGGTAAGCGGGCCACATGTAAGATTCTTTTTCTTGGTTTGCCATTGGCAGGGGTTACCAGTGGGATCAGACTAGAAGACAGAATTGTGGAACAGAGAATAAATTCAAGAGGCAGGAGAAATCATAGTGCCTGGGTCCAGTCAATATTGTTGTCTCTGGGAGTGGAGGGAAGATATTTGCCTGCCTGTTTCTTGCAGTTCTTCTTTCACCAGACAATTTGAGAAATTGTTTTATGGGATGTCAACTAAAAGTTTGATTCCTGGTGAGAAGTGATTCTTTGTTACTTTTTTTTGATTCTTAAAACTATACCATAATTGTCTTCTAAGAGTTATATCTCCTTGGGTACTAATCCAGCAAAATAGCCATGGTTGGTCAACCACATAATTTAAATAAAATGGCTTACAATTTATGTAAAAATACTCTTACACTGAATTGTTTCAGGACTGTATCCTACAGCTGTATAAAATAGGGTGAAATAGAAATATTGGCTTCTGTTTTAAAGATGAATAAAACATTAGAAATGATTTATGTGACTTTAGGTATTTTGTAACTTTCCAACAATTTTTATTTGTGAATTACTCACTTAAATCCTCACCTCTTTTTTAGTGTTGAATTCCTTTCACGTGTGAAGCAAGGAAGCAAAAGGAAGTACAGCTGTCAGTTTAGACTTGAAATATTTAACTATGAATGATGTAAAAAAAAAAAAAGAAGGCTCTATAGGTTATTTTCTCATATTGCTTTTTTTCTTACATACTTCAAATAATAAGCAAACTATATATATGTTTATGCATATGTATGTGTGTGTGTATATATATATATATATATATATATATATATATATAAGAATTTTCTCTTAGATTTATTGAACATTTTATTCTAGTTACCATGTCTATCCCTTTTCACTCTGAAGTCCTTTCCCCATTGCTATTATGGACAGATTTTTCAGAGAAATTAAATAATCAGTTAATTATTAATTAATCTAATGTTTTGATTCAAAATCCCTTTGTAAGAACATTTTTAAAAGGATAACTAAGAATCAAATAGGTATAAGTTAAAAATCCGTATCGTCCCAGTTCTTATTTTATTTGCTAAAACACATAAGCCAAATGCTATTCAAATAACTATTTATACTGTACATTCTTACAGATTTCCATATACTTAGAAGAGTAAAAATTGTGTTCACCTTTGTTATGATTTAATCATTTGATGAATCAATGGAATCTAATTACTGTCTAAAAATAATTTTGCATATGTAACACAATATATATTATTCAGAACAATTTTTAGGTAATGCATGATGTATTAAGTTAGCATCTGCATAACATGTTATGCTCTCTTAAATGGGTTCATAAATGTTAAACATAACTTAAAATTATTAAAAGGGTCTTTAGCTGTGAAGATGTATGTATAAAGTTGAGCAGATATCATTGTTTGCATCATATTTTATACAGTTTAATTTTAAAGTGCTATAGGTGTTGAGTCCTGAAAATAATACATTTGAAAAATAATATATTAATTACTATACCATTGCTAAATTACGCATTTAATTTGGCTTTGTAATAAACCTGAAACCTAATAATCTAAGTTTTCAGTTGTTTTATTGTTTTCTCTAAGAAATATTTTACTGACATTAAAAATATTGTGGTAAGTTTTTAGGATATATATATATATATACACATATATATATATATATACACATATATATACACATACATATATGTATGTGTATATATATGTGTATATATATATATATATATTCTTGCTGACCACTTTGTGGGGATGTGAGGGAGTGTAATTTGATTTTATATTTTTGTAACCAGAACTATAAAAATTATAACCCTATGCAGATGCATACAACACATACACAAGAAAAACAAGAACACTAGTTTTTAAAGAATGCCCACAGTTCCCAAACTCCCTACAGTTATTCACTCTTTAAAATATATGGTGTGTACTTAACTCCGGGAATGATTTTCTATTGGTATTTCGAATTCATCTGGGCCATGACATATTGATAACATTTGGAATGTATCAAAGAATTGCAGACCCACTTGTAAATATTCTGTTTCCCGAAATAACAGGTTAAACTTGGTGAAAAAGCACAGTAGGTCTGTATTATTAATTGTCGACATATTATTAGGTAGGAGCATATTGATTAACAAAAATAGGGTGGGGGAAAGCAGTAGTACCCTTACTCCTCTTTTTAATGGGAAAAGAAAGATTGTGGTCTTAGGAATAAAATCTTAGGAAAGAAGACTTATTCCTCTAGGCCAAAATTTAACTAATAAATAAAAAGTTGGCCAGTGAAGACTTACCCTAATGAGCTTTAAACTGATTAATAATTATGGCAGTCCAGTATTTGTAAAGTAAATATTATATATGACTTCTACATTAAATATGATTCTTTTGGAAAGCTATATTTTTCTACATGATAGGTAATGAAAAGCATTTTAGAAATTTAAAAAATATATGTAATATTTTAATCTTCATTAAAATATGCTTAGCCTAAAATATATAGATTAGCAAAATGATAAATTATAATCTAGTAATTATTTTATGCAAGTTATTACTTTAAGCACTTTACATTTATTAACTCATTTAATCCTTATAACCTCATAAAATACATATTATTATTTTCCCAGTTATAAGAAAATGTCTGTTCAGTTATTCAGTATGTAAGAGATGGAATCTGGGTTCAAATTAAGCTCCAGATACTATGTTCTTGATTCTTACACTTTAACGGCTTTTGATGGCATTTAAAAAAATTGCTGTCAGCCATAATTTTAAGACTTTTGATTAATCTTATTAATTTCACATTTAGCAGTATATGATTGCTTGTTGCCAGCACCAATTTTACTTTGAGGATTTTTTATTCTGATGTAGTTTCACATTTGTTACATTTATATATATATATTTCCCTAACTTTCAAGTCTATATTTTATATTCTTAGAAGTTAATTTTATGACTATTTGATGTTTTTCTTTCTTCACTAATAGAAAAAAATCTTATTTTTAGCATTTAAGTAACAGGGATTTTTGGGTTTGATGCATCAACATAAGTGGGTGCCTTTTTTATAAGATATGGATAGCTTTTCTTGAAAAGAAAGTTTTACCTGCACAGTGTTAAAAGTATAAATGTATTATTGTGCTTTTATTATTTACACATATTTACTTTTTAATTTAATTCCAAACTCTGAGTTCCTTTCTGTCTTATAAAGTGCATTACAAGCTCTTCTTCCTGATTTTTTTGTCATCTTGTTAGGCATGTTCTCTTCATGTGTATTCATCAGATTGGGATATTGGAAGCCAAACCACGTTCTTTAGATCATGCTTCTAATGGATTGATCTCCCTCTAGGCCTTTGTAATTCAGTACAAAAAGTGGTTAATGGTACAAGGTCAGTAGCTGAACTCTAATGTTTAGCTGCTCTGAAGCTGGACATTTTTCCTTAAAGTTTCTTTGCTTCGGTTTCCTCACTGCTAGTACCTCATGAGTATTGCCAGGCTTTGATGAGATAATTCAAGTAGCATGTTTATGGTAGTGCTTGACACACAGTTCAGGCTCTTTAAAGACAAGGGTTTTGAACAAGTATTTGGGAGGAGAACAGTGGAAAGGACAATATCAGATATGACCACTTGATAGTTTCAGGTGTATAAAAATATCTTCTTATAGAATTAAAGTGTTTGTCATGATCCTAAAAGGGAACATGTGTATTTTTATATATTTAAATAAAAATGAAGTTGAAATTTTTCATTTGTTTTTGCTATTAGGACACTCTTAGGAATATTAAGCTTTCAAGAATTAGGAAAATAGATTCACACACAAAAAACTACAACAAATTAACACCTGCTTTAATCCTATGAGAGGGTACCTGAAAAGTCTTACCTAAGTGAATTTTCCTACTGAATGACTAGTTCAGTTAAAAAAATGAAACAGCAAAACAAAACAGATTAACAGAGAGATGGTAGATTTTCTGGTGTTCAGCATTTTTGACTTTAAGTAGCTACAATTAAAAAAAAAGCAATACAGGTAAAAAAAAAAACATGACTTTCTTCTGGGATTGTGTTTATGCTACGTCACAGAAAGAAGGACATGTAACTCCTTTCTTCATTTGTTTTTCAGAACAAAACAGTGGCCTTCAATCTCCTATACTACTCAGTAGCATCAAGTAAAAGAGTAAGATTAACCTAAAAGTTTAGATGGAAAATACAGTCATAGAATTGTGTTCAATTCTAAAAGGTAACTACTGTGAAAGGGAGAGCTGTCTCTCAGGTTGAGTCTCCAGCCTAAGATCTGCAGCCAAAGAGTCTTATCCGCTGCCACTCTGAACTGAAGGATGTAATGTAATCAGAGCTTTCTCAATTTAAATGGTCATTATCAGACAGATAATTAGGAAGATAAGAATTAAAAGAGAGCACCAGAGAAATTATTAGACGATTTCACTCTAAAACAATATGGAATCAATACCATTTCTCTGAATATGTGTGCACTAATTATTAGAAAGAGAATGTAATTTAAATGCAGGTATTGCCCTGTCATGGAACTATCTGATTCTGTCAGTGAAATATTTGATGAAATTCTGCTGACACTCATTGATCTATTGGACTAGTCTTTTGCTGTTTTGTAGTTTCTCTTCAGCAAAAATATGGGCACATAATTGGGCTTTTATGAACACACTGTGTATTACTTTAGAGTCTTTCATTGCTTGCAGTAATTGTAGTGATTATACATTTTTATAAGAAAAGTGTTACTAATATGAGTGTTCCACAGTGTTACATCTCTCCATGGGGGTCTCCTCTTGATCTAGAACTTACAAATAAAATCTATATGCTCTACCTCACATTCAATGTATAATATGAAACAGGGACAGAGTAACTATTATAAATGCCCCTATTTGGAGTGAAAAAGGATGGGAGATGTATCTCAGACAGTGATCTTTGTAGACTATATTCCATCTCATTCCTGCTTGTAAACTGGCCATTTATTTACAAGGTCATCTGTTTCTTGTAATATCTCCCTAATGCAGGCATCAACTATCATCCAATACTAATATTGTGTATTCTTACTTATGCGTACTAACACTAGAACTTCATTAGGTACAGCTCTACTTCCCAAGTTACTTCAGTCCACAGTGTTATCAATCTTTCAATGCCATGCATGCATCAGGGGTCACCATCTTCCCAGACTCATAATTTCCTTGCTGCCTACTAGCTGACCCCTAGATAAGATTTTGCTACAACACACCGTACTTCTCGGTACACATTTCTATATTACTCAGAATGTTACTTTTTTTTTTCTAATTTCAGAATAATACTTCCTAATGATGAAAACTTGAAAAATACAGAAAGAAAAAATAGATGTCATCAGTTCTACTATTGAAAGATATCCCTGTTAATTTCTAGTTGCCTGTAATTCTTTGTCAGCTCACTTTTATTTTATTTTATGGATTTTTAAAAAAAATTCTAATTGGAGTATAGTTGATTTACAACGTTGTGTTAGTTTCTGCTATACAGCAAAGTGAGTCAGTTATACATACATATATATCCACTCTTTTTTTTAGATTCTATTCCCACAGAGGTTATTATAGAGTATTGAATAGAGTTCCCTGTGCTATTCAGTAGGTTCTTATTAGTATCTATTCTACATATAGTAGTGTGTATATGTCAATCCCAATCTCCCAATTTATCCCTCCTCCACCCTTTTCCCCGTGGTAACCACAAGTTTGTTTTCTACATCTGTGACTCCTGTTTTGTAGATATGTTCATTTGTACCATTTCTTTAGATTCCACGTATAAGTGATATCATACGATATTTGTCTTTTACTTACTTCGCTCAGTATGACAATCTCTAGGTCCATCCATCATTTTTATTTTAAATAAGGTAGACTACTTTTTTCATTTATAAATTACAATGAACATTTTTATGCCAATATTTTTCTATCACACCATGATTTTACCAGTATATACGGTTCCATTATATCTAATGTTGCAACTTGGTAGCAGGTTGAATTTGATCCAATGATGTATTTTGTTGTTACTGATCACAATTTTTAAAAGTTGATTTTTATATCAATACTTGTATTTTGAAAATTTTTAGAAATTTCTGCTTCTGTTGAAAATATGGAAGATTCAGAAATAGTTGAGTAACTTTGCTGCGTGGTAGTGATGGGCTGCAAGAGAAGCTGTTATTTCACCTACATAGGTCATGCTAACTCCAATTACAATTGTCCCCAGCCCACCTTAATCTTGGTACTCCTGCCTTAATGTGACATTGATTTTGAGTACTATACATATTGCTTCTAGAAATAGAGACATACCTTTATATACCTTTGTGCATATACTCAATTATTTTCTTATTATGTATGTCTAAGGGTAGAAAATTATTTGTTTATAGTATATCCTGAAGAGAGGAAGCAATTTGCACTTTTTCTCAGTAATATATTTTTCCTTTTTTTTTGCTGTTTTATATTGTTTTTTAAATGGTGAGATTGATTTTAAATATATGATTTTTTTCATTGATGTACTCCATTTCTGAAACAATTTCATGTCATTTTGAAGTTTTTCTGATGAGTGACTTATTTTTATTGCTTGTTATTATTTTTTATAAGTTGGCATCGTCAATTTTTGATGGTAAATTTGAATGTATGTATTTATTGTTTAAATTATTATGTCCAGTCTATTGATATTTCCCATTACTTCTGCCTTTCATGATTTGTGTAAAAAGATTTTTCACTGTATAGTCATTTGAATATTCACATTTGTCTTCTATTTTTAAGTTTTTTTTTACATTTAGTTACAGCTGAGTTAATTATAAGATATTAATAAGCATCTAATTTTTTAAAATAATTTTCAAATAATTAACCAATTATATAATGACCATTTATTGAACAGTTTAAATTATATTAGAAGATAGCTCCAAATTAATGTTGAGGGCTTTCTATAAGAGGAAAATTATTTCATGTTTCCTTAAAAGGCACACTATGCATTTGTATAAGATGTCTTGTGTATTGTAACCAGATGTTATTAACAGCATTATATCACCCTTCTACCAAGATAACCTTGGTTGTCATACTAGCTTAGTATGATTAACATAGTATTGCTTATTAAGTCATATTTGACAAAAAGGTGTAGAATTCCCCTAGGATGCTTACTAGAAATAAATTAAGCACTTTGTGTCATTTAAACAGTGATGGCTTGAGGTTGATCATAAAGGAACAGTGACCAAACTACTTTAACAAAATATATATCAGCAAACCTCTAACATCACTAGAAAATATTATTCCTTCAAAGGTCATTCAAATTTATACCATAGTAATGTGCTATTTAAAGTTGTGTTCAAATTTTATGTGGATATCACCTTCAGAAGAGAGAGTATTTTGAATTATTTTACTGTAGGTCATTTCTGTTGTAGAAGATCCTATTAGAATGAAACTGTCTAACAAAAATATTTCTATGTCTTGCTTTAGCACCCATGCTTTTAAAACAGTAGAACAAATTTCTTCTCATCAAATATCAAGATAGCTACTTGGTATTCTTTCCAATAAGATAGACGTTTTTATGTTTCACTGTGAAACTAAAAGAGCTGCTATAAAGTTAATGAGTATGCTTGAATTCATTACAATCCCTAAAAAGAATGGCTCCCTCTGTCTGCTGGTCTCTATTTTAGAGGTGAGTTTAGGATAATAAGCATCCCTATTTTGAGTAATGTCTACACAGAGATTGAGTTTACTATATACTTCCCAGCTGTTAAATAATATACATTTGGTATTTCAAAATTAAAGTAAAATTTCAATAATAAAAAAGTTTTAAAGTTAATTTTCTTTTTTCTTTACTTTTCCTACTGGAATAGAAATATATAGCATGCCTTGAATACATGCCATTTACATCAGTAATGGGCTGGAAATATATTTAATAATTGAAACTTTCATTAAAATTTGTCCTTTGAATAATGTGTGGCTTTTCTATTCTGCTTAAGCTACTTGGGTAGGACTTTCTAGAGGATAAGGAAGAATAATGCTAAGAATTTAGAATAGAAACTTTTACAGAGTCATTCAAGATACTTAGTTTGCAGAGCATCTGCAAGTTCAAAAAAGCAGAAGGAGAAATAAGGTTCATGGTTGCATTTATCACAGATTATGTATACTGTGTATTATATTTTGCTTTCTCCCAGATCCTTTGGATAGAAGGGAAGAGGAGTATTGTTATTATTGTTTGATATAGAAGCATATCTGTTTGAACGTTGAATGTCTGGAAGTGAATTATTGATTCAAATATTATAAAATGGGACATATATTCCAAAGTATTAAAGTCATATATATCCCAATTATGCTTTTTGTTGGTGCTGCTTCTATGTGCCCAAATAGTCTGGTGAGAAAATTCAAAGATGACTAGGAACCCTGGATCTCAAGGTGGCAGCCAAAGGTAGGCTACAGTGTCACTAACTCCCTTCAGAAGATTTAGATAATTGACCCATCATTAACTTGGAGTTCAAGATAGAAGGTTAAGGGGAAGGAGGTTAGGCCATCTGAGGCAAAACTAGCTATGAATTGCCAACAAAATCCATCTGGGAATTCCAAGAGAACTCTGTTTTGGGAGTAAATATGTGTTGGAGAGTCTCAGCTTTCCCAACAGGGAGGAACTACCATGATATGATAGCTTGAGAGCATTATTCCATAGCATATGTAATGAAATTTAGGTGATTGTTTCAAAGTATAAAGTATGCATATTTGAATTCATTGAAATCATATGGGAACCAACTATGTAGTTATTAAAAGCAATGCTCAAAGGGTTTAAGTGAATTACACTAGATTACAAAGTTGTGAATTGGCAGACACCAAGATTTCTGACTTTTTAATATTTTAATATTTATTAATACTTTTTAATATTTCTGTTTTTAATATTTTTGCCTTTGCACAATTCTACCATTTTGTATACTAGAATCTAAAACACATACTTATGTTTTGCTAATTTGATAGATTTTTTTTTCAGAAATTCAACAAAGACCTTTGTATATATCTTATTCACTTTAGATCAACTCCACATTTTGAAGGTTTTAGGTTAGTCATAGAAATTCAGTATTCTGAGAGTGATAAGAACCTTTTTAGAATATCTATTTTTTTATTCTAATAAGATCTTACACACTGATTAAAAAATATAAGGTTATATGCAGCAGTACCCCAAATCCCTATTTTTTGTGATGTATTTTTTTGACATGTTATATTTAATTTTAATTTCCAGGAAGCACTTTGGCATGATAGAAAGAAAAACAAACATCTGAATTAAGAGCTTTGGATTACTGACTCAGCCCTGTCTTTTAACTTTTTAATCTTGGATAAGCCTTTTAAAATGTCTGAATCTCAGTTCCAAATTAAAAAAAAAAAAAAGCAAAACCTGATTTAAATGACCTCAGTATTCTTTCTAACACTGACATTCTTTGATTCTACAAATATTGATTTGATTCTACAAATATTCTACAAATATTGCATTTTATTATTCAAGATCTCTTTTGTAACTTGCATGAAGTGCTTAAGTGTAATTTTACTTCTTTTGGCTAAAGTTCCAAAGTTTACTTCTTTAGGTGCATTAGACTAACAGCCAAATGTTCTATTCAGATGTTGCAGTGACAGAATTCTAGCAAACCGTTTAGTGTCTGGGTTGTTTTCACCTCATAAACACTCAGATCCTTAGACATTTTTTTTTTAATAACATAATTTTTATTTATTTATTTATTTATTTTTGGCTGTGTTGGGTCTTCGTTTCTGTGAGAGGGCTTTCTCTAGTTGCGGCAAGCGGGGGCCACTCTTCATCGCGGTGCGCAGGCCTCTCACTATCGCGGCCTCTCGTTGCGGAGCACAGGCTCCAGACGCGCAGGCTCAGTAGTTGTGGCTCACGGGCCTAGTTGCTCCGCGGCATGTGGGATCTTCCCAGACCAGGGCACGAACCCGTGTCCCCTGCATTGGCAGGCAGATTCTCAACCACTGCACCACCAGGGAAGCCCCCTTAGACATTTTGATGTCGTGCTAGTTTGACTGTGGGGGCATAATTGAGTCGTCATTGAGCACTGTCAAAATAAACGTCTAATCACACCATTCATTACGTTGACTGCTGCATTCTAAACAATACCTTTTAAGCTCTTAAGTAAGTACAACAGAAAAGTCTTAGCCCTTCATTTAAATAGCTGTAAGATTTGAAATAGCATGAGGAATTTAATGAAAGTTTCAGCAACTTGTAATGTCTTGTACTTATCCTTTACCATCTACCAAAATGTTATTTCCCCCAGCTTTAACACAGTCTGTAACTGAGACTGGAAGTTAAAGTTAGATAAAAACCAGTGAGTCAAAGCCAAGCTAAGTCATTAGGATAGCTTTTTTCTCCTTTCTGTCTGCTGAACATATGAATAATCACATGGAACCTAAGGGTATAAAACCTGTATCACAGTGAGTAATGAATGATTTAGTTCCAATTAAGAAGTTTCCTTTTAAAAAGAACAAGTGTAATGGCCCTCTTATGAATAAATTAAAGTTAGTTTGAAAACATGGTTTTGTTAAACAAATTTGAACAGCTTTTCCTTCACTTCTGGGGAGCCCCAGACGTTGACTGTTCAGCCTTCCGGCTTCAATTATTTTAGGGCTTGCAACTTCCCCTTGACGTAGAGTTAGCCATGAAATCTCCAAGTGATAAGTTCAGACTAGGATTTTGTTAGTTTGGGGTCTTATAAGTACCTGAGCGATATCTCTAGAAGTTTTAGTATAAAGTACCTAATGTTTGAAGACCTTATTCTATTCTGTCTAATTTTTAAGGATGGTTTGAATTTTTGGCTCCTTATTATGACAGTTTAAATATTGTTTACAGAGCTATTTCTACTGGCTTCTGTATTGCAGTAACAATGTCTGTTCGGTGTTTATTTTCCAAGTCTTACTTTCTTTCTCAGAGCAATTCTACACATGAAACCTCTGTGTAGAATAGCAATATTATTTACAGTGTAAAGTGTTAGGTTATGTCATGATTTATTTATTATTTCATACATATGTTTGGGCATAAGTATAGTTAGAGAGAGCATGGATTATTTTTTTTTAGTTTTTCATAAGTATTAATTTTGCATATACCATGTTATGGACAGTGTACATCTGACTTAAATATGTGATGATAATATACAGTATTCTTATACATAAAAGAAAATGTTTTTCATTTAGACAGATAATTCCAATGGTGAGATATACAGGAATATGTAAAGGTCTGAACAGGGGGTACAACTTTTAACAATACTTAACAGTACTTTACAGATTACAAAGCACTTTTTAATATATTGCCTTACATAATTATTATGAGAGCAGTGAGGATATTAGGGCAGGTATAATTATACCTATTTAAAGATATAAAGACCAAGGTTAGAAAGCATAGTAAGAACCCATATTCACACAGTAATCCTAGAATTGCCATTGAATGCCACATCTTTTAACATCTGGTATAGTGTTCTTGTTATATAATGCAATACATTTAGGTTGGTTAAAGTCATCTGAAAAACTGCAAATCCTCCCTCATCTGTTGTGCATATATAAAAATTGCAACTGCTCATAATCAGGTAAGATTCCATTTCTACCTTCAGGAATAGCCTAATATGAAGCATTTAGGAATGAACATAAGTCCAGAAAAGAAAGTTATCCAAATATTGTGTGTGTGTGTGTGTATGTGTGTGTGTGTGTATATGTGAAATATGTATATTTGGATAACTTAATATACATAACAGTTGGAGATATATATATACATATATATATACACACATTATTTATTAATATCTATAATTGAAATGGAACTCTTCCTTGATTCCCAGGAGTCAGGGCATCAAAGTGTAGTCTTCCTGAACTCCCATGTTCATTGAAGTTTTGGAATGTTCCCTCCTCTTCAATTTTTGAGAAGGATTGGCATTAATTCTTGTTTAAATGTCTGCTTGAGTTCACCAGTGAAGACATCTGGCCCTGGGCTTTTCCTGTTGGAAGACTTTTGATTACTGATTCAACATCCTTACTAGTCAAAGGTATACTCAGATTTACTATATTTTCATGGTTCAAACTAGGTTGTATAGTTCTAGGAATTTATCCATTTCTTTTAGGCTACCCAGTTTGTTGGTGTATGATTGTTCGTAGTAGTCTCATAAAATCCTTTACATTTCTGTGACATCAGTTTTATGTCTCCTCCTGAAACCATGGGTGATCATTAGTCAAATCCATTTCACCTGCCTATACTAATCAAGGTCATTTTACTTACTGCTACAAAAGGCTTGCATGTCCTCCAAGCTGCAGGCAGCCTAAACAATAAGATGTTTGTCCAAGTCATTTTCCAGGAACTTGGAGTCAGCTGTGCCTAGTTTGAGCTGAGCTGGTTAAGACTGGATAGAACCACTGACCCTCCATCTGGGCATGCTTCAGTGTCTGCTTGGTGACCTGTTGCCATCAGAGGGCCGAAAACTCCACCTTCAGATCCTGCTAAGGGCCTCCATTTTTGAATGTGCAGAGACCTGTAGCTTAGTTACACCTGCGCAGAAGGATGATTACCGCACCTTTTTCCAATCACCTTTTCCCATGCTCCCCATGCTTGCTCTCCATGCCTGCTTTTTTGTTCTTTATCCTATAAATACCTCAGCCCTTTGCCTTTGGGGAGGCAGATACGAGATTTATTCTCCAGTTTCCTCCCTTGGCTGCCTTGTGAATAAACACTCTCTTTGCCGCAAACCTCAGAGACTCAGCGTTTCAGCTTGCTGCACGTCAGGCAAAATGAAACGGATTCGGTAACACTTTTATTTCCGACTTTATTTTAGTCTTCTTTCTTTTTGTGTAGTATAGATAAAGCTTTGTCAATTTTACTTATATTTTCAAAAAGAAGTTCTCAGTTTCGTTAATCTTTTCTATTTTTCTAGTCTATTTCATTTATTTCCTTCCTTCTGCTAACTTTGGCCTTGGTTGTTCTTTTTCTAGTTCCTTGAGGTATAAAATTAAGCTGTTTATTTAATATATTTCTTTTTTTCTTAATATGGGCATTTATTACTATAAAGTTCCCTCTTAGAACTGCTTTTGCTGTATCCCATAAGTTTCGGTATGATGTGTTTTCGTTTTCATTTGCCTCAGATATTTTTTGATTTCCCCTTTGATTTTTCAGGAATGTATGTTTAAGTTCCACATATTTGTTAATTTTCCAGCTTTTCTCCTGTTACTGAGTTCCAGTTTCATACTATTGTGGTTGGAAAAGATACTTGATATTATTTCATTGTTCCTAAATTTGTTAAGACTTTTTGGTGACCTAACATATGATCTATACTGGAGAATGTTCCACATACACTTGAGAAAAATGTATATTCTGCTGCTTTTGGAGAGTGTTCTGTATATGTCCATTTGGTCCATTTAATCTAAAATGTGGTTTAAATCCTGTATTTCCTTATTGATTTTTGGTCTGTATCATCTATCCATTGTTTAAAGTGGGGTATTGAAGTCCCCTATTATTATTGCATTACTGTCTCTTTCTGCCTTCAAATCTACTATATGCTTAATATATTTAGGGCCTCTGATGTTGGGTGTATATATATTTAGAATTGTTATATTATTTTGATGAATTGACTCCTTTATCATTATATAATGACCTTATTATCTTTTGTTTCAGCTTTTGGCTTTGAGGTGTATTTTATCTGATACAAATATAGCTATTCCCTGTTCTCTTTTGGTTTCCATTTGCATGGAATATCTTTTTCCATTCCTTCACTTTCAGCCTACGTGAGTCTTTAAAGCTGAAGTGATTCTCTGTAGGCAGTGTATAGTTGGCTCTTTTTTTTTTTTAATCCATTCATCCACTCGAGGTTTTTATTTAAAGAACTTAATCCACTTTCATTTAAAGTAATTACTGATAGGTGAGGACTTTGCCACATTATTGCTTTCTGGCTTTTTGTAGTTTCTTTGTTCTTCCTCTCTTACTGTCTTCTTTTGTAATCTGATGATTTTTCATAGTGGTATGCTTTGATTTCTTTCTTTTTTGTGTGTGTATCCACTATAGGTTTTTGCTCTTTGGTTACCACAAAACTTACATAAGACATTTTATATTTAAATCAATCTAACAGCTTGACTTCAGTTGTATACAAAAACCACCCTTTGATTCACTCCTTCATATTTTATGTTTTGGTTGTCACAATTTACATTTTTTATATTGTATATCCATTAACAAATTGTTGTAGCTATATTTACGTTTAACACTTTAGTCTTTTAACCTTTAAACTAAAGTTATATGATTTAGACACCATCATTACAGTATTAGAGGATTCTGAATTTGTGTATATACCCACCTTTATCAATGAGTTTTATACTTTCAAATGTTCTCCTGTTACTAATTTGCACCCTTTCATTTCCTTTTAAAGAAGTCCTTTTAGCATTTCTTTTAAGGTAGTTCTAGTGGTGATGAGTTCCCTCAGCTTTTGCTTCTCTGAGAAAGTCTTTATCTCTCCTTCATTTCTGAAGGACAGCTTTGCCAGGTAATGTATTCTTAGTTAGCAGTTTTGTCTTTCAACATTTGAATATATCATCCCATTCTCTCCTGATTGCAAGGTTTCTGTTAAGAAATCTACTGATAGCCTTATGGGGGTGTCCTGGTATGACCTGATATTATTTTTGTTTCTGCTTTCAAAATTGTCTTTGATTTTTGCTAATTTTGTTACAATGTATCTAGGTGAGGTCCTCTTTGAGTTAAATCTGTATGGGGACCTATGACCTTGAGGTACCTGGATGTCCATATCCCTCCCCAGATTTGGGTAGTTTTCAACCATTATTTCTTAAAATATGCTTTCTACCCATTTCTCTCCCTGTCTACTCCTTCTGGGGCCCCCATAATGTGAATATTGTTTTGCTTGCTGGTATTTCATAATTCTCATAGCTTTCTTTACTCGTTTTTTTTTTTCTTTTATAATTTTTCTCCTTTGACTGGATAATTTCAAATGACTTGTCTTTACTTTCACAGATGCTGTCTTCTGATTGATCCAGCCTTTTATGGATACACTTCATTGCATTCTTCATTTCATTCATTATGTTCTTCAGCTCCAAAATTTCTGCTGATTTGTTTTTATGATTTCTATATCTCTGTTAAACTTCTTTTTACAATGTTTTGTTTTCCTGGTTTTGTTGAGTTGTCTGTGATCTCCTGTGGGTTCCTGAGCTTCCTTGAAAACAATTATATTGAATCCTTTGTCTGTTAATTTTTAGATTTTCCATTTCATTGTGGTTGGTTACTGGAAAAGTATTGTGTTCCTTTGGTGTGATGTTTTCTTGATGATTTTTTTTCATGTTTCTTATGGCCTTGTGTTGATCTAGATGCTTGATGGAGGAGTTACTTCTTTCTGACTTTATGGACTGGTTTTAGTGGGGAAAGACTCTCACCTGGGGGGGTGTGAGGGCGCTAGCTGGGTAGAGTCTGGTGGTTCTGCTCCAGGAAGGACCAACAACGTAGTCTCCATGGAGCTCTGTCAGCTGAGGTCAGAGTCAGTAAAGATGGTAGGGATCCTCAGAGGCCAAGGTGTGTGTGTCTGCAGTCATGTCAAGGGCTGTTGTGGTCTTTGTGCTGGGGACCTCCTGATCCTTTTTTTCCAGGGGTCATGTCATGGCCCAGGGGATCCCTCTTGGCACCAGTTTGTCTAAGGCACCCTCAAGTGCTGATAACACTGGTATCTGAGTGTGTGCCCATGGGGCAGCCATGGGCCTGGGTTTTGGAGGTGGGCGCTTGTGGAGTGACAACAACTCTGGGATCTGGGGCTCTGGCTAGACTACAGAGGTGGTGAATCCAGTGCCTGAGACATGAGTAAATGTGGAGCGCCTGTGAAGCCGGGTTCTGAAGCACAGGTATGTGCAGAGTGGCTGCAGAAGTGGGCTCTGTGGTCCCAGGCAGATGTGGGCTTGGGGTGTGACGGCCCTGGTCCTGGGGTGGAGCACCAGCCGCTCCTCCTTGGGGGATGCGTAGCAGCGTTCCTCTTTATCTGGGGAGTGAGTGGCAGTGACGGCTGTTGGTTACCTTCGTCGCTAAAGCTGCCAGTGTCCTCTGCAGAACAGGCTGCTGGGGTCTGCGCCAGTGAACACTATGGGATACTCCATTTTGAAAGCTGTGGTAGTGCATTGCTGTCATAGGCGCTGTTGAAGTCCTCAGAAGGAAAGGCTGCCAGGGTCCTCTGCAGAGCAGGCCACTGGGGACTGCAGCGGCATCTGCTGCAGGGCTGCTACTGATAGCCCCTGCCCATCTTCTTTACTCTTGGCCATCTCCAGACATCTCAGGTAAACCAATCTCCCCAGGCAATCCTTTCCAGGATGTTATTCTCCATACGTTGTTCCACTGTGTAGTTGTAGGTTTTTAATTAGACTCTTGAGCCCTCCTGGGGCTATTTTCAGTCATATGTAGCTGCCTAATTTGTGTGTGTGTGTGGTGGGGGGGGGAGAGTGACAGCTGTTATCTCCTACCCTACCATCTTGCTGTTGTCCTTAATTCCTCTTTTTTACTCAGGTTATGGCAATGATATGGAGAATAACTATCATCTATCTAATCATCTTTCTAGACATTGCTATCCAACCACTTGATTAACATCACTGACTTCTCATTGATTGTAGTATATTGTATACAAATTCTAGTCTTGTATATAAATCTGCATAATCTAGTCTAAAGCTACTTCTCCCAGCTCATGTCTCTTATTATTCTCATCTGTGCCCCCCCTTCAACCAGTGACTTGTCACTGAAATCACACTTGTTAAGGTGACTTTGGTCATGCAATTTCCATAGAATCCTCTTCTAATTCTCTTATTCAATTTCTCTTCCTAAAAGATCCAGTTCAAATGCCATCTCTTATGGGAAATCTTTCCTAATCTCTCTAGATAGAATTCAATATATCTGTATATGTGTTGTCACACCATTCTATTAACAACTTTCTCACAGTATTTCTGCATTTTATTGACATTTTCTTTGCACACTTTGTCCCCCTAATATTTTGAGAGCTCTTGGTGGGTGGGGAGGAGGAACTGTGTATAATACCTCTATGAAGTCCTTGCACATAGTACAATGTAAGGGATTGTAAATGCTCCTAAATAGTTTACTGAAGCAATAAGAGGTCATGGAGAAGGCAAAAGAAGCTAACTCTTCACTTTTATTACTCACAGACCTCAGGTGAAGTGGGAAATTGCCATAAATATGAAAAGTATCCTAGCTTCCATTTTTATTGCAGCTCTAGGGCTGAGTCTGTATTTACAGGCTGAGAGTAATGGAAAAAGGGCAGTGTGGCTTGGTAGAAATCATAATGGCCTGGAATTCATTATGCAATACCTGCAATACCACTTAATAGCCAAGTGACTTAATCATTTTCTTTATCTATTCTCTATCTACAAATGAAAGAAATGGGTGGTAAATATTTCCATGATGGCACTCAAATTTTCCAATGTATTTAGGAAGAAAAAGGTAAATTGTTTAAAAAGTTTATGTCATCTTACATAGAAACTTGCTTCAAGTTTATCCGAGATATTACAAAAGTCACTTTTTGAAGTTTCTAAATTTAATGGTGTCTTTTTTCCTGGCATGAATTGGTGAATTAACATAAGCTCCTATGGTTTAGTAGCATGAAGTATATTAATTGATGAATAACAAACTACTATTAATGTCAAATGTAATCATACATTTTAAAATAACACTTTGAAATTTATAAAGTGATTTTCTCTCATTATATCTTATAATGATCTTATGGCATAGATGAAGTAGCTATTATTTTTCTTGTCTTACATGGCCTGAAAATGAGGGAAATACATTAATTGATTTTTTTCCAGCATTAACAAGCTACAGCAGTATAGAACTGAAACTTGACTAATTATTTGCAATCCATCACAATTTTTCTAAAATGTTGTGAGGAAGAGGGTTTGAATGTAATACTCAACTTTCCTGGGACATTTCTCAAGATATTGGTTTATCCTATTGTTAAAACAAACAAAGCAGGATCAAATTAGGCAAGCCAGAATGTTTTGGTAGTTTTAGGATCTCAAACAAATTACCTGAAGCCAAAAAGTGTTACATTGTTTTTCTTTTATGAGTTTTAAAATTAATTAATTTTGGTATCTCTGGAGGATGGTATAATCAACAAACCTCAGATAGTTCTAATCACACATATTCTAATCACAGTCATTTAACATAATTTTAGAGTAAGATTTGAACAAGAGTTAAATTTAACAGTTCTTAAAACTTTAAACTCCTGTCTGTACTTACGACTCCATCTCTAGATGGCTGAGTATGAAACTAGGATTAAGAATAAACCACTTTCGATGTAGTGCTTAGCAGTGTAAAAATTATTATTAGAATTTCTTACTGGGCACTAAAATATAAATCCTGATTGAGGTTACTTATTTCAAAATGGAAAACTCTCCATGGATGAGAGCTAACAAAAGATAGAATTGTATGTTTAAAATAATTTTATAATTTTTGAAATGAGATATAATTTTTTTTATTTTCCAAAGAGTCAAAATAAAGATGAACATTAATATACTCGATATTTACAGGAAAATATAGATACAAACACCTCAATTTCCAGACCTTTTACAATTTCAACTCTAGAATGAATTCTCAACATCTGGGTAAATTGTCATAAACTTGCTTTACTAAAATGTAAAAACATCAGTATCAACTCGATGATTCAAGAAAAAAAAATTTTAATTTTATTAAAGTATAGTTGATTTACAATGTTTTGCTAATTTCTGCTGTACAGCAAAGTGATTCAGTTATACATATATGTATTCTTTTTCATATTCTTATCCATTATGGTTTCTCATAGGATATTGAATATAGATCCCTGTGCTATACAGTTAGACCTTGTTGTTTATCCATCCTGTATATAATAGTTTGCATGTGCTAATCCCAAACTCCCAAGCTCCCAATACTTCCCTCCTCCACACCCCTCCCCTTGGCAATCACAAGTCTCTTCTCTAAGTCTGTGAGTCTGTTTCTAACTCACAATTTTTTTTAAATCTCACTTACATAGAATTTGCATTTATCACTCTTTGCAATGTTTCTCAATCTTGACTATACCTAGAGTTTTAAAAAATACTGATGTCTAGAGCCTAGGGCCAAAGATTCAGTGTGAATTAGGCTGGGATATGGCCTGTTCATCAGGGGCTTCAAAGTTTTCCAGTTTATTAATGTGAAGCTAAATTTGAGAACAACTGTTGTATTGTTTTGTAATGAGGCCAGGTTAAATATAAGGTCTTAAGGTACAATGCTTTAAATTTGGGAGACGTTTTGGTCACATAAAGCTGGTTAATACAGCTTTAAAGGAAATAGGCTCTCATTTATCTGATACACGAACACTTTATAAGAAGCAAGATGACTTTAAGATAATTAAAAAGAGAAAAAATTTCAGAATATTGAATCTATAATGATATGTTTCACCTTTTCAATATTATATGATCTTGGTTGATGGATAGAATGAAATTCTGAAGAATCTGAAAGATACCCTAGCATACAAAATTACATTTGTATAATTTTCATGTTCAACATATTTCAGTGACTTATAATGACTAAAAATCAATAATCCGTGGATGATATATACCATAATTCCGTTGCCAGGACTGTTTTATTAAGTGAAAGAGCCAATTCTCAATAGATCTGGAAGTCAGTGTTGCAATCTGAAGAAGGCTCCTGGAGCCAGTCTTGGTATGTGCATATATAATGTTTTTATAATCTTCCTACTACAGCAGTTCAGTTCCCTGAAGACCTCTCTCATCACATCATCAGTCCAGTGAGGTAGAGTGCAACACAAGGGAAATATTAACTGTTCTCTTTAATAGTCATAATCCATGGTAAAAATGATGTTTTGATACAGCATAAATTATTCAGACTTATTTACTCTTCACATAACATTTGATTGAATAGAAAGTGTTTACAATAGTCACTTTTGCAACATTGAAAATGCCCTATGCTTTGATTAATCCCAACTTCTTGCAGTCACACCTGTATAATATTTATGTCTCCAAATTACTGTTTATGATAATTAGCAGCTTTTCTATTGCAATTAGCCAACTCCACCCTCCAACATTGTCTGAGATAGCTTACATTTTTTTCTCAGTTGAAATATTTTAATCTTTATTTTACTTCATTTTTTTCTTTCACTCTTTTTGGAATCAAAAAGAGTTTTGAATTGGTTCTTATTTGCTATCAAGCAACTCTAAACAACATACATTATTAGCATGCTCTCCATTTGAATAAGGATGTTAACAAATCTGAATTAACCCTTAATCACTTCAACAATTAGGATATTTACATGCATATGTACACACATACTCCATTTTTAAGAGTGTTTAATATTATTTATAAACTGGAGAATATTTTCAGATTGGCTCATTATTATTTGTATTTATATTGTACAAGTTAAGGGAATGACTAGGATAGCATAGACCTGACAATAGAGAAGAGGCACTTTGAAATTAGAAACTTCTAACACATGTTTTTCAGGCTAGGACACAAGCACTCTAAAGCTATTTATGCCATTCTCAGATCTGGCATCTAATGCGTATGTATTTCTTCCAGTGAGTACTAAATACATGCACAAAAATTGCCATAAATTGAGCTGTATGATGATGCTAGTCTCCAAAGGACAATCCAACCATCCAGATATTTAGATTGTTCAATTTCCATTAAATAAGGTGGATCTAGGCATCTTATAAATATCCCTAGAAAGCTATTTGCCTAATCTTAGGTAATAGTTTTCAATACTCTGGTGAAAAATCTTCATAGAACTCTTCAGTTTTAAGTAATCTTTTGAAATTTTCTTTCCCAATTGTTGATACAATTCTTTTGTCAAAAAAGCTAAAACAGTGATTTATCTTAATATGTGTTAGGTATTCAGTGCCTTTTATTTCCAGATTTACACAATAAATTCCTTTTATAGCTGGGACCAGAGGAAAAATTGTTTCTCTCCATAAACCATGGAGTCTCTCTCATCCGATAAGGAGGAAAATGAAACTCATTCTTATCTTCTCTCCTCTGTTATGTGACTCCATTTTCATTTTAGAAGTTCAACTTATTGATTTGTATCTTGATACATACATTATATATTTTCAGTGCATATAATATAAATAATAGGAAAAAGTAAAAAAACTCACAATTTTAGGAAAGAGAAATTCTATTTTAATAAAATTATTACCTAAAAGTATCTGTTTTCCTAAATGTCATAAATCTCCTATTAATATACACTTTCCAAAAAAATCCTATTCTGTCTCCTTTCAGAACATACCTTTGTTTCCTTTTCCTTTATTTTGAGCAAATATTTGGGGCACTTAGTGTTATTTTAAAAGCATAGGTTTCTTCCTTAGTGTTCTATAACTGGCAATTAAATTTAGACATATAGATTTATTTCATTTCACTTCTAAAGAACGGTTAGATTTAGCTACAAGGATATGTAACATAACGACTCATCCAAGATTATTTCTTTAGAATACATTTCCAGAAGTGGTATTATTTCTTGACTGAAAGGGTATAAAAAATGTTAAGTCATTTGATTTACGCTTTTAGGATCCCCTGTAGAAAACGTCTGTTCTTTTAATTGGCCAATTTTTTGTATGTCTTGTATCATAAATTGCATCAAATATGGTTTGATATGCATGTCATGTACTAGAAATGCAAATGTAATTAGATAAAGCAACAGATGTAATACCTAATTATTATATAACAGATTGACATAGTTTTAAGGGTATTTTCCCCAAAATACTATGGTAAATCCCCATCAAGTCAGTTTCTAAAGAAGTTCTTGAAAAAAAATAGCAAACAAAGTATTCAAATTTCCAGATACTGTGGATGCACACTCAGGTTTCCAGTAAAAAACTGTTGGTATAATTAAATGTGGTAATTTGAGAAGCATATAATAAAGATGTGGCATTCTATAGGGGAACCACACAGGGATAGTCTAATAGCCCTGGATTAGTAACTAGTAGCATCTCTAGTCCTATAAGGAAGAGATAAAGAAGTTACCAGAACTCGTAGACAGAGAAGATTGTGAGAAAAGGGCTGCGTGACAGGATCTGTGACTTTTGATTAAGCTCTTTAGTGCTAGCAATCCATGAAGGAGGAGGGATCCAGGAGCATAACTACCCAACCTCACTCTCTTTTCTCCATCCAGCTTCCTGCTAGTGTTTCCCATTGGCTGAACCCAATTGAAGTCAGACCACATGGGAGCCTGAGAAATAGTTTATGAAATGTACAGCCTCCTGGGTGCACAAAGTAGGTTTGAGAGGAATAGTGATTGGGTTTGGAGGAAGAAATGAAAGATATCTAGCGCAACAGGAAATCTTCCTACAGTAGACATATTCCTCCTTTTTTTTCTCATGACTACTTCTAGACTGACAAGAGAGTTTTCCTACTTGAAATATTTCATCTATATTTGTATATTATTTTATCTATATATGTATATTATTTTCACTCTCGTGATTTTCAGTGAGATCGTGAAAATCCTAATCATTTTAATTTACATGGATAGAATTCAATGTCTATAAAACAAAATTTACCATATGTATGTATATATGTATAAATATAATATATTTGTATTATATTTAATACATTATATAATCTAAATATTAATAATAAATAATATGCAACCTCAATCAACACATAAACTTAGAATATACACATATTCCTTTTTTAAAAAATTGTATTACTATTTGCAATGGAAAAGGATGTGCAGCTCAGTTTGGCAATTTTTTAGATGATAAAGCCTAAACACCTTACTCTAATAGATTATAATAAGTTTATTATTTATAAAATAAATGAAATTGGATTTTAACATCAACTCCACTAGGCAACTTTACAGACCTATTCATCACTTACTTACTCCTCCCTGAAAACTCAAACATTTTTTCAGGTGAAATTTTTCAGAAAAGGAAAGCAAATGTTTGTAAAATAGGGTATTTCTTTAGATCTTGGATTTATTTTAATCATTACAAGTGGTTAAATTTTAATTGTTGTTTAAAAATTTATTTACCGTAATTATTACTTTTTTCTTTACTGAAAAATGTGAGTGATGGCAATGCCTATCATAACTTTAAAGATTTTATGATGTAATGCATGGAGAGTGCCAAGGAAATCTCTAAAAAGAAAACTGTCTCCTGTGTTTTAGTGGGAAATTAAGTGTTACTATTTAGTTACCAGGTAACTTTACAAAGATTCCATTACTTCCTCAATTTTTGTTATTTTATTCCTTTAGTACTAATAGTATTCATAGTATTATTAGAGCAAAATTTATGATATTCCACTTTTCCTGTTTTTTTTTTTTTAATGTCCCTATTTCCCCTAGGTCTAAAGAAATCTTTTTTTTTTTTTTTTTTTTTTTAGAAATTATAACATGGCAAAGGTTTGGTAATATTGGGGTTCTTTTCTTGTCTCTTTTCTTTGAGCATCCTCAAATGTTCTTACCTGGCAGCACGTGATCATTATGACTCTCATCCTAATGAAGTTATAAATTGAAATTTAACTAACTTGTTTTATTACCAGAACTAAAACACATAGTCTCATGGGCTTCTGACATTTGTGCAGGCTTTCTTCTTTAAAAATTTTTTTTTTAAATATAGAAACCAACACTCATTGAGTATTTAGGTAGGCCAGCTATAATATTGAGTGATTTTGAATTAATATGGGCTTTCTACAATAGAAATATTTGGTAGCAATTAATTTAGAAATCTGAGTGTTTATAGGTTTTGTACCATTCAGATAAGTAAAATAGATGTTAGCAACTCATATTCTGGAATTCTTACTTAAATATTTACCAGTTGGTCAAAAAAAAAAAAGAAAGAAAAATAAATAGCCCGGTTTTGTATTTGTTAATTAGGTGTCAGAGGCCAATGACAAGGCAAGACCAAGTAACATAACACCTCCACATATAAAGTGTTACGTGCTTTAAAATCAGGGATTGAAGTTGTTCTGTCCATTAGAAAAGGTCAGCCTAGATTAATCTCTTTCCCACTTATGTAACTGCTTATACCTTAGGCATATACTGTAGATTCAGATCTTGTGAAAGTGTCAGAATTGGAGCTGTTCTTTTGGTTTGCTTTATTTCTCTTCCTTATCCTTTTTTTGATGTGACACATTACTTCAGTTCAATTTAACAAACATGTACTGAGCATCTACTTTTCAGGTGCTCTGCCAGATGCAGGCCTCAAGGAACTAGAAAGCTACTAGCTTACCCCTTAACAAGAAAATCTTGAGGAAGACACATAGGATAAAAATCTTCAAATCTCAATAAGCCTCTTTTCAAAGTAAATATATCTAAATTGTCTTTTTATCAAAACCACCGGTGTGAAATGTAGTCTTTAAAGTTGTTAAAACTGAGAGGTCTCTTTTTACTTTTAATCTTTACAAGTATTTCTTATATTAATTCTATAAGATTTTGATGACCACAATTATTTCTGAAGGATAAACTAATGAAATATTATGGACACCAAGGGCAGTGGACTGGGGAGAGGCATGTATAACCCTGAGACCATAGCATTTAGTGGAACCGCTGAAAGAAGGGAGCTAACTGACATCTTCGCAGTACTAGGACCAACTACTACTAATGCTAATAACAGTCATTTATTTAGCATTTAATATATTGTCAGGCACTGCGCAATGCATCCATGGGTAGTAACTCATTTAATTCACACAACAACTTTTTGAAGTAAGTGCCATGACTATTCCTGTTTAGAGACAAGGAAATTGAGCAAAGTTTAAGTAACTTGATCCCGATTACACAGGTAGCAGAGCCAGACTTTGTACCTATACAGTCAGGCTATAGATTCCACAACTTTAACCATCATTGAAATAAATGTAATTTGCTACCCAATGACTTCACAAGTAATTCTTTCAAATAGTTGATAACATAACTGATATTCAGCTCTGTGTGACTGCAAATTTAATTTTAAAATAAAAGAATCAGTGTTCTTAAATATAAAGTGCAGATCTCTAATACAAAATCCAAATCTTTTATGGTGTTGCAAAGACAAGCCCAGGGAGTATACTAAGTAATATCTCAATTTTGTCAAAGAGAGGTTGTAGATCTCATCACACTGTTTCCTCTGATTGTATTAAAACAACAAATAAACTATGTACCCCATATCTCTGTAACTATTGGGTGAGGAACTATATGTGAAAGTACCTCACATGACAGACATTTTTGGATACCTTCTCACTATAATCAAGATCAAGTTATAAAAACCAATTTATATTTAAAATAAAATATAGACTATTCAATGTCAATACTGAATATGGTGAATTCAAACCCATTTAAATAACAATTAAAGGGCCTTTAATATAAATATTGTTACCATTCACGTTGATTTTAAATGGAATACAACATAAGTAATTGAGGAGAGTTTCTGGATAAATTATATAACCTACATCTTTACTATATGAGCATATTTGTATTGAAGAATTGTGATTATAACAATGTTTATTTCCAATATATAATCTTTTTCTGATATATGAAATATATAATGTATGGAATGCCTTTCATATTAGTATGTTCCCTATTAACAATACAACAAAGAGGTATGTACCTAATTAAGTCTTATCTTTAATTTAACAGCCAAGAAGCTTAAAAACAAATTTTAGTTTTAACACTGGCAAAGCATTGGCCTTTGTTATCATGGTACTTCTGTCCCACTTTAACCTGTTTCTGTAGTTTAGATTCTGATTTTCTGTGATACCTCTATTGTCTGTGTAAATTCTTTCAAACCCTTTATTCATTAAGAATATAAATACATGAATAAGTGCATGTTTATTGCAAAGAAAATAAAAATAGAGGGAGAGCATATAATTCTTGAGATGTAAATTTTTTGAAAATTTTGTGCACAATCTCTAGTCATAGCAGCAAAAAAATATTTCCCATAGTGTAGATTATTAGTAATGGACATTTATAAATGCAGCCAACCATATGTTTAATCAACTTAAAACACATTTTGAAGGACTTAAACTTTGCTACATAAATGAAAGAGTAATGCAGTTAGTTACAGACTTTTTGGACACATTTGCCACTTTCTTTAATTAAGAAGATTAGTAATATTAACATTTAATGCTACCTTATATTTTCAAAGGGCTTAGCTCATTAAAGATTATGAACTTCCCTGGCATCTCTGCAATTATTATCATCCTCAATTTTATAATGAGGGAATTTGCAGAAAAGAGTTAAGTACTTGGAAGAGATTTTGAATCCACAGGGTTTCAGTTAGAAGACTGGCCCAGGGTAGTGCCAGGAACTGGTGGCTTACATTCATCATAGAAAGAAAAGGCAAGGTGTATGAGCTCTAATCAAATCATTTAAAATGCAGTACAGAGTAATGTTTGAACTCTGGGGTTTGCAGTCATTTAGATAAGAGTTCAAACACCAGCTTTGCCACTTTGTAGTTATGTAATATTGTGTGAGTTACTTTTTGAGTCTAGGTTTCCACATCTATTAATAAGGATAATCATAGGACCTATATCATGGGATTTTGGTACTGATTGAATCAAATGACCCTTTTTGCACAAGACTTGGAACATAGCAAGCATTTGATAAAAGTTGAATAATATTATTTTGATGATGATGATGATGACCAGACAGATGAGGCTGTCATCAGGCACGTAAGAGAGACCTGGATAGAGATTCTGGTATCTGGTGAAAAGGTGGTTTTATAGTATTCTGTGTCTGTAAAGGAAGACAAAGCTGAGAATCTGGTTCCTGAGAATCTGAGAAAACATGAATTTTTATTAAGGACATTTGGTTTCTGTGCTCTAAATAACTACCCTGGGAAAAGTGTACAAAACCATTCCAGTAATTCTTTGAGGCTGTGGGATTACCACTTTTCAGTTATTCCCAAAGAGTTACTCATATTACTAATTGACTGGTCATAAGAAGGAGGAAAAATAACTATCAACGTTCTATAGAAATAGAACACAGAAGTTGGTTTATAGTTAGTCTTAATAGTATAGAGTAATTTGTAATTATCCATCATCTGAATGTACTGTGATAAAATTTACCTTGCTAAGCAATAAGGGTTTAACAAATTGTTGTCAGAACTTTCCAGGGATAGTAATAGAACTACTTATGAATCAAACGATTACTATCAGGTACCTAAAAATTTACTTACATATAATATATGTGCAAATATAATCACCTATATATTTGTAGCCTAACATTTTATAAAATTTCGAATAGATCCAATTCTGATCTTCAACAAAATCCTTATTATAAGTACATGACATTTATATCTATATCTATTTACAAATCAGAAAACTAAAGTACTGGGATTTTAGTTGATTTTTCTTAGGAAGTTACCAGAATTAAAATTCCAACTCTGGCACTTTTTACATCATTTATCGTCTACTTTATTTTATTTTTTTATTTTTTAAATTAATTAATTAATTAATTAATTAATTAATTATTTTTGGCTGCATTGGGTCTTTGTTGCTGCACGCAGCTTTCTGTAGTTGCAGCGAGCGGGGGTTACTCTTCGTCGCAGTGTACGGGCTTCTCATTGCAGTGGCTTCTCTTGCTGCAGAGCTCCGTGTCTAGGCGTGCGGACCTCAGTAGTTGTGGCTCGCGAGCTCTAGAGCGCAGGCTCAGTAGTTGTGGCTCACGGGCTTAGCTGCTCCACAGCATGTGGGATCTTCCTGGACCAGAGCTCGAATCCATGTCCTCTGCATTGGTAGGAGGATTCTTAACCACGGCATCACTAGGGAAGCATACCGTTTACTTTAATCTAACTTTCTCACACTCCTTTGACTAGGTCTGCTTTTCAAGATAGCTAGCAGTTGCAAAATCAGACAAACTCACTCCGTAAAAATAATGGAAAGGGCATTTATTTTTAGAAAACATATATAAGCATATATAACATTGCTTTTCAAAAGATGCTTATAAAATGGTTTCAGAAATTTGTTATATTATGGTAATTTTCTCTGAAAAGGTTAAGAAGATTGGGTTTATGAAATTGATGATATGAAATTTGTCAATAGGGTTATGATCAAACAGAACATTCACTTCACAAATTTCAAAAATGAGGACTTATTAGAAGCGTCATGGGTCAGAATGGATTCTATTGAAGCCATTTAAGTTAATGAAACGGTAAATATGCAAAGTCTTTATATTTGCATAATTTCTCCTGTGAAAACTTTAATCACTGGACTTAATATTTCAATTTTACTATAAATATGTGATTGGTTTTTATGCCTGTTATACTCGTTATGTTTGCACTGTGATTAATGTGCAAAATAATCAGAGTGAATGTTAAATTTTTATAATTTCATTTTAATCATTCATGGAGATTCATAATTCTTCATTAGAAGTGTACCTCTTTTCATAATGAAGTAAAGAATGGTTATAGGAAAAATGTAAATATATTTTGATATTATGATAGCGGTAGCAAAATTTATGGAGAATGAATTTGTGATCTGACAATTTATGTCAGTTGCTTCATAATAACTTACTAGAGAGAATTTTAAATGCCTAATAATATTTCATGGATTTATTAATGCCAATTATATTTAAACTACTAAAATCTGATATCTGCATTCAATTTAAAATGTGATTTTAGATAATTAGTGAAATATACATCAATGACTTTTTCTCCTCATATCTCATTATTGAAATCACCATGTGGCATAACTGTTGACTATAGATTTTCTTAATATATTAACTCTTCAAGTCCTCATCTTCAAATGATTAGAGACGATTTGATAAGTATATTTTTGGCTTGTTTATCTATGGACCAGATACTATTCTAGGCTTATCAAATTTAGAAAATAAAAACACATGCCCAGTTAAACTTAATTTCAGAAAACCACTAACACATTTTTTAGTGTAAATATATCCCATATATATATATATATATATATTTTTTTTTTTTAACAGCTCTTTATTTATTTATTTATTTATTTTGGCTGTGTTGGGTCTTCGTTTCTGTGCGAGGGCTTTCTCCAGTTGCGGCGAGCGGGGGCCACTCTTCATCGCGGTGCGCGGGCCTCTCACTGTCGCGGCCTCTCTTGTTGCGGAGCACAGGCTCCACACGCGCAGGCTCAGTAACTGTGGATCACGGGCTTAGTTGCTCCGCGGCATGTGGGATCCTCCCAGACCAGGGCTCGAACCCGTGTCCCCTGCATTGGCAGGCAGAGTCTCAACCACTGCGCCACCAGGGAAGCCCTATCCCATATTTTGGTATAAATATATCCCTATATTTTTTCTGGCAACCCTCGTTAAGGCACGTAATACTCCCAATTCCTTTTCACTTTTCCAAACTAAAAAACTGTTAATCTGGTTACATCAAGTAACCAGTAGCATCCCCTCACCCCCCAGATGTGATAATCAAAAATGTCTTCAGAAACTGCCAAGTATTTCCTGGATCTCAAAATAATCCTGAGTAAGAAACATCTGCCTGTGTGTTTGTGTATGTGTTCAGATTTGAATGGATTTCTTCCTTTTGTTTCTAGAGCTTTAGTCTTTTTTGTGTAGAAGCACATACACCAAGCCATTTGGACAGATGTCTGGTAAATGTCTCTTGTTTAAGTTAATCTTTTATTAACATACCTTGACTAATTCAGAAACCAAAATTGAGATATAACTTGCATTCCATTGTTGAAATCAATCGTAACATCTAATATTTATATTTATTCTCATAAAACACTTATGCCCAGCATAAAAACTTAGCATGCTAAGATAAAAGCAAAGTTTACTTTTTTAAAAAAGCAAGTAATAACTCTTCCATGACACTTATGTAGTCAGTGGTTGAAAATGAGATTGAAATATTTTATTTCAATTTGGGTAGGTATCTACTAACAAATGCATGTTTTTCTGAAAATAGTTTTTTTTCTGTAATGGATTTTATTCATTTTCCAACTTTTTCTATTACTTGGTTCAAAAAGTAGTCCAGCTTTGGAAATGATTTTTCTTTTGATTATTTCATGTAGGATTATATCATAAAACAAACAACAAAACAGTTTTTAAATCTTAGACTGTTACATTTCTGAAGGGGTTGCTGTCTCTATTTTTGGCCATTTTAAAAGTCATTCTTCTTAAACTCTTTGTAAGGTTATAGGTGTCAATGAAAATTATGAAGCCAAAAAAGGTATATTATGCATGTACAAAATATTGTATAAACTTTCAGCACATTTCTGGGTTCCAAAGGAACCAGTGACTCCTGGTTAAGGACCTCAGATCCAGAGAATTGAATAAACAATCAATACCACTGCAGTTTTCACCTAAAAGAAAAGAAAAAAAAAAAAGAGAATGGGATTGGAGGTGAGACATTTCTTTCTTATTTGATGGAAATTAGATTTCCCACCTGTAATGGCTCATGAAACTCAACAATGTATGTTCAACACTAAACCAACCACCAGATTCCCGTGCAACTTTCCTCAAGCCTATAGCCAGTGAGGACACAGTATCCAACAGTGTGGTGCTGGGAAAGAAGAACTTTTACTAGAGACAGTGGAAAGTTGAGGAAAATAGGCAGCTTTACCTGTTAGAATGGAACAAGCTTTTGATTCATGGGTATTTATGCCCAGTTAGGGAGCTCCCAGGGAAGAGCAGTAGTGGTAAATTATTGAATATTAGTTAACAAGGACATTCATTGATACCCCAAAGATGTTCATGCTTCCATGAAGGAACATTTATGAGAATGTTCACTACAATCTTGTTCGTGGTGACAGGGAGTTGGAGGCAATTTGAGTGTCTGTCATTGGAAGAGTGGATAGAACATTGAGAGATAGCAGCATACATAGAGGATTATGTAACAGTCAGAAAAAATATACACACATAGTAAATGTATGGACCTTAAAGGTATGGTGTGTAGTCAAAAAAAAAAATTAACAAATGAAGTATATAAAATATAATTTATAAAAATTAATTTGAGTGCATTTTAAACAGTAATACATACTTTACAGGAATACTTATAAACTAAGAAGAGATAAATTTGATATTTAAGAATGGTGGTCTATGAACGGAAAGGAAAATAACTGGTGGGGATAACGACAAAGGGACTTTAACTGAAAATGTATTGATTATTGATTACAAATTCTTAATAGTGTTTGCTTCCCCCAACGTAAATATTTTGACATGTTAATCATTTACCAGTATTTCCACACAGATTTTATTTTTTCAGAAACATTCATTGAATACCTATTTTGTGCCACATCTTACAGTGATTTTATTAGTTGCTAACAAAAAGGTATAAAACAGAGCATCTGCTCAGAAACTTGAGGGACAAAAAGTCACCTAAAGGGGCCATATAAAAAACAGGCTAAGTGTACTTGTAAAGATAAGCTGAACAAGGACACCTCAGACAGAGGCTAGATCCAAGGGAACTATAGAACAAATCAGGGATGACTTCCTGGAGGAGCTGATGGTTAAGATATCTCACTCAGTCCTTTTGCAACAATTTAAAATCTCAATTATTCCTATGGTGACCATGTTATCTATTACCAATAACTCTAAAGTCCATTTATAATTCTTTTTATGGGTATTGTTACCCATATTTAAAGTGAAATTCAGACAGTATATTTATGATAGTATGATTTATGATATTTATAATACAGTCTGATACTTTTGTGTAATTCTGTTTGCATTGAAGTAACTGGATATAAAAAAATAAGCAAACCTCCTCGTAGTTCACATCTGATATATAAGAAAGTTATTTAATTAATTAAAAATATTGACAATTCTCTTTTGCTACCAAAGCATTAAAGTTTAGAAAATAATATTTAAAATTAAAATCTAAAATATCCCTGTGCATATTCTCTTATTTTCACATAAAATAAAACTAAAAATCAGTATCAGTGAACATACCCTTGGTATAATTCAACTAAATACAATGAATAACACACTGGAAATTGTCACTTTAAAAAATTGTATTTCAAGGTCATTTGACCTTTTAATACATTTGGGCAACTCAGAACACCCTAAACTACTTGTCATATTTATTGAAATCATGGGTTATATCAATCTTACCTGTTTAGATTCATAAAATTAAATCAAACAAATTTAAGACGCAGTTTTTGGTGTTTTCACTTTTAGCTCATTATGGTTTAACTCCAGAGACTTAAAAATAATAACACACACTCTCCCCCTCTTCTACCTTTAATCATACTTTAATTAAAAGATTGAATTTTTAAGAAAGGATAAAATTTCCCTTTTCTCAAGGGGCTCAGAAATTCAACAGTTATTGAATTGACTACTGTGAAAGGATTCTTTCATTTTGATATTTATCTTTGTGTGCAAAATATCAGCAAGTTAACAACCTAATTCATATTAAAGTATTGCTAGACCTAGGTTACATGGATTGACCTCACAGGTGAATTTAACATTAGCCCTTATCTGCAAAATCAGTATTTATTCAAACTACTGATAATTGATTTTATTTTATTTTGTCTTTCACTATGGGTATGGTGGTTACCCATGAGAACGGTGTTTTTATTCATATAAAAAATTGCTATGAAAAGTCTTCAAAATAGTTACTACACGGACAATAATTTACATGAATTTAAGTAGACTAACAAGTTCTTGAGATTAGAGCTAGAAAAAATAGTTGTAAGTATGTAATAGTATAATTTTTCCTTTTTTTGTAATGTAATACTCAAGTTGATGTTAAATGTATACCTACTGTATAAATTTAAGGATCTAAAAATATTTCTAGCTCTTCATCATATATTTGTATATATTAGAATCAATTCTGAAGAATAAATTTTGGCCAAGTTTATACATACCATCCAAAATATTTTCAGAACAATAATTTTTGAATTTCTTTTCTGAAATAGAACTATTTAAATATGTGTGTGTGTGTGTGTAAGAATAGTTTTACCTTATGAAGGATTTGAAAAATTCTGTAATTTCTTTGGAGGTGAGATGAGAACAAGGCATATTATAAGAAAGTTTCAGTAAAATAGGTACATAATATTTTCATTATTTCTGTCCAACTGTTTCCATTTTTAAGCATGTTTAGGCTTTTGTTATTTTATTTTTGGTATAGACATGATAGATCATGACAAAATCTATATTATCAGGGTCTTAGTTAGGGCTGCTATAACAGGATACCATAGACTAGGTGGCTGAAACAAAATAGAAATTTATTTCTCACAGTTCTCAAGGCTGAGAAATCAAAGATCAGCATGGTTTGGTTCTGGTGAGGACCTCTTCCTAGCTTGCAGCTGATCGTCATCTTGTATCCTCACATGACAGAGCAGAGAGAAAAAATTCTCCAGTCTCTTCCTATAAGGGCGCCAATCCCATTCATGAGGGCTCCATACTCATGACCTAATTACCTCCCAAAAGTCCCGCCTACTAATACCATTACATTTCGGATCAGAATTTCAGCATATGAATTTTGAGAGAACCCAAACATTCAGTTCATACTGAATATTTAAGTTTTTCTAATTGCCCAATCATAATTAATATTATGAATCAATGAATATAATGAATATTTAAATTTTTCTAATTGCCCATATTTATTTGAAAGTAAAACTATCTTTTTGTAGATGAATGGAGTTTGTTGTTATGATTATAAATTTTACACAGAATTTTACCATTGCTTTGTTTAAATATTAAATGCATTTTGAAGTATAAATTTGGGTGTAGCATTGCATCAAACATGCAAACACACATTATCCTTATCACAAAGTGTAACATATTCAATTTAAATAAACTGAGTATTCAATGAGATGATGAGAAGAATAAATGTGGAAAATTCACTGTGAACCATACTACGTATGAATACCCCATTCTCAAGCATGTTAAATGTTGAAGACTTAATACCACTTGCAAAGTAATTCTCCTTTCAGAGGGTATCTAAATTTATTTGGTTTTATTCTTTCTGAATAGATGAACTTTCCTAAGTACCTTGAAGAAGTCAGGCTGATAGTCCAGGATTATATTCAATTGCTAGTCCCAAGGGAATGGTCACATGTGATTCTTCAAGTGTTTAACTATTTTAAAGTGAAATACATTCTGATACTTTCAAGAAAGAAAAAGCCACATCTTAAAGATAAATGCACTAGGATTGCACACACTTGACAACTGAACAGAAAATGGCAATTCTCACTTTGAAAATATTAACGTTTATTGATATTTCAGCTTTTTGATTAGGAAAGAATACTCTGAAAGAATACTCTTATAGGAGATTTTCTTCAAACTATGGATGATGTTTTTCTCTGGAAATTGCTTATTTATCATATGTTGTTTTCCAGTATGTGGGTGAATTAATGACACCATTTGGCTACCACTTCTACCACCACCACCTCAAACACTGGGGAATATATTTTTCAAATTTCCACTTTTCTGTTTTGCAAATAATTTTATAGTAGTTGGCTTCTGACAATAAAACTGAACCTGCATAATTTTCTATGAAAATATTACCAATCTTCTTTCACCTCTGGTTGTAAGAATAGGTTATAAGTCCTTATAAGCTTAAAAGTTCAATATATTAATCAAGAAATATTTGAAAGTGTTTGCATTGGAGGTATGAAATTTGGAGCAATGTGACTTCATCTGTTTCATATACCAGTGAGCTATGTTGTTATAAGAGTCTATTATATTAGTAGACTAATTTAGATCATTACAAATGGTAGTTAATTATGCCTACTGTAATCCTTACAACCAGAGATGAAAGAAGAGAGCAAAGAGCTCTGATTTCTTTAGTAAGCTCTCTAAGGTGAGTATAATTTGGAGGAATTATGCCCTTTATCATTAAATGGCTTCCCCTTGGAAGTATATGAAGAAAATAATTACTTTTTAAATAGTAATACATTTTCTGGGTTCAATCATTCATTCAATAGTTGTTACTAGAAGCCTACTATTAGGGAGGTCCTATAAAGGGAGCTGGGAATATAACAATGAGAAGGCAATTACGGTTCTACCTTCACCAAGTTTATGTAGTACCTACCCTCAGAGTTTGCAGGTTATTTTTTACATCAGCTACATTTGACCTAGGGACATATACTTCTTATTTACCATTAAATTGTTAGTACTGTGAAAACTATTACTATTATGATTTTTTTTCTTTCTTATTACAACTACAGAGTTTTACAACTAGTAATAAATAGCACTATGAAATTTAGTTGTGACTTGATTCCAAATTTGGAAATTATATACATTTGCAATCTGATAATGAAATTCAGATTATAAGGGGGGAAATTGGTTCTTCCTAGATTTCTACCTGGAAAATCCTTCAGTTGCCAATAGGAGGGGTTTAGAAAAATACTGGCAGTATTTTATGATATTCATTTATTCTAAACTTTTTGATTGCCTACTGTGTGAAAGGAAGGCTCTAAGGGGAAGGAGGTTAAGATAGTAAGATCTATATCCTGATCTTAAGAAACTTTTGGGACAGTAGGACTTCTCTTCCCATACTCTGCTGCATGGAATAATGTTTCAGGGAGATATGAATAGGTTTATTCAGAGAAACTATTCTGTGGCCATTTACCTCTTTCTGCATTGCCCTCTTGGACAGAAGTATGTAAAACTCAAGCTCTGCAACAAGAAAAATACTTAATCCATAGCTTGCCAAACTCATGACCAAGGAATCATTTAGTGTTACCCATATTAACATATGAGGGCCCATGACCATTTATTGAATCTCAAAGTGGAAAATGTTGTATTAAATGGACTAGCTCTGAATGTAGTTGTTTCATTCTTCTTTGTGTTGTAGTTAAATGAAAAAACATGAAAAGGAAAAGTATTTGAAGCTATGGTGATATAGTAAAAATTCCCCAAATACTATATAAATATGAAAGCAAACATTTCAGAGTCCAGTGATAGAACCATTGCATTTGTTTTGGAAATGTCCACTTGAATTAGAAAGAAAAGAGGAATCATTTAACTTAATTTATTTTACCCACTCAGTAGCTATTGTTATTGAATTTCGCTTTGTACAGATGTTTACACTCTGACACTGGGGATTTTCCCCTCATCTTAAAGTTGAAGAATCTTATTCAAGGTCAGTATTCACTTGTTGGTAAAGCCAAGATTCAAAACAAGATCTGTCTCTGTCTCTGTCTCTCTGTAGTGGTGAAAATTTACCTTTTTGTAAGTAACAATAATATCAAGGATAAATTTCAAATGTCACAGCAATGTTATGTCACATTAATAAAGATAACATCATATGATGACCTATTTTTCACTTAATGGTTTTAATATGAAATATTAGCCTATTTATTATTTAAAATAAATGTATTATGTTTATTACAATGATATCGAATAGTTAAAACAATATTTCAAATCATCGATTTCAAATAGCAGATGGAAACATCATAGAACCTACAGTGTTTTGCACAGATCATGGGTCAAACTGTGTTACTGGTAGGATACACCATGAAATAAAAGCATATTGCACAGTAAGCATACCTTTCTAGCATTAGAATTGAAAAACATGCTACTCAAGCAAACATATAATTTGATATTTTATATGAAAAGTATTGTTAATTCTTATTTTATTTTGTATAAATTGTTAAAATAACAACATTGAAATAAACTATTACATTTCATTATTCTTTAGATATCTCAGCTTTCTAGTGAGGTCATAAAATTCAGTGGAATCATTGAAGGACCCAAGCACTTCTATTTGAGCTAATAGTGTTGAGAGCAGGGGTTTTGAGAACTTTCCTCTTGAAAGCCAGATCCAGGTATCTTACTTTATTCTCAACTGAATAGTTAGTAGCCACTTGCTGCTGGAAAATAGGGAACTAGAACTGATAAATGATCTACCAATTTCTTTCAAGTATGTAGCTATACTGCTAGTTGGCAGCTGAATCCTCCTGGCATTTAACTACTGTTACTTTTGTTTCTTTAAAATTTTTCAAATTTTTTATCATCTACTATCTACTCAGCTCTTTTTCAGTTATGAAGAAGCAATAATAGAGAAACTCATTACCTCCACAACGGCAGACTAATGCTTTCAAAATGTTTTCTGTTGGTGCTACTTATCTTGAAACAGGTGTTTTTCTCTTATGCCTCTATTAAGGATGCTTTCTTTTCCTCATGTTGTATTATAAAGCAAATACAATTCAGTAGTTACTAAAATTGAAAAAGTGAATTTACTGCATCCAAACAATCAATGTATTCACCCTAGTTGCCTCTCTGATGTCATTTTCTACTACTCATCCCTTCTCTGCTTCAGCCATACTGGTCTTGCTGTTCTTTAAGGACCACAACATACGCTGTTTTGGAACTTTGAAATGTCATCATTGCCCTCTGTGTGACCACTTTTTGCCTAATAGCATGCTTTCTCCCTCACTTCATTCAGCCCTTTGCTAAAATGGAACCTTCACAGAGAGACCCTCCTGCTCACAGTATATGAAATATTACTCTCACCACCTGCATCACTGTTTTTTCCCTTACTTGCCTTATAGTTTATCACAGCAGAAATCACTACCTAATATATTCTATATTTGCTTGTTTATCTCTCCTCATCCATTCCACATGGACTATAGCTCCAGGAGAACAGGACTTTATTTTGTTCGTTGCTTTTTCCTAGCACCTACAACAGTGCCTGGCATATTGTGGTCACTACGTAATTATTTTTGAATTAATCAATGCTTAAAATTTAGCATAACTTAATATGCTAGCTTTTAGGTTGTTTATATTTCATTAAAAAGTCCTACTTTCTAAATCCTTGTATTAATATTCTCAGAGCTAGAAACAAGCGTGAGGGAGATAGAATGTACTGGATCTTTTCCAGTATCCGCTATATATTATATACTATAATATAAATTACTTTTATTTTATATTAAATATTATAAGGCAGTCCTTTTATGAATATAATTTAAAATAATTCCAGAGTATCTGTGCCTCAAAAGAATACAACAAAATTCCCTATCATTACTTCTGTGTATATAAACTTATCAGCAGTTTTATTTTGCTGATTGCAAAACCAGTTTCCTAAGGGGGAACACTGCTCTAAGGAATGCATAAAACAAGTATTTATCTTACTGTCATTCCATGGAAATATTTTACAACTTCCTAGAATATTGAAAAAGAGATATTTTAAATTAAAATCACAATTCTTTGGAGGAGGTTTATAGCACGAAAATGGCACGTGAAGAATATCCTAGTGGACATATGTCATACTTGGTTCCCTACATACACTTCTATTGCTTTGCAAAGATATAATGCATAAGATGATAGAATATAAATTTTCAAAATCTAGGGCAAGTTGGCAAAATTAATTAAGCTCAGGCTTCTGTAAACTGGAATATCTGTGTCCTATTCCTGACTATAGTTTCTGAATATCTACGTCTAATTCCTGACAACCTTCCTTGTTATTTTTGTGTTTATCTGTTTGTAACTCAACCTTCCTCTATTTTATTTATGTTTCAGGCCATGCAGCTGTTTCATGTGTGCAATGATTTCAATCTAAAACAAAGACAATGGTTTACTCATAAAATAATTATTTTTTACCTTATAGATAATTTTGAAAGATTAGTAACTAATTTGAAGATGTTTGTTTTAGTTGATAATTTATGAGTGGCTTCTATGGTGCACTTTCATGTGTTATGCAGAAGACCTTCATTGTGTAGTTCTTAAAGTATTACCTGATAATAATAACATGATACTTATCAATTACCTGTTTTTATATTTAAGAGTTCTGTTTAGTATTTATATAAGAGCTAATAAATCCATCCACATTTAACTTTATAAAAAAATATTTAGAGAATTTTGTTTTGGGTATTGCTTTTCTAATAGTGGCCTTTGCAAAAATGTTTTAACATAGTGGAAACATCTAAAAGTAATGATGATTGCCTTTGCTAATGCCAAGATACACAGACAATGACATTTTGAAAGAAGAAATAATTCAGCTCAGGTAATAAGGAAGTGGTGACAAAAAGTAAGTTTTTTTTTTTTTTAACAAATTTATTTATTTTATTTATTTATTTTTTGGCTGTGTTGGGTCTTCGTTGCTGTGCGCGGGCTTTCTCTAGTTGTGGTGAGCGGGGGCTACTCTTGCTGTGGTGCATGGGCTTCTCATTGTGGTGGCTTCTCTTGTTGCAGAGCATGGGCTCTAGGCATGCGGGCTCAGTAGTTGTGGCTCGCGGGCTCTAGAGCACAGGCTCAGTAGTTGTGCTGCACGGGCTTAGTTGCTCCGCGGCATGTGGAATCTTCCCGGACCAGGGCTCGAACCCGTGTCCCCTGCATTGGCAGGCAGACTCTTAACCACTGTGCCACCAGGGAAGCCCAGTATGTTTTTTTAAAGTCAGTTTTTGTAGTATGGAAATGGAAATCAATAGCATTTGAAGACACTTTCTGCTTTGCCCACATATTTACTAGCATACACACATATATATGTTACATGTACTTTATATAATAGTAGATTACACACTCTAGTATGAATCACTATATTCCCAGCATAAGTAAATACATATTACTTTATAGAAAAGAAGCTTACTTAAAAGTCATATATAAACCAGACTTTATGCTCTCTGGATATCAAGCTATATTTGCCCACTGAATGACAGTGTTATTTCAGAGGTGTGCTCCCAACAGAAGAAACAATGGCTCCTGAGCCTCCTAAAATGTCATGGTAGACTTAAACCTCTTACAATCTTAAATTTTAAGATAAATTAGTATTTCAGTAATAAAATGTATACAGTAAGACAAGTGAAATGCTATGCCTACATTCTGGTACAGTATTGAAAACCTATCAAGATTGGATCTAAATTATGGAGAAAGCAGCATTAGCTTACATAAAATTAATGTCTTCCTAAAAATTACTTAAGAACCTTTTTATAGTGTTTGTTTATTTCATAGCAGCTCTATTTGTTCACTTACCAAATCTTTTCTAGACATAGTGAGAATTTAAGACGGCTCCAGCCAACTTAAAAAAATTTTTTTTTTTTTTTACCAAGGTAGTAAATGTTGTTTATGACTTCTTTAAGTTTACATAGTGCTCCAATATATTAATATACCCTGTGAGCTTCAAAAAACCAAATATATTTACAGTAGTATTATCGGTCCCCAAAATGAAGGGGAAGGAAACTTTACAATTGTGAGAATGCACAAATGTTCTCATTAAGGCAGTATTGACCCAGACGATCATTTAGTATCTGTCACCACAAATGCCTCCCAACTCTGGAACGCCCACTGTGACAAACACGGGTCGGCACACAGTATTTCCTAAATTCTTACACGTTCTTCACTTTCCGATACATCTGGTGAACTGGGAGTAGGAAGTTGGGCATAGAAAATGTGCCCTCCCTCCCTTGTCTGCCCAAAACTTGAAGCAGTCACATCCACTGCCAGGCTGGCTGTAGCCTTGGCCTCTTCCTCTGACGCAGCCAACCGAGGATTGACTTCAACAAGATCCAGTGCTGAGAGCAACCTTGTATTGTGTATTTCCTCAGTAATATACATGCCTTCTCGATAGGTCAGTCCCCCTACAACACGGGTTCCTGTGGCTGGGTGCAGTGGTTAAGAATCAGCCTGCCAATGCAGGGGACATGGGTTCAAGCCCTGGTCCAGGAAGATCCCACATGCCGTGGAGCAACTAAGCCCGTAAGCCACAATTACTGAGCCCGCGTGCTGCAACTACTGAAGCCTGAGCGCCTAGAGCCCGTGCTCTGCAACAAGAGAAGCCACCACAATGAGAAGCCCGTGCACCACAACAAAGAGTAGCCCCTGCTCGCCGCAACTAGAGGAAGCCCATGCGCAGCAGCAGAGACCCGATGCAGCCAAAAATAAATAAATAAAATGAATAAATTAAAAAAAAAAAACAGAAAAAAACATGCTTTATTCAACAACCCCAGAATGTAGATTAAAAAAAAAATTCTTACTGAAGATTTCTTCATTAAGATTTTAAGATGATAATTTTTTTTATTATCCCATGTTTGAAAACAAAGAACTCTGTTTTTCCCAATTTAAAACATAGCTATGTCTTCTGGTTTATTCTGAGCTTTAGCTTTCTGTAAGAAATAAATAGTCCTTTTAATGACAATGGCACTATTGACTTGTATTTTTTTTCTGAATAATTATTGTCATATTCCCTCCTGCCTCAGAATGGTAATCTTTGGCTTAAGAAACATTTACTAGTATGAGGGTGATGATTCATAGACATTGGCAGAAATAGGTTCATGCTTGCCAGATTATTCTGAATGTGTTTTATGTTAAATAGCATATCTTTTATAACTGTGTTTTTCTAAGGTTTGTTTTCTCTTATTTCCAAAAATAGATTCGAGAAAAATAGGGCTGAATTTAGGAATGTAGAACATAACAATTTGCCCATATTTCTTCAGAAATAGAATAAAATGATCTGAAGATATTCTCGTGGCAGGGTTTCATTTGAAGTGGTTGTTTCTTTTTGTTTGTTTTGACAAAAGTATAAGAACAGTCAGAGATAAACATTTAAGTTTTTAATATAATTTGGAAATAATTTGTTTGGGTTTTTTAATTTATTTTTTTCTTAAGAATTTAAATGTCCACAAGTGAATAAGTGGACACTTTTCTGCTTTTGTTTGCTTAGAAATTGAGTGAGTGTGGGTGAGAATAGCACATAAACTAGGTAACTTATACAGGGCGGTCATATCTGACCTGAGAAGCTGAAGGTTTATCTTGCAACTTTTCCATCTGCAATAAAAGACTTTTCACATCTTGTTTCATAATGTTGAAGGCATTTAAGCATTTTATTGCATAGGCAGTTTTACTATCTTCATGACCAATAAACCCTATATAATCTTTTTTTAAGACGAGAAAAAATAATTAAGTATTAGAAGCCTGTAGGATAGTCTGCAGAATTACAAGGTCTTCATGGTTTTTTTGTTTGTTTGTTTTGTTTTTCTTATTAATTTGCCTCAGCAAGTTTTCCATGTCAGTATACTAATATGCATATATTCACTTTATTCTTTCAAATTGCTTCATGGTATTTCACGTTATGGATGGGTATCAGTTATATATTGCTCTGAAACAAACCACCCCAAAACTTAGTGGCTTTAACAAGTCAGCTGCACAGTTCTTTTAATCTAATCCAGTTTGGTTTATCTCTGATGAGCTTTTTCATGCCTCTGTGGTCAGCTGGCAGGTCAGTTGGTAGTTGTTTTGGTCTAGGATGGCCTCATTCACACTCTGGAGGTTGCCAGCTATCAGCCAGTATGCCTCAGTTGCCCACATGGCCATCTTCCAGCAGGCTGGCTCAGGCTTATTCACATGGCGGTGTCAGAGTTCCAAGTACAACAAGAGAACAGGCCCCAGTGTGCAAGCATTTTTCAAACTTATGCCTGTTTCACATATTGCTAATTAGACAAAGGAAGTCACATAGCCAAACCATATTCGAGGAGTGGAGAAATAGACTTAAGCTTTTGTCAGGGCTATTTGCAAGATCACACTGTAAGGGCATAGATGCAGGGAGGGTAAGAATTTGTGACCAGATTTACAGTCTACCACAGTATGAATCATATTTTATTTATTCACTCCCTTACTGATGGCCATTAGGTTGCTTCCAACCCTTTACCATTACAAGAATTGTTGCAATGAACATCTTATTTTTTTAATAGTTATTTTAGAGCAGTTTTAGATTCACAGCAAATTTGAGTAGAAGGTAAAGAGATTCCCCATATACTCCTTGGCTCAAAGCATGCATAGCCTCCTTCATTATCAATATCCTTCACCAGGGTGGTACCTTTGTTATAACTGACCCTATATTGACACATCATTATCTTTCAAAGTCCATACTTTACATTATGGTTCACTCTTGGTGTCGTATATTCTATGGGTTTGGACATATTTATAATGGCTTCTACCCACCATTATACTATCATACAGAAGAGTTAATTGCCCTGAAAACACTCTGTGCACATTCTTCCTTCCCCCAACCCCTGGCAACCACTGATCTTTTTACTGTCTCTATAGTTTTGCCTTTTCCAGAATGTGATATAGTTGGAAATATACTGTAGGTAACATTTTCAAATTGCTTTCTTTCACTCTGTATTATGCATCTAAGTTTTCTCCATGTCTTTTCACAGCTTGATAGCTCATTTCTTTTTAGTGATGTATAATATTCCTTTTCTGGATGTCCCACAATTGATTTAACCACTCACCTACTGAAGGACATCTTGGTCACTTTCAAGTTTAGGAAATTATGAATAAAGCTACTATAAATGTCTGTGTGCAGATTTTTGTGGGCATAATATTTCAGCTCTTTTGGGTAAATACCAAGGAGCATGATTGCTGGATTCTGTGGTAAGAGTATGTTTAGTTTTGTAAGAAATTGCCAAACTCTCTTCCAAAGTGATTGTACCATTTTGTATTTCAACCAGCATTGAATGAGAATTCCTGTTGATCAGCATCCTGGTCAGAATTTGGTGTTGTCAGTGTTCTGGAATATGGCCATTCTAATATGTGGGTAGTGGTGTCTCACTGTTTAATTTGCATTTGCCTGATGACATATGATATGGAACATCTTTTTAGATGCTTATTTGTCATCTATATACCTTCTTTGCTGGAGTGTCTTTTATTAGTTAACGGTCTTTGGCCCATTTTTTAACTGGATTCTTTTTTGCTAATTGTTGAGTTTTAAGTTTGTATATTTTGGATAAGAGTCCTTTATCAGATGTATCTTTTGCAAATATTTTCTCCAAGTGACTTGTCTTTTTAATCTCTTGACAGCTTCTTTTGCAGAGCAGAAGTTTGTAATTAATGAAATCCAGCTTATCAATTATTTCTTCCATGGGTTGTGTCTGTGGTTTTCTAATTCAAAAGTCATATCCAAGGTCTTCTAGGTTTTCTCCTATGTTATCTTCTAGAATTTTGTTAGTTTTGAGTTTTGCTTTTAGGTCTGTGATCCAATTTTTGTGAAGGTATAAGTGCTGCATTTAGATTCTTTTCTTTCTTTCTTTCTTTTCTTCTTCTTTTTTTTTTAACACGGGAAATTCCAGTTGTTCCAGCACCATTTGTTGTAAAGACTGTCCTTGCTCCTTTATACTGGCTTTGTGCCTTTGTCACAGACCAGTTTACGTGGGTCTGTTTGGGGGCTCTCTATTGTATTACACCAATCTATTTGTTTGTTTACCGTACCACACTGTCTTGTTTGGTGTAGTTTTGTAGTAAGTATGGATACAGCTACTGTCAATCCTCCAGCTTTGTTCTTCTCCTTCAACATTGTGTTGATTATTCTGGGTCTTTTGCTGCTTGTAAAACTTTAGAATGAACTTCAGAATCAGTTCCTCTATATCCACAAAATAACTTGCTGGATTTTGACTGGGATTGCATTAAATCTGTAGATCAAGTTCAGAAGAACTGACATCTTTACATTATTGTATTCCTTTCTATGAACATGAAATATCTCTCTATTTATTTCTTTGATATTTTTCAACAGAGTTTTGTAGTTTTTCTCATATAGAAGAACGCATATTTTGTACATATTTTGTTAGATATATACTTTTTTTCTATTGTTGCTGATATAAGTGGCTGTTTTTAATTTCAAATTTTACTTGTTTATTGATGGTATATAGGAAAAAATTGACTTTTGTATATTAACTCTGTATCTTGAAAACCTTGCTATAATTACTTCTTAGTTCAAGGAACGTTTTTGGATTTTTTACATAGACAGTAATGTCATCTGTGAGCAAAGACAGTTTTTTTTTTTCTTCCAAACCTGCATGCCTCTTATTACATATAATCTTTAAAAGGAAAATTTGTAGCAGGATATTAGTAGCCTTGGAGCAATTAGGTTAAACAGTGTTACCTAGAGTATCGTAGATGTGGTAATGCATAACTAGAAGAGTGGTGGATATGTGTTTCATTGCCCTAATCCCTCATCAGTGAAGGACATGTTGCCCGAGTGTTAGGGAACCCTCTATGCAGATATTCTTTAGATGTCAGCCACCTCTTCCTTCCCTAGGAGATTTCCCTCAGCATCAGAGAGCTGCCTTCCCAAAGTCATTCCCTCCCAGGGAAGCCCACATGCAGTGTTGATGGGGGACATGGTTTAAAGGCCTGGTCATCTTTGCCCAACACTGGACAATCTGAGATTGTTTTAGCTCCATACTCTCCTTGTTAATGAGACTGTGTGCAGATGGCTCAAAAATTTACATTTCCTGTTCAGATTTCTCTTCTGAGCTTGGACTCTATGAATGACAATAATAATAATAAATGGCATTAAAACAATTACCATATGCTGGAACCCATTCTAAATAATTCTAATATATTGACTCATACTATCCCATTAGTTATTTGGCATCCTCTTTTGGATGTCTCAATGATGTCTCCAATTCAGCTTGTTCAAAGACAAACTCATAATTTCATCCTTTAAAATCAGGCTTTTTATAGTGTTTTAATGAATAAGATCACCGTCCATTCATTATATAAATCAAAAACCTAAGCATCCTTCTCTTTACCCCTACATATCATTCTTCACAAAGTTCTTTCAGTTTTAATGCCAAAGTATAACTTAATTATATTTAATATTATTTGAATCTTTTCAATTTTAACTTGTAATATCACTTAACTAGTTTTATTTACTACTATTGAGTCCTTTCTCTTTTAACTTATAAGTATTGCTGAGGGTTTTTTTTTAAACTATTATTTGGGTGCCTACATACTGATGAACACTGATTTCTTGTATATTATCTTACTTAAATATTTCAGCAACCTAGTATACCCAGGCATACCTGTGAAGCCACTGGAGTTTATAGAAGTTCAACATATTGCTCAGCTTAGCAGCAAAAGTGGGTTTTTGAATACTGATCAACTTGATTCTAAACTGATTTTGTTACACCAAAATGCCTCTCATTTTTTTTCTGGAAAATGAACTTTAGATTATTCTGAACAGAGCTTTGAAACTTTTATAAATATATATTTGGAAAAGAATACAATGCAAATTTTTTCTATCTAATACATATATGTATTTCTAATATTTAAAACATATTATTTGGTTTAATCCTTAGAACAGCTGTACAGAATAGTTAATATTATTCCAGTTTTATTGATGAGCAGTGTATAAACCAGTAAATTAGGGGCAACAATGAAATTCAGATATGAATTTCCAGCTAAACTGAAGTTCTGTGTTCTTAAATACTTTGTTATAACACCTCCTTGGAAGAATAAACCTTAAAATGCTGAAGCAACAATGCATTGTTAAAATTAAATCACAAATATTACTAACCTTGAGACTGTAAGAATGTAGAACCAGAGCACTGAAAATATGACAGAAAATCAAAGAATGTCTATGGGGAATATTTATAAGCTTAAATAAAAAGCACAAAGGTGGAAGCTTGGTCAACTAATGACTTAATAAAAGGTTAATTCTTAGTCTTCTGAAATGTCCCCCTGACTAAAATTCACAAAATGACATTTTGTCTCTCAGTTGAAAAATTAATTTTAGACTAGGGTAATCTCTGTAACTAGCAGATGTTATGATTGTAATAATATCAGGCTTATTTCTTATTTCATTAGCTCTACTACTTGCTTTTCTTTTTCTCGTCCCCCAAAAATGATTCCTAACTTCAACAAGTTAGAAAAGTGGCAGCTATTGACATCTGGGAAAAAAATATATGCCTCTTTCCTTTTTCCAAAAGTATACTCTAGTGTTCCTATGGGATTATTGATTTAAAATATACATTGTAGGAGAGTTATCTTAAGGCAAACAATTGATGCTAATTTCATGGAAATTGTTTATATAATAAGAAATGGATTAAGATGGAAGAGGTACATCCTATACACAGCCCTCAAATCACATTTTCAGAATTGTGCTTTTTCAAAGACTAGTACTAAATACACCTGGAAAAAAATCATACTTGTCATTTATGAAACTCATTGTACTGTTCAGAAGTGTAAATACAGACCACTTTGGATAAGTATATGCTGGCATTTCCAGGTTATTTTCAAGCAGGTATGATGATGATGTTTGGTTGGTGTTATAGAGAAAAAATGAGACTGCTTTGCCTAAAAATCCAAGAGGTTCATATTAATCCAGTTTTCAGAAGTGTAGCATGTGTGTTCCTGACTTGGCTGTAAAATAAATTTTATATACAATGTTTAATGATGTGGAGAATTGTTGACCTCACTGTCTTCAAAGGTCACTTCAGACTTGTACTTTTACCGTGCTTTCTTCTTAAAGATTAATTCCTCAGCTTTTGTTCTATGAAAGTGTTTTAGTCAGATGTTCAGGTTACTCCCTAAGTAATACCTGAGCTCTTTCTTAAATACATATTCTTTCTTGTTTCTAGAGTGTTTCTAAATGACCTTTCAACAGTATCTTAAATTAACTGTTTATTAAAAAAACTAGAAATTTTTGCCAAAGAAAACATATTCCTTATTATTTAAAACGTAAGTGAAGTTGAACTTACGTTTTCAAAATTATTGTAGCAAAAAGCTAATATTATATTTAATTATATTTATTTTCCTATAAAAAGGAACAATTCTTTTTTATAGTTCAAGAGTTTTGTGGCTTACTGAACCTATATTTATTAGCACAAAGGTGTATTATCATTGGCTAGAAAAGGTATATGATTGAATTTAAGTGTAATTGGCAGAAATGGTACAGGACTTAAAAGTGGGAGTTCATGTGATACAGATGTCTACTTATGGATATTGATCCAGCAAGCTGACAAACATTTTAGCAAATCAAGTCCAAGATATACAAAAACATATCATAGCTAGATATTATTTTAGTACCAAATATTGGAGAATGAAAGCACAAACTGTAAAAATATGGATGAATTTGACTATATTAAAGCTGATATAATAAAATTATAAAAAGGAATGTTAAAAAATTGGCAGAGAATGTAGACAGCAGAGATTAAGGGTCCAGAATATTCACAGAACCTCTAAAAATTAATAAGGTAAAGAAACCTCTCCTCTGACAAATGGCCAAACAATACAAAAAGATAGCTCAATAAACAGGAAACCCACATGATTAATAAAAAAGGTCATGTATTCAACTTTGCTAGTTATCAATAAAATACAACATAAGTAATTTTAAAAGTTTGTTAAAAAAATGTTGCTCATATTTCCAAATTTGAGGAAGAGTTTAGAACATCAGAAGTCAACAGCAATTCCCACTGCTGTTGGCAGTGTGAATTGGCATAAGCATTTTGGAAGGCAGGGTTACAATATTTAATAGAGTCAAAGATATGCAGATATGTACTGCAATATTTTATCTCAGTAATTTCATTCTTCACTGTAAATCCTTGGGCCAACAGGAACTTTCTCCTATGGAAACAAGGTGATATGTGTAATACTTTTCATTATAAGATGCTTTAATATGAAAAATTTTGGAAAGCCTAAATGTTCACCAGTGAGGCAATGAATATTTTGTGTTATAATCATAAAAAAGAATGAAAATGTATGAACCAGAGCTACATACACACACACGAGGGCGGGGGTGGGGGGGGAGAGGACAAGACGTATTAGAGTATTAAAAGAAGTTCAAAGTTATATAAAGGCTAACCATGCAAAAGTAAATGTTTTAAGACATATAAACATAAGGCAAAATTATTAAGAAAGATATCTGAATGATAACTAAGAATAAAGGAAGTGATTAGGTGAGAGTAAGGCAAAGTGTAGGGAAGGAGAATGATGCAACTATGGCGAGCTATAGAACTACATAATAGTTTTTTTAAATTAATAATTTTTTCTTCAACTACATGGTGGATATTCTGGTATTCTTTAAATTATATAAATTTTATACCTTCTATATGCATCTTCAAATTTTAGACTACATTCTTTGAAATCATCCAAATGGAAAAAAAAAAATCCATCAAATACTCTCACTACTTCCAACCTGTCATTCAAAGTTTTCAGAAACTGGAGGGTAGGATATTTTCTACTACAGTATTTCCATGTCTCCTTAATATTTAATTTCAAGTATAGCCCATGTCAAATAAATGATCTTCAATCACTTGCTCTGCTTCCTTTAAGTCAAAAATTGAGAGCAGGTATTCTCTAGGGAGTAATAAAACACCTAATTAGAGGGAAAAACGACACCACATGACCATTGCCCATTACTAAATTTAGAATTGAATCAGTTTGAAATATTGAAGAAAAGAAGAAATATGAAATAAAAAAGAAAAATTTGCTTATATTTCAAGTGCTATGTAGTGTAGTGATTGAAAACAGAAGTAAGCAAATTTATGTCTCAGTTCTGTCGATTATAAACTATGCGACCAAGAGCAAATTACTTAATTGAAGGGCCCATTTACACATCATTCTGAAAACAGGGATAAACTGATCTGTCTTTTTTGGTCATTGTGAGGATTAAATGTATTAGAAAAGCTTAGCACATAGTTCTTAAAATTAGTAGCTATTAGTATTAACTTCAATTCAGTTTATAAATATCTAATATGCCCCCAAAGGTAGTTAATTAATAAGTAATTTTAAAATATTATTAAGTAATTTTATATAATTTAGATACATAATAAATTTAGATAGATAATTATAAGTAATTTTAAAATATCTTAAAAGTAGAAAACAAGTATCAATCATGGAAATACTGATTCTTAAAAATGGCAGGGGAGGAGTAATTGATATCTTATATTGAGGAAAAAGTTAATTAAAAACTTTTCTAGACCCCCAAACCCATAACTCCAGACTTATCATGAAGAAAAATCAGACACAGTTTACTTAAGTAACATCATACAATATACCTGACCAGTACTGCTTAAAACTACCAAGTTCATCAAAAACAAGGAAAGTCTAAGAAACTGTCACAGCCAAGAGGAGCTTAAAGAGGCAAAATAACTAAATGTTGTGTGGTATCCTGGATGGGATCCTGGAACAGAAAGTGGGTATTAGGTAAAAACTAAGGGAACTTGAATTACATATGGACTTTAGTTAATAATAATGTATCATTATTGGCTCACTAATCGTAACAAAGGTACCATAACAGGGTAATATGTTAATAGTAGGGGAAACTGTGCAAGAGGGTATGTGTGAACTCCATACTATCTTCTCAATTTTTCTAAACCTAAAAATGTTCCAAAAATAAAGTTAACAGATAGGAAAAAAAAAAAACTTCTAAAACTTTCTAGAGTATTCTTACATGTCCTATCATGTATTATTTCATAGTTGTATTGTAAAAAGGAAGAAAAATATAGTTATGCCCAGTTTAAAGACTGAGAAACTGACATAGAAATAAATTCACAGCTCATCAATGCAGAGTTGACACTGGAGAATATATCCCAGTGTTCTTGAAAATTGCTTCATATTTATTAGATCACTCATTTTGAACCCAGAGTTTAGAGTTCTTGGGGCTGTTGGAGGGAGTGGGAACCAGCACAAGTTTTGCATATCATTTTATATGTATATAAACATGCATTTTCCTACACACAGAGTCCATATCCTTCCTTCTGATCCCCCAAAGATTTTAGGTAGTTCTTTGTATGAAGTAGATATTAAACTTGGTTCTGACTCTTCAAAGGCAAATCTAAAAACATGTATCTAACTTTTCCAAAGTAACTCTCTGTTCCAATGTCTTGTGTGGTCAGTTTCTTTAAGGCGATATAGGTATCAAAATCATCATCATCACCATAATCAGCATAACTATACCTGACATTTATTGATAACTTAGTTTGTAATAGACACTCAACTACATACTCATTATATGTCAACTAATTTAATCTTATAATAGTTCTATGATGTAGATAAAAGTTTCATCTCCATTTTAGAGATGAAAAAGTTTGAGATACAAAGAGTTATGTCACTTATCCTTGTTCTCATAACTAATAATTGACAGGCCCCAAACCCAAGCCCAGGAAGCGAACAAGTTCAGAGACTGGTTTGAAACAGACTAGAGCCTAGTGTTATATATCACCCAGGAGAGAAAGCTGGAAATAAACATGCTAAAATGACAGTTAATGTTCATTAAAAAATAGAATTTTAATATATTTATGATAAAATAAATCATTTTTAAAAGAATGGTTGAAAAAGACTTTATACAGTAATAGCAAACTATTTCTAAGCTTTCAGTGAGTCATAGTGATTTATTTAAATTACTGGACTATATGTAAAGTTTTTGCTTTTTATATTTATTCAATAATTCAGCAACCATGTATGAAATGCCTCATTTCTGTTGAGTATAATTCTGAGATCAGATACCTAGGGCGAGCCACACAAATTACTATGAATTTGGATTTAATGTTTTATTATTACCCTAGTGGTAAATAAGAAAAGAGTAAATAAAGCTAGGCTAAGAATCTAATCCATAACTTATATTGTGATCAAAGGTTATCTCTACTATATGGACAGTTTAAGGGAATATTAGGGACATATTTGTATAATTCAAATCTGTATAAATTTCATATGCATTATGTATAAATAAAAAATGTACTTATGCTATTTATCTTTTTTAATCTTATTTTTTCATTTCTCTGCTTACTTGACTTTTAAGTAAATAACTGAAGTTATTTGATAATTCTGCACAAGATTACTTTGATGAACAAATTTAAGTTTAAATCATTCCTAAGGACATAAACATTGTTCAGTATTACATAGACTTGAAGGAAAAAAAACTTTTATGGCTAAAAAATATAATTTGGTTGTTTTTCCTCTTTTAGTTCATGTATTTCTAATAGTTTAAAATAAAAGTCATTACATTTTATAGCTTATGTATGTCATGCATTCATTAATATTTTCAAAGCATATGTGGAATTGGGATTCACCGACTAGTTTTTAAAGAATGCATTCAAAAACAATAACCTTTTTTCCCCACCAATAGACTGTTGATTGCAACAATCACATTAAATACCTTTTTAAAATTATGAAGTACCGGTTCCTGCTTATATTTGAAAGATTACTTAGCCTTTGATTAGAAGCACAAAGATAGAAATTAAGCTCACAATTACAATAAGTATTCATATTTATAATACAGCTTTTATTTTACCCTGCATAGCACAGCTTGTACTTAATAACATGGCTTTATTTTTACCCAAGAGCATTAACTATTTTATTATTGCACAAATCTTGGCAGTAGCTTTTGGATCTTTAAATGAGTAAGTTTCTATTTTTAAAAATCTGGAAATATGTTCCTAATAATAAAGGATATGTAAACATTTTTCGTATTCACATAAATCTTAAAACTGAAATCTAGCAAATCTCCAATAAATTAAGAAAGAATTGTTGGTTACTTTTAGTGTTTTAGGCTTCTTTGAATAAATCTGATTACAAAGTATACAGAATAAGTATATAAGAAAGGAAAGAAATTTGCTGTGAAATCCTGTGTTTACGCATTTGGGTAACTACTTTTTATTTTTATTATTTTACTTGACTCTTTAGTGAGGCTTTTAGATATAAAGTTATTAAAATGTGGATAACCATTTAGATATTAGAAGAAGAAATAAGGACAAAGGAGTGCTAAATTATACATTTAGATAAGTAAAGGAAAAGTGATCTTCACAGTATTTTTACATTTAAAGGACAGTTTTAACTCAAATTCAACATACCTTTTAAAAATAACATTATTCCTCTTTAATTTAACAATAAATACATACCACTATAGAAAATTAGAAAACTTGAAAATTAAAAATAATCATTAAAATTAGCCACAATAATACCTCTCAGAAATTACTACAGTTACATTGTAATGTTTAGTTTTTCTGTCTCTTATTTATTTATGTATCCTTTTGTTTTCTCCACAGATTGAGATTACACTGTTTTGTAATCTGCTTTTCTCACTTTCAGTATTGTCAACTTGTTCAGGGAACATATCACTAAATATTCTTTTACAAGCTGACTTTAAAGGTGATATAGTTTTCCCTCAAATGGTAAAATTAATATTTATAGAAAAAGTAAATCTCTTATTATCAGACTTAAAGTTTATTTATACATTTAGCTGCTATAAAACATTACAATGGATTCTATAAAGCCTTTCCTAAAAGCATGTCTTCACATAGAATGCATGTAATTGTAAACTACATTAGGTAACCATAAAGGTGCTAGTATCAACAGTCATTGAAAGATAAAGAATGACCAGCTGCATTGGATTTGTTAATGTGATTCCTTCTTACAAATTAAAGATCCTGTGGTTAAATCTGCTGTTATAAAAACTTGCTATAGCTTCTATTTTCATAATGGCTATGAAAGACAAAAGGAGGAATTTCGATATTTTGCATTTATAATGACACTAAGGTTAGTGTTATGCTATTGCATGTTAACAATCAGTGGCGGGTTGTGAACTGTTGTGTTTCAAATATTAATAAGGTGTCTGTTATTTTGTACCTCTCCCTTTCAGAAATGAGAAATTTGCCAGGATTTTCCTTGCCTAAAAATGAGTCAGGACTTATAATATAACCCTGTCTTCTAGGGAACCCAGGATTTATTATAAAATCTTTGTCTCAAGTATTGGAAAGAAGATCAACTGTCAGGTTTATTATGTTTATAAATTTGAACATCAAGGTGTATGTCTTAGGAGAGGGAATCATTATTGAAACCTGTAAAACAAAAGAAGATAAGGTCATAAAGATGGTAAATATTTCCATGGAATTATGAAAAGTGTTATTTTTTTAGTTGTTTTGTTTTTTCTTTTTTTTAAAAATAATTAATTAATTTATTTATTTATTTATTTTTGGCTGTGTTGGGTCTTCGTTTCTGTGCGAGGGCTTTCTCTAGTTGTGGCAAGCGGGGGCCACTCTTCATCGCGGTGCGCGGGCCTCTCACTGTCGCGGCCTCTCTTGTTGCGGAGCACAGGCTCCAGACGTGCAGGCTCAGTAATTGTGGCTCACGGGCCTAGTTGCTCTGCGGCATGTGGGATCTTCCCAGACCAGGGCTCGATCCTGTGTCCACTGCATTAGCAGGCAGATTCTCAACCACTGCGCCACCAGGGAAACCCTGTTTTGTTTTTTCTTGAAGTGAGTATACAGTAGATGTATATTTCTTCTTTTATTGAGAGCAGAATTAGTGTGATAGTTAAAAATTCTTTATGCTATTTAAATGATAGAAGGGCCAAAGATTTTGTCTTTAAAAATGGTAAATAATAGTAAGTCTATATAAAATTAACGTGTTTAAATTTAGATATTTGGCAATATAATCAATACTTGTGTCTAGTGTTCCAAGTTGAGACCTTTGTGCTCAAGGACGTGCTTACAGTACTGAGGACATATTCTGACTTGCACCCCTAGATGGTGGAGCCTTTTCAATGAAACCACAAATTTCTTATTTCCTCAGGGTCAAATCATAATTGTGGGTGATTTTATGAATAGAAAAGATTCCCTGTAGCTTTTTATTAATGTTTCACTAGCCTATCCTTGAATGAGAAATGACAATTAGTTGTACCACACATCATTTTCACAACACTAAAATCAGATGGATAGAAGATAGAAATATGGCACTGTGATTGGGAGAATACATTAGATAAAAAGATGTACCTTTATTCATTCAATCAGTCTCATCTCTCTCTCTTTCTCTCTCCCTCCCTCCCTCCCTCCCTGTCTTTTTCTCTGTCTCCCTCTCCCCTCTGTTATAGTTTGTGGTTTCCAAACTCTACTTCAAACCTACAGCTCTCTTTTGAGTGCATAGCTCTTACACAGAGTCTGAACTACAGGAATTAGAAAGAAAATATACTGATGTTTACTCGATGTATCCCCATCTTAAAAATACATGATTTTTAAATTTTTGTATTTATTTTCTTTTAGCCAAAATTATGTTATTTTTTTTGTTTTTTTCAAGTATATTTAAAGGGTTATAAACAAGTAAAGTTGACTTAAACCACCTGATATCTGAGAATGCATTGGACTTATATTTCTTGCCAATGTTATTAGAGGATATGTTTTGGTAATTCAAGCACTGAAAATCAGTAATATGAATAATTTGAATGTGTTCTGGAAAAAAAAAAAAACCCTTACTCTACCTTAATTAGATATGGCAGTTCTTCTTCAGCAAAATGAACTGTAGCTGTGTTCATTTAGGCTTAAAGTTAAAATGAGATGATTGAAATGTGTGTCATCCAATGTTAATTTAATATGAAATATTTTTTTCATATTTTAGCTTTTCTGGTTCCAATCCATGTAATCAATGTATTAAATAGATTAAATATGATTAGATAATCTTTTTTTGTATTCTAAACATTACTCTACCAGGGCCTCTTTGATTTTAACACTTTATTGCTTCTTTTACTGCAATCTTCCTTCTCTTTTTACTGCTTCTCTAATTCCAGCTGTCATTATCCTACCCATTCTTCAAGCCCTACACACAAATTCCACCTTCTCCAAAGGTGTCTCCTACTTTCTCTACTTCCTTTCAATTCCCAAAGTTATATTTATCTACTTCTCCTGACCCTTAAAACTTTCCATACTGTGCAGGAAGTACTCATGGAGAAGACTTGCTGTGCACTCTTATTAAAGTATAAACTTTTTGAAGGCAGAGACTTTTATCATTATGTTTTCCACCCTGGCACCCAGCTTAATGCCTTTTATACAACAGACTTGAATGACAAGGCAACCTCCTGAGTAGTCTCCCTTTCAAGATTCACTGCCTTCTAATTCACTATCTATAAATTACCTAGAGAGTGACCCTTCAAATTTTTTTATCAGACTCAGTCATACTTAAGTTCGTCCTTTAATCATTCTTCATTGCTTTCAGAATAGAATTCAAACACCTTGGGATTGAAACAAGGCCTAAACAATGTAGCCCTAGTTGATGTTTCAGACATTTTCTTCTTGCCATCATGTCTGTCTCAGCTATCTATTGCTGTGTAACAAATCACCCCAAAGCTTTGTGGCATAAAGCAACCACTGTTTCATCATGTTCACAATTTTTTGTGTCAGGGATTTGGGGAGGGCTTAGTAGGGACAGTTTGTTTCTGCTCCATGTTAACTGGAGTCTCAGCTAAGGTACCTCAAAGAGCTAGAGATAGATGGAATGATTCAACTGAGGCCATATTCTCAGTCTGGCTTTCATCTGGATTTCTTATTTTTCTTCATGTTATGATCCTGGAGCTGGAATCCCTTCCCAGCTCACATGTGACCTCAACTAGGATGGCTGAACAGCTAGGGTTCGTCAGGTCTCTCTCTCTCTCTCCACACACACCCCAGTTATCCTTACATTGTTACCTTGTGCTTCCTCACTTCATGGTGATATCTTGGTAGCAAGATCATTCATAAGGTGTCTGGCTGCCCTGACAGTGAATATTTCAAGAGGACTGGATGAACCTGCAATGATTTTTATGCCCTAGCCTCAAAAATTCTGGAATGTCACATAATTTGCATTCTATTGGTCAAAAAAAGCAGTAAGGCCAGTCCACCTTCAAAGGGAGGAAATTAGGTTCCACCTCTCAGTGGAAATAATAAAAATATACCTGTGTCCATCTTTGATCTTTAATGTTTTTAAATTTCAGTCATCCAGAATTGAAAAATTATGTGTCATTAGTAGATTTCACCTCACACTTTTATGCTTCAGCCTTTTTTTGTTAAGTTTTTTTTTTTAATTGAAGTATAATTGATTTACAAGGTTGTGTTAGTTTCATATTCTTTTCCATTATGGTTTAGTACAGGGTATTGAATATAGTTCCCTGTGGTATACAGTAAGACCTTGTTGTTTATTCATTCTATATATAATAGTTTGCATCTGTTAATCCCAGACTCCCAATCCAACCCTCCCCCAACCCATCCTCCTTGGCAACCACAAGTCTGTTCTCTATGTCTATGAATCTGTTTCTGTTTTGTAGGTAAGTTTATTTGTGTCATATTTTAGATTTTACATTTAAGTTATATCATATGGTATTTGTCTTTCTCCTTCGGACTTACTTCGCTTAGTATGATAATCTCCAAGTTCATCCTTGTAGCTGCAAATGGCATTATTTCATTCTTTTTTATAGTGCTTCAGCCTTTGTATATACCATTGGTGTTGCTTGTCAAAGATTTTCCTTTTTCTTAGAAGAAGACTTTTCAAAATATTCCCCTCCTCTTTCATCTGGTTTAGGCATCCTTTCTATGTATCCCGATAGTATCCTACTCTAATGCTTATTATACATATGTTTATGATCTAATTATTTATCTGCTACCCTTACCATACTGTGAACTTGTGAGTAGAGATTGTATTGTTGACATTTGTGATAACCATGGAGGGGATCCTCTCTTATATGCCTTCAAAAGATAACCTGCTGTGTAGTTAATATACAGCTTCCAGCTGCTGCAACTCTGGGATTCACTGTAACATCCATGTTAAAGCCATTTTCTCCCTGAGCTGCTTCTCGCCCATGACTGATGGCAACGTGTACCAGAGCCAGGCCATTTCTGCCTGAGCAGGGTTCCTCTGGGCAGTCTTTGTTCTATGGCTATCAGTCTTCCTGAGATTTTTTTTTAATCTGAACTGCACTGTATTCTGATTCTTTTTTTTCTTCAGTTCTCCTCCTTTTTCTTTCTTCTTTCACAGATATCAGACCTGCATCACACATTGAAAACTTCCCCTGCCTTCTGTATCCTTTCTCATTCATCTTTCCCTGGTGCTTTTTTCCCAATAAATTTCTTGCCCTTCTAATTCCTCTTTCCATCTGATATTTAGAGGACCAGAACTGATATATCACTGCATCCCAGTGCCTTGCACTATTCCTAGGACAATGTGGGAGCTCAATTCATGCTATCAGTAAAAATAATTAAAGGAATGAATACATAAATGGGTAAAACTATGTCTCCCCTCTATCATCTGCATAAAGTCTAGTCAGAGAAAATATTCTGCTCTTCTAAACTAGTGAAGTTGGCACTGATAACAACCTCAGATTACCTTTTGATCCATATGTTGTATTTGTAAACAAAGCCTCTAAGGAATTATACCATGTATATTTAAAATTATTTTGAATTTATATTTCCCTCCTGCAAACCTTTCTCTGTAATGAAGCTAATAAAATGATAAGCGATGTTCTTACTGATAGTTTATAATTTATAATAATTTATGTCTATTTCTAGGTAAGCATCACATATTATCTTAAAAAAAGCTAAGTGCATCTTCCATTTTATTTATATAGATGTGTAATTATTCATCAAATAGTGACAATAAGAAAAGGTATCTGTCTAAGTAACAATATATTCTTTTACTAACTTGTACCAGGAAAAATTACTACCACTGGCAGGCAGAAATACCAGGTTGTGAAAAATAATGTTTATTATTTTTTAAGGTCAGTTTTACACTTTTCTTCCCTCTATGTACATTTCTGTCCCATGTCAAAACCAATTTTGGTCCTAAATATGATCTAATAAGAAAATTCTCACAGGTTCATCATTTTGCTTGCGAGGTGAGTGATATTTACATCTATATAGGTTTACACTGAAAGTTACAAATGGTCACTCAGTACCTTATGAAGATACTTTGCCTGAAGAGATAATGTTCATGGACTTTTCTCTTTGCAGACTCTTATTTTATTACTTAAATTTAAAAACTTTTTCAAACTTTAATAGGTTCATTGCATCATTTCCATCCCCTTCTGGTATAAAATATTAAATGTTGAGAGGAAGTGATAGGGGAAAATAAGGGATGAGGGATATTGGTAAAAATCTTACATAATATTCACAATAGTTTTTAATCCCCTTTATATTTATTCTGCTTTTCCTGATAGTTAAAATTAGATCTTAAGAAATGAGCATCCTGCTTATTTTTCCACATTAGTGGGAATTCTTATCTTCCTCCCAGTTCTCTTTCTGCATGAACCAACTGTAGTGACTTGGAGTGACCCAAATTTAAAGTGACTGCACTGATTAATTTTGTGTTGATTCTATGCTACTTATGTCATTGTAGTCTTCTTTAATGGTTCATTTGATTCCATGGACCATTTTGTCCCTCATTCCAATTCTCCATTTTCTCTACCACATCTTCCCACTCATGGATCTTTGCTTTAAATTAATGTGAATTAAATTTTATTTTGAGAAAAAGAAGATAATTGGATACACTGAGTTGTCAACAGGGTCAATGATCAGTGGTTTAAAATGTTAAATTTGTGTTCCTAACTTGACCACAATGTTCTTTATTTTTAGTTTTTTTCTCCCCTTATTTTTTCTATGATGTTATTTTTCATTTAGATTTGCCATTAGTCCCTGTGGTTTTCAAAATAGCCAAAATTAGTTGTGCCATCAGCTACTGATTAGCATCTAGAATTCTTAAGAGAAAACCACCAATTAAATTTGATCAACAAAGGAAAAATGACAATATACCTCTGTTGACCAACTCTTGTAAAAATGTAAAAAAAAGCTTGTATTTAGAGAAATCTAACTGCCGTTTCTTTGAAGACAATACTTTTTTTTTTCCTAATTGTAGTATGTTTACAGTGTTTTATAGAAATTTCTATTTTTCCCTGTGAGTTTTGTGGTTTCAAGATTGGTTGAGTCATGTGCTATGAGACACATCTTATACTTAAAGATGTTTAAGACTTGATTGCTCCCTGCAAGAAAGGGACCTCTACTCTGATTTACCTATGAAGTGTCCATTTCCTCCCCTGCTCCAACAGTTTAGTCTGTGTGTGTGTGTGTGTGTGTGTATTTTGATGAGAAGAGATACACTAGATTAAAATTAAAACACCTGTAATACTCTGCAATACTCTTTAACAGGGTGTGTTGGAAAATTTTCCTCTTCTTTTCTGTATGGTGAAGATTGAGTATACGTTGTAAAAAGAAGAGGAACAAATTTATTGTTACGAAGAAAACCTTCCTAGTAATAAGGAAAAAACAAACTCATAGAATGTAATTTTTCTAAATCCAGAAGATAAAACAATTAATGATCTTTATGCCCTCATTTTGATTTAACGTTAGAGAAGATTTTGGAGGAAAGAGAGTTAAAAATGTGAATAGTTCAGTTTTTCAGATAAAAACATATCAGCCAGTTTACTGTTGTATCTCCTTCACTATCACCATTTTAAGATAAATCTGATTTGTGAAGAAATACAATATTTTGTTCAGCATTAAATGGCATAACAGTTTTGTGATATCTCTCCATGCTACTAGATTGACATGGGAAAATTTTAGTAACTCTTCACAAAGTTTGTCCCATTGTTCCATCTCAAATTATTGTATTTTTGTGACTCATTTATTGTAGCCTAGTAAAGGTAAATTAATCCATTTAAGATACTTGAGATCCTACAGTGGAAACTTTCCTCTGCCTGTGGTATGGACAAATCACTTCTTTAACTCTAGCTTTTTTTTTTTTTTAATTAATTAATTTATTTATTTTTGTCTGTGTTGGGTCTTCGTTTCTGTGCGAGGGCTTTCTCTAGTTGCGGCAAGTGGGGCCACTCTTCATCGCGGTGCGCGGGCCTCTCACTATCGCGGCCTCTCTTGTTGCGGAGCACAGGCTCCAGACGCGCAGGCTCAGTAGTTGTGGCTCACGGGCCCAGTTGCTCCGCGGCATGTGGGATCTTCCCAGACCAGGGCTCGAACCTGTGTCCCCTGCATTGGCAGGCGGATTCTCAACCACTGCGCCACCAGGGAAGCCCTAACTCTAGCTTTTGAGGGAGGTCACTGTAGTCATATATTAGATCTTGGTATTATGACTTTAAATCCCTCCTGAGCAACTTTTGGCAAAAAGAAAAAATTTAATTAAGGTGAATGAATGAATGCATGAATGAAAAAAGAATCATGTCACTTTGCTGCTTTAAAGAACATTTGATTTCTGTCTTGCTTTATTGAAAAACCTGTTGATAGTTTTTTAGCAGATTCAGAAAATGTAAAGAACGTTGAGTCAAAGTAAAGCTATGGTAAGTAATTTTATTAATATATCAAATATTCTTTTTTATGTAGAAAGAGGTAAATGAAGTGAAAATTTAAAAGACATAACATAAAAAAATGTGTGCAATGATTGGACGGTTGTTAAATGAGAACCATGTTAACACCTTGATCAGATATCTTAGTGATGGCTTAGCTTGGCTTCATCTATTTTTCATTCCTATTTTTTTTTTTTTTGGAAAAATAGTAAGAAGATGTAGATTACTTTCCTCTCTTCATTAGGGGAACTTTTAATATGATCATAAGACTACTGGGCATTTTTAGGTTAAATGACAGGAGAAATCCCCAAGGATAAAGTTTACACCAGAGTCAGTATACCTAGATCTTTGATTTTTTTTTTCTTTCTTAATGTTGGCTTTCTTGATTAAAACAGCAGGGGTTCCCATGAAGAATGTTTGAAAATTTATTAGTGTAAATGATATTCTACATTTAGATGACTTTAAACAACTAAGTAATGAATATATTCTTCTCAGTCTTTAGTTACTAAGTTACCTATTTCTAAACCTTTCACTGCTTATCAATTAACAAATATTTATCAGGCATCCATTCTCTGCAAGTCCCTATTGCCAAATCCTAGGTAGACATACAAAAGAAATGAATAAATAAGGTAAATTCCCTTTAATGAATTTTTTTGGTCTAATACAGACAGATGTTAACGTGATCACAAGAAAAGTTTAATAACTCAAGCTTTATCTAACAAGAGCAGCAATTCCACAGACGTCATACTTAGTACTTTAAATACAATACAAAACTTCTGTTGGCGTTAATATAATTAACTCTGTGTATGTTATATATGAAAGCTAAGAGAGTAAATCCAGAGGGCTCATCCCAAGGAAAAAAATAATTCTTTTTCTTTTATTCTGTATCTGCATGATATGATGGATGTTCACTAAACTTATGGTGATAATCATGTCATGCTGTAAGTCAAATCATTATGATGTACCCCTTAAACTTATACAGTACTGTATGTCAGTTATATCTCAGTACAACCGGAAGGAAAAAAAAAACTGCATGTGTAAAACCTTGTAGCTTACTTCTTTGCCTTCTCCATCAGTTTAAGCACGATATGCTACTTCATGAGCTGTAGTAATCAAATAATTTGGTTCATATAACATGCTATCTCATTCAGACATACTTGGGGAAACATTAGAATTCCGGTATGTTAAATAAAATGGTGACTTAAGTTGATCCAGGAATGCCTGCCTTTTGAACAAAACTCTATCATATTTCCTTCGGAAACTTTGATAGCTGCATTTAAAATTTTTTGAATAAATCTAGAATTATTTCTCTTGCATATTCCTTTATTCTCAGCCTGGGCCCATGTTTCCTGAGAGCCCACAGTGAATTGCAACCTAAAGGACATTTTCTCATGTAGCACGGTCATTTGGATTTTATGAAATACAAAGATGCAAACTTTTCCTTCTCTCCGTCATTCTCTACTGCAAGCTCAACCCTGGGATCTCTCCATTTATCACTTGTTTCATTCTATTCCTTAGTATGCTCCATTCTTATCTCATTTTAATTTGCTGGATAAGACAAAGGCATCATATTTTTTGAAGTAGGGAATCCAATCCATTCACTCTGCAGCTTTCTTCTTAAAACTTTTGATGGCCTCACTTCATTATATTTTTAGTCATCAAAAGTCAGTCCATCAAAAATTTGCCTAAAGTTAAAAATGAATATGCATTTATTTTTCAAAAGTAAACTCCAGACTTCCCTGGTGGCACAGTGGTTAAGAATCCGCCTTACAATGCAGGGGACGTGTGTTCGATCCCTGGTCAGGGAACTAAGATTCCACATTCCTCGGGACAACTAAGCCTGCGCACCACAACTACTCAGCTCGCACGCCTCAACAAGAGAGCCTGCGTGCTGCAAACTATAGAGCCCACGTGCACTCTGGAACTCACGCACCACAACTAGAGAGCCCATGTGCCCAGCAGTCTGCGTGCCACAACTAGAGAAGAGAAAACCCGCACACCACAACTAGAGAGAAGCCCTCTCGCCACAACGAAGATCCCACCTACCTCAACAAATATGTCGCGTGCCACGAGTAAGACCCGATACAGCCAAGAATAAATAATAAAATAAATAAATAAATAAATAATAAAATTTTTAAAAAGTAAACTCACAGAAGATAATCTACCCCAACTCACCAATTGGCCATACATTTGAAGAGTTAAGCTAAGTCATTCTCTAAGCTGTATCAGTCCATGATCACTTTTTACTTTAATTCATGCATGTTTAGAAACTTAGTTAAGAATATAAAGTCTGCAATTTGACTGCCTGGGATTAAATCTGAGACCTACCCTTATGTAATGTTGGGTAAGTATTTAACCTCTTCATGCCTCAGTTTCCTGTTCTGTATAATGAGTCTAATGGTAGTACCTAACACATAGAATTGTGAGAATTTAATCTTAGTATCTGTAAAGCATATACTATAGTACCTGGGCCATAAATGGCACTCAATTCATGTTTGCTGTTATTGTGAAGCATACGAAGAAAAAGCATCCCAAGTTACTGGAGATATGGTTTGAAAAATTAAACATTAAAATATCATTTGTCATTAAATATTTAAAAGTTAAGAGATACAGTATGGAAGCTCTAAATATCCTTATTTCAGTTCTTTAAAGGTCAAATTAATTCTGAAAAGTGAGAGAGGCAGGTGAAAATGCACTTATTCAGTGACCACTATCCAGAAACATTATTGAATATCAATTTGCATATAGTGCTTGAAGTTATATGTAATTGCAATATAAATTCCAATTTATTTGGGGGGATCTTATTAAACCATTTCTTTTAAGGTACTGCCTAAGGTGTTTGTATATGCTTTTGAAAAATTTAATCAACTTAAAATAAGAAATGATGATGATATCTATGTAAATACCATGATTACTCCCATTTTTATTGAGAAGAAGAAACTGATGCCAGGTTTCTAGTTAAGTGACTGAGTGGCAGTGATAAAAACTGTTACTTTGAAAACACTTGGTTAATGTTCATTAGGGTTAGTATTTGAAGGAAATGTATCAAAATAAATATAAAAGGAAACAACAGTATGCATATTAAATGAAGTAAGGGAGGATGGAAGGCAAGAAGGGAGGAAGGAAAGAAAGAAGTAGGGGAAGAGGGAAAACCTTTCTAATCATGTGAGAATTCCTACCCCCAAAAAAGTCTTTATGTAGCCTGGAAGGGGGGTTGGATTTAGTTAAATGTCTACTATATGGTGAATATTTATTTATAGTGAATACTATTAGGGGATAATTGTTCCACCACTAAATATTCAAACAAATCCGAGAACTGTATTGTGACTTAACCTAGGAGGTTTTAATTGTGGAGTTTAATCCTGAGGTAGGAGGTGAGGTGAAAGTCACCTGTGATCCTGTGGGCTGTTATCATAGGGCTTGAGCTGTGCAGCTCTTGATAGGGGAAGATGGTCTGATCCTGGATATCAGCTTTTTCTCATGTTATCATTTTATGTAATGTTTTCTAATTTTGAATTCAATTGTGATAGTTGATTCAAATATAATTTTATCACTATGAGGCCTTCAGACCTTGGTTTTCTCAAAAACCCCAGAGTTTCAGTGTGTATTTAAAACTAGAGCCATATCTTTTAAAGGTAGAACAAATAGAAAAATGAAACACAAATATGTCCTGTCTTCAGGTCTGCTGCAGGGCTCTATGTCACAAGTATAGGAACTCTGAAAGATGTATTTTAATAAACATCAATTTATTACAGGGTCAGGAGAGCTCTAATAATAATGAAAACACATAATGGTTATAAGTGACAGGTGTTCACTAGTGGCTGTGCCAGTGTAGGATTAAATGCAATAAAGAGACAACTATGCACATAATTTAAGCAAGAGAAAATATGATAGCACAGAGTGAAGTTAATGATAAAAATTATTTTTTTAAAAAAACCTGTACTTAATGTGAAAACATATTAGGGGTTTCTCTTTCCATCTATTATTGCTTGGGGGTATATTGCTGTCCTTATCCTTCCTAGTTTTATCTTTCAGTGTGGCTTCGGTGCAGATAAACAAAGGTATTTGTTTTAACAATGATTTCTAGTCTCTGTTAGCCTAACTTAAAATATTGTGCAGGTTCCAATTTATCCAAAGGAAAAGGTGACATCTTTACCACCTTACTGTTTGTTTTCTCATTAATGATATTATAAATATTTCATGTGTTTTCTACATGTATGTGTGAATCATGTTTTTACTTTTTGAAAATCCACTTCGATATAATTTATTGGGTTTGTAACTGAGAAAGAAGATTTTAGGAACTGATAAATTAATGTCCTAAGAAACCATAAAGAAATGTTAAGATTCCAAAATGGTGGTTAGTTCAATTTTCTTGAAGCATCATGATTAATCATGATTAATCAAATCGAGTAAAGGCAGGAAGACTATGAACTGGAATTCTGATGAAGGCAACATCTGTGGTGATTGCTGTTATGGAGGGGCTTTTTAAGTAAGGATGTTTTACCCTGCTGGCAGAGCTGTAGAAAGCCAGATGTATAGGCATACCTCATTTTATTGCTCGTTGCTTTATTGCACTTCACAGATATTGTGCTTTTTAGAAATTGAAGGTGTGTGGCAACCCTGTGTCCAGCAAGTCTATTGGTGCCATTTTTTCCAACAGCATTTGCTCACTTTGTGTCTGTGTCACATTCTAGTAATTCTCAAAGTATTTTAAACTTTTTCAGTATTATTATATTTGTTATGGTGATCTGTGGTCAGGGATCTTTGATGTTGCTATAGTAATTGTTTTGGGGTGTCATATGAGATGGTGAACTTAATTGATAAATATAGTTTGTGTTCTGACTGCTCCATCCACCTCTCCCTCTGTCCGCAGGCCTCCCTATTCCCTGAGACACAACAGTATTGAAATTAGGCCAATTGATAGCCCTACAATGGCTTCTAAATGTTCAAGTAAAAGGAAGAGTTGCACCTATCTCACTTTAAATCAAAGCTAGAAATGATTAAGCTTGGAAGGCATGTCAAAAGCCCAGATAAACCAAAAGCTAGGCCTCTTGTGTCAAACAGTTAGCCAAGTTGTCAACGCAAAGGAAAAGTTCTTGAAGGAAATTAAAAGTGCCACTCCAGTGAACACATGAATGATAAGAAAGCAAGACAGTCTTATTGCTGATATGGAGAAAGTGTTAGTGGTCTAGATAGATCAAACCAGCCACAACATTCCCTTAAGCCAAAGCCTAATCCAGAGCAAGGCCCTAACTCTCTTCAGTTCTGTGAGAATTGAGAGAGGTGAGGAAGCCGCAGAAGAAAATTTGAAGCTAGCCGAGGTTGTTTCACGAGGTTTAAGGAAAGAAGCCATCTCCATAACATAAATGTGCAAGGTAAAGCAGAAGGTACTAATGTGGAAGCTGCAGCAAGTTATCCAGAAGATCTTGCTAAGATAATTAATGAAGGTGGCTACACTAAACAACAGATTTCCAATGTAGACAAAACAGCCTTGTATTGGAAGAAGATGCCATCTAGGACTTTCGCAGCTAGAGAGAAGTCAACGCCTGGCTTCAAAGCTTCAAAGGGCAGGCTGACTCTCTTGTTAGGGATTAGTGCAGCTGGTGAGTTTAAATTGAAGCCAGTGCTCATTTACCATTCTGAAAATTCTAGGGCCCCTTAAGAATTGTACTAAATCTACTCTGTGCTCTATAAATGGAACAACAAAGCCTGGATGACAGCATATTTTTTAACCACATGGTTTACTGAATATTTGAAGCCCACTGTTGAAACCTACTGCTGAGAAAAAAAGATTCCTCTCAAAAGAGTACTGCTCATTGACAATGTACCTGTTCACCCAAGAGCTCTGATGGAGATGTGCAATGAGATTCATGCTTTTTTAAATTAAGGTATGTACATTGTTTTTAGACATAATGCACACTTAATAGACTGTAGTATACTGTAAGCACAACTTTCATATGCACTGGGAAACCAACAAATTCGTGTGACTTGCTTTATTGTGATAGTCACTTATTGTAGTGGTCTGAAACTGAACCCACGATATCTTTGAGGTATGCCTGCATAGGAATTCTCCAGTCAAATAACTCTTCACATTCTGACATCAATCATCAAAAGCGACACCATCCAGCCATACCCTCCTCACCTACCAGAATGGCCCACTGGCTGATGGGAAGGAGGAACAAACAGAAGAATAAAGCTGCTTCATTAAACCTATATGGGTTTAAACTCTTCTTAATTACATTTGAATTTAGGGAGCCCTAAAATACTAGAAAAATAGCTTCAATAAATAACTAGTTTCCCATTTCAATGAGGACAGCAACTTTTAAAAAATTTATTTTGTTTTATTTACCTTTGAATCTGCAGCATCTATTACAGTACATAGAAGTCACTCAGAAAATATTTGGTGAATAAATAAATGTGCAAAAGCTCTGCATGAAGTTGAAATTAATGAGGCCATTGAGTATAGCTATTCCTCATTATAAAAAAAAAAAGCAGAAAGGACTGTGATGATAGTTTCATCAAGTACTAAGCTTTAGAGGAAAAGCCATGCATTTTACAATTGAACAATTTAAGTTCAAATCTAGTTATGTCTCTTACTAGTTGGGTCAACATGAGCAGCTGTATTAACCCCGCTGAGATCATTTCCTAATATGAGGCAGTTAAAGATTTATTGTATACCATTAAGATATGTTGTGTGCATTAGATAGTCTTTGAGACATATAGTAGTTCCTCTATTAATTCCCTTTCCTTAAACTGCTTTATGATAAACAATAAATTTAAAAATTAAAAATAGCCACACATAACTGTTGTTCATAATCTTCTAGATATTTTAGTCATCATTAAATTTTATTGTATATTCATTTTGGTAAAGGTCCAAAACAAAATCGCAATAGCACAGATCTTTAATTTTATCAAAAAAGTATGTGTTTATTTACATCTTCATATTCACCAAGGGTCTTCAATAACTTTTCTGCTAGTTTTCCTTTCTATATATAATCATTTGCTCTCAAAATGCTAATTGTTTTAAGGGATCTCTTATACAGATCTCTATATAAACACTTAATAAACTGCTATCACTTGCTCTATTAATTAACATACATAAGATTAACCAAGTGATATCATAGCTTACAAAATAATGCTTTGTGTTTAGTAGTTTCTTATTTACATGAATGTGAGAGAATGAGCTGGCAATCTGGCTTTAACATCTGTTGCTCGATTGCTAGCCAGAAATAATTCTGCAGATTGCAGTGTCTTTAGTCGGTGCCCCAGGTGTGGCTGTTCTTTCTTATCAGAGGAAGATCTTCTTAAAGAGAGATATTCAGAAGGTCAAGTTTGAGTTGTAAGAATGGAAGGGTACTCATATTTCTAGTAGAAAAATCTATAGTTGTCAGAATTAGTTTCTATTGTTAGAATAGAAGTAGAATCTCCTGGAGTTCAACTCCCAGACATATGTTTTTTTTTTTTCTAATGGGGGACTCGCACAATGGTAAATAGCTCTTTAGGCTATTTTAATATATAGTCTTAAGTAAGAGCTATTTACTTAAAAGTTTATCCATATTTTTTATAGCGAAAAAACATGTTTGAAGAAAACTGTTCTCTAGCCAATAAACTCAAGCTGATGTAAGGAAGATAACATTTGATTCTAATGCGTATTCAGTCTATTCCTTCCTTCTACTAGCACACCAATGGAGTTTAATGTTGCATTATAAGGATAAAGACCAAATGCGTCCATTGAAAAAAAAACTTGTCAGTATATCTCTTATCTTACTTTGATTTGTTAGCAAGTTTTTTTTTTTCACACACACACTGTATTTTATTTTTACAAGAGATAAATAGACTGACATCAAGCATTGTACATGGATGACCACAACAAAAGCAACAATGATTGCAATTACCAAACACGAAACACACTCATACTATGTCATAATATTGACATTCAGTCCAGTAATCCTCCACTGTAACAGCTCCTTCACTTGGCAGTGAAAATTGATTTGTATATTCTTTGCAAGTTTTAATTTAATTGATTCGAAAATAGCTGAAGCACTGCAGTTAGCAACTAGTAGATGCTCATTGCTATTGAGACCAGTATCAGATCATTTGTCTGTGTTTCCCTTTTAAAAATCTGACTGTGCTCTCAAAAGAAGAGTCCTGATTTGTAGAATTTTCCCATTTTCATGGGGTAAATACTCCCACTACAGCTGAAAACAAGCTATTACTACCAACATGACATTACTGAACGTATAGTTGGGAATAACTGCACAAACTGTTGGAAACTTAAGGGCCAGCAGCTCTGGCACATCACTTATAAAGTTATTTGCTCAAAGAAACATGATGTTTACTTCTTCCTTGCTTAGAATTGAATTAAGTATATTCGGCTAGCTTAAAGTAATTACTTTTCCAGAGAATAGCTACAAAAGGAAATTTGCATGGTATTCAGACCCTCCAAAGTCTAAAAATAAACCAAAGAAAACATATGACTCTATACCTATCATATGGAAGTCTCTCATTCCCTATATTTTGCTCTATTAACTCAAGGCCCTATGTAGATTATTTTTATTAGCTAGGACACCGTGATTTAATAAAGATATTAACAAAGATTTTAAAGGCAAAAATGCATAGTTGTTCTCCTGTGGATGTTTATCGTAGCCATACAAATAAAAAAAGTCATTGTAGCTGCAGAATAAGGATGGGTCCCCACTCAAGATTTGGTTTAGGTGTTTGTACTAATGATGCCACACACATACACATAAAGAGGGTATGAAAATGTTTATTATTCTTGGGAGTGAATAGGAGGACTCCAAACCTGGTTCAGAATAACTTGAGAGAGCTAAGAAAAAAGACTGGCTTGGTTTTTCTTTTGTTTTTCTTTTCTTGTTTTGTTTTTACAGTGATTAATGATGGGTGTAGGAAGGGTTCCTGCACATGGTTTGAACTTCCTGCCAGTGCCAAATGAGAGAGCTTCTTAGCAGCTTTCTCAAATCAGGGGCAGAAGGTGGAGATGAAAAGGTTAGGCTTCAAAGATGATGACAAACATAAAAACAAATGAAGTCAGACTTTACTACAAGAATAAATAAACATGAAAATTTATCATTGTTATACACAAAAAATGGAATAAGATGAATTAGATTGAAAGAGATGAAAAGTCATGAGGCATGCTCATTTTAATAAAGATGACTTCACCTGCTCATACTCCTACTGAAGTCAGAGGGAGGTGTCCAGTTAACTTTTTTTAATCTTGAGGAAATTATGCTGAGGAACCTGCTTCAAAAGGAAGACATACTTTGGGATACTCTGGATAAGCAAATGAAATTTCAAATCTCTTAATTTTACTATTTCCAGCAGAGTTTTAGGATCTGTGATTATCAAAAAAAAAAATGTAAAGATATTTCAGGTAGATAATACATACCTTGCTACTGAGGACCCAGTAGTCACATGGGGGAGAACATGTGTCAATATTAGTAAAGAACATCAGGAGAATTTAAAAGATCAATCTTAGTATATGTGATCCTAAAAATAAAATGATAAAAACCTAGTGCAACTATTGAAATAAAATGTGTCACTATATCTCTTCCATGGATTTGTGAGTAAATTGTAATATAATGGATTTAAAAATAGCTAAAGCACTCCAGTTAGCAGCTAGTTGAGACCAATATCAATGTAGTTTTCTCTCTCCTCCATCTTCAAAAAATGCTGTTAATTCCTGAGTGTTATGTGCTCAGAAGAGTGTCTTGAAGTCCTTTCCTTTGAATTCTGCAAGTGTTCCTCTCTTTAATTAGGAAATTGTAAGTTTGAAAAAATTTAGTGACAGGTCTTAATGACACAATCATGAGTATAGATTATAAACCTGATTATGCTGTTTGAGTGTGTTAGGCTGTCAAAGACTCCAAATCAGTAATAACAGAGTTGTGGAAAGATACACTTCAGTAGAAGATGAAAAAACATTGCTGGATGGAAAGCACTCAAGTATAACAGTGATTTTGTATTTTAGGGAGTGTCCCACAATAAGATGCTGTGCTAAGGAAACATATTAATAGGGGAATTTGCCAGATATGAAGAAAGCAGAGGTAAATATTAGCTATCATATTCCAGGGCCAGTTACACCTTAAATAACAGGTGAAAAATAAATTACTGTGTCAGTATTTGGTTAAAGATGCTAATAACTATTTTGAGATTTGTTATTTAAATCCACAAAGATTTATTGAGCATATCCTGTTTTCTAGTCATTGGACATACACGGATGAATGTGTCTTAATTTTCATAAAGATAATGCTGATTTTGATAACACTAAATGAATAAATTAGAATCATATTGATTATCTCTTAAAAGTCAATGCTTAGAAGATTAAATAGCTAATTTATTAGTTGAGTACAACCATAATCTTGTGTATTAGTAGCACAAACATATCCCAACCCAGAACCATTTATTATAACCCAGTAATGCTGTTAAATGAAGGACACTGAATATATGAGGAGGAAATAATTTTAAACAAATTGCACATGAATTAGTTTGACTATAAATTTAAAATGCACATTTATCGATCCTGACAGCTCTCAATCTAACAACTCATTTTCATGAAATAGAGTCTTGTCAGGATGATTAACTATTTTGCAAGATACTGTCAGTCACATAAATCCTGAAGGTCTCAGCTTCTGTTTGCTTCTCTCTGATTTCCTGTGCTGTTTTCTGCCACCACATTATTGATTTCACCTTATTTCTGCAATGATGAGTAGTGAAATTATGAATACAGATTTAGGAGTTACTTTGATTCCATAATATGAAAGTACTTTAAAAGAGCCTGCTATATTTCTAAATGCATTTCACTTCAAGAAAAATTATATTCTCTACCAAACTGCAAGGTTGTATTTTTGCGGGTTTGGGCAGTTTAGATAAGTTTTGATGTCGTTTAATATCCCTTAAATAAGAAAGTCTTTCAATTTACAAAAAGAAATATATGGAAACTAAAGGTAGACTTACTTATGAGGCAAAATATTTTTTAAATTGAAAAATATTACAATGTATATCTTGGTAATAAATGAGTTTATTATGAGAAGTGAACAATTTAGTGTTTTAATATATGTAAGCCTCATTTTGAATAAGTGCTTACACTCAAATCATTTATCTACCTAGTTACTGTTTTCCTGATATAAAAATTATGATGAGAATAACTTATCTAAGAAGTGAAATATATCTACACATATTGTTCATAGCTGAGCTAGTCAGTTACAAGGTTTCTAATAAAAACATTTTGCACAAGACTCTTGTCTATCAGAATCCTGAGATATTTACAATATTCCATATGAATTAAAATTTAATTTCCTTTGCCAAAATCCCAATGTGTTTTACTGTTGCCTGTATCTCTCTATTTCATTCTAAATATTTCTCTAAAATCAATCTACTGTACATTTCAGAGTCCTACATTGTGTTCTCCTTCTTCTCTCTTTGGGTGACAATTACTCCAATCTAGGCCAAATTTTTTTTAAATGTTAAGGCCATGGGGTGTATTAGGGTGGTGGTGGAAGTTAATATGCACAGTCCCGCAAAGGTAGAATCATTTGACAAGAAATAACTTCTTAACTGAAGTCTGTAATTAAATCTAAAAATCTGAGTTTAATTTGTTAAAAGATATTGTTTAAAGACATGTTAAAAGTTGTTTTACAGAACTTAACTCATTGCTTTACTGGGTGTTTGGACTAATTTTGTCATTTTAAAAGTGAAGATAATCAGAAACTACTTTCACAGCCCTTATCGAGTGTCTACTGAGTGCCAGGCATATGGCTATGCTTTGAGAATAATAAATCAGCTATGATCATTGACTCCAAAGATTTCATTGCTTGGTGAGGTATTAGAAGACACACATACAATTCACCATCCTACAGTAGGATGAATATTTACAAGGGATATGGATAAAACACTACGGCAGAACTCCTCAACAGAAATAGTTTGCAAGACATGCACATAATTTAAAATTTTCTAATGGTTTCATTAAAAATGTAAAATACATATTTAAGATAAATTCTAGGAATTGATTTATGTAATTCAAATATCTAACATGTAATTATTATAAACATTTAAAAAATATTTTTTACCTTCGTTTTCATACTAAGACTTCAATTTCTGGTGTGTGTAATACACTTACAGCCACATTTCAAGTGCTCAGTAGCCATATGTGACTGGTGGCTACTGTAAAGGAGAGGTCAGCACTATGGAATTGTAGAGGAAGGAGCAATTTACTTAAACATAACTGTGTCTTGCCTATCCTTTTGTTTTCTATTCATATTACCAAACAACAAACTTTGTTGTCTATCTCTTTTAAAAATAGGCCAAATTTAAACAAATACTGAAAGCAAATCAGAACGTGGTGCAACACATACAGAGAGTAATATTATTTTGAAATTAGTTAAATATATTGTACAGAAATGTAACAATTCCCTTCTACACTCAAAAACCTTGGGCCAGGAGAACAGTACCCACAAGAAAACCAGTACTTCCAACTTACAGCTCTATACAGGGTGACTTCAACAGTGAATATTTAGTTGGGATGTTCTTGAAGCAGACCAAACCCATTGGTACTAAAAAAAATAGTAAAATATCCTTTAGTTCCAAGGTAGTTTTTTTCCGAGGAACATTTTTTGACAAATATGCTGGCTTTCAGCAGTGTTTTTGGTAAATGTCATCATGGCAGGAGCATGTTAGCCTGAGATTGTAGAATTGGGATGATTTTATAGGTTAGTGAAATGAGCATGGGCTTTGATTCTAGATCCAGGTGTAATTTTTATTTTGTAATGAGAGATACTACTATCCTCGAAATATTATTGTAAGAATGAAATGAGATTAATCATGTGTCACTAGAATACACACTGGTCTACTGATACTGGCCTTAATAAATGTTAATGATCTTTCTTGTTCTCTTACTTTATTAGCATTGTTATCAGTATTTCTTAAAGTCTAGGAATACTATTAGCAAATTATTTTGACAATAGAAAAACAAAAATAGAAGGCTGAACTTCAAAATAAAACCAAGTCAACTGCGCTTACTATGGAAAGTGAGTTGAATGATATGAAAGCTGAAACATCAAACAGATGTTTCCAATTATTTTGTTAAATTATTTTCAAATTGGGGCCATCAAGTCATGTCAACAAGACCTATTTTCTATTTTTATTTAATGTGACAACTGTAAAGGTAACACATACACGCACAAGATTTTTTTAACTGTAGACCTATTCCTAGAAGAGCAGATAAAAAAGTAGCAAAGGGGCAACTTTGAGAACAAAAATGCTTTTAACTTAAATTGCCATTTGCATAAATTTCTATTAAGATTTAAGATTTGAAAAAGTTCTTAAGGTGATGCTGTAACTGACTAACTTGTAGCCTTAATTATTTAAATGCACCATCTTATTTGGCAACAAAATTAATCTTGGGGAATCAGTAATGCCTTGGGTCAATTTATTATATACAATTAAGACAAAATTAATTGTAACTTTTTTTCAAGAAAAGAATATTAATTTAAACTCAAATTTTACAAATTCATACATTTATTGCCATCACATTATTATTCATATATTATTATTATTTCATATATTATTATTATATATTATTCATACATTATTCATATATTATTCTTTTCAAGAAAAGAATATTAATTTAAACTCAAATTTTACAAATTCATACATTTATTGCCATCACATTTTTATTCATATATTATTTGAAAGGAACATACCAAGAGGGATAAAAAAGTTACCATGGGAAGGATAATAAATAGTTTACATGTTGGATATTAATTAGGATGTAGATGATAAAGGAATGAAATGTTCCTACACTGTAAATTCTGGGATTTGTAATGATTAAAAGTGAGATGGTAATGGTTGTTTGAATGTGACAATACCTTTCAAATAATTTTTCTGGTTTTAGCTTCAAATTAAGTTTTTAAGCAGTTTTATTGGCATATAATCAATATGCAAATAATTGCTCATATTTAATGAGTACAATTTGATGAGTTTGGGCTTATGAAAACACCAGTAATACCATCACTGCAGTTAAGATAATAGACAGCACTTCCCAAAGTTTCCATGTATCCCTTTGTTTTTGGTGTTTGTTTTTTGTGGAAAGAATAGTTAACATGAGATCTACCTTTTCACAAATTTTGAAGTGCTAATTACCATATTACCTATAGCACCATATTGTACAGCAGATCTATAGAACTTATTCATCTAGCTGAATTCATAACTGAAATTTTCCTCATTTCAACAATAAAGGCCCCACTCCCTAGATCCTGGCAACCACTAGTATATTCTCTCTATACCTCATATAAGTAGAGTCATGCAGAATCGGCCTTCTGTGACTGGCTTATTTCACTTAACATAATGTCCTCCAGGTTCATCCATGTTGTCACAAATCACAGAATTTCCTTCTTTTTAAGGCTGAATAACATTTAATTGTATTTAAATTAAACATTTTCTTTATCCATGTATCTGTCAATGGACACTTGGTTTGTCTCTATAGCTTGGGTATTGTAAATAATGCTGCAATGAACATGGGAATGCAAATATTTCTTTGATATCCTAATTTCAATTCTTTTGGATATATACCCAGAAGTGGAATTGCTTGATCATATAGAAGTTCTATTTTTAATTATTTGAGGAACCTGCATACTGTTTTCAATAGCCACTGCACCATTTTGCATTCCCACCAACAATATGCAAGGGTTCCAGTATCTCTCCATCCTCACTAACACTTCTTACTTTTTTTATAATAGCTATCTTAACAGGTGTGAGATGATGTTTCATTGCAGTTTTGATTTGCATTTTTCTGATAATTAATGATGTTGAGTATCTTTTAATATACTTGTTGGGCACTGCATGTTTTACTTAGAGTAATGTCTATTTAAGTCCTTTGCCCACTTTAAATCAAGTTATTTGTGGGTTTTTGGTTGGTTTTTTTTTGGTGGTGTTGTTGTTGTTTTTACTATTGAGTTATAGGAGTTCCTTATATATTTTGGAAATTAACCCCTTATTAGATATATGGTTTGAAAATATTTTCTTTCATTTCATAAGTTGGTTTTTCATTGTGTTGCTTGTTTCCTTTGCTATGTAGAAGCTTTTTTGGATATAGTCCCACTTGTCTATTTTTGCTTTTGTTGCCTGTGTTTCTGGTGTTATATCCAAGAAGTCATTGCCAAGATCAATATCAAGAGGCTTTTCCCCTGTGTTTTCTTTTAGGAGTTTTATAGTTTTATGTCTTACATTTAAGTCTTTAATCCATTTCGAGTTGATTTTTGTGTTTAGTATAAGGTAGGGATGCAATTTTATTTCTTTTGCATATAGATATTCAGTTGTCTCACAAACACTTTCAAAAATTGAAGAGAAGGGAGCCTTGCCAAACTCATTGTATGAAGCCAGCATCACCCTGATACCAAAACCAGACAAAGACACTATAAGAAAAGAAAATTACAGGCCAACATCCCTGGTAAACATAGATGTAAAAACCTCAACAAAATACTAGCAAACCAAATCCAACAGTACATTAAAGGGATCATTCACTAGGATCAAGTGGGATTTATCCTTGGGAAGAAAGAATGGTTCAACATCCACAAATTAAACAATGTGATACACCACATTAATAGAATGATCGATAAAAATCACGTGATCATCTCCACATGCAGAAAATTCATTGAACAAAATGCAATATCCTCTTATGATAGAAAAACACTACATACTAGGTATAGAAGGAATGTACCTCAAAATAATAAAGGCTATATATGACAAGTTCACAGTTAGCATTGTACTTAGTGCTGAAAAATTAAAATCTTTTCCTCTAGGATTAGGAACAAGACAAGGATGCCCATTCTGATTACTTCTATTCAATATAGTACTGAAAGTCCTAACCAGAACAATCAGGCAGGAAAAAGAAATAAAATGAATCCAAATTGGAAAGGAAGAGGTAAAATTACCTCTTATTCAGATGACATGATCCTATACATAGAAAATCCTAAAGACTCCTACCAAAAAGTGTTAGAACTAATAAATTCAGTAAACTTTCAGAATACAAAATCAACATACAAAAATCAGTTCCATCTGTATATACTAACGATGAATCATGTGAAAAGAAATTTATGAAAATAATCTCATTTATGATAGCATTGAGAAGAATAAAATATGTAGTATAGTTAACCAAGGAGGTGAAAATTTGTACAATAAAAACTAGAAAACACTAATGAAAGAAATTAAAGCATACACAAATAAAGAGATATACCACATTTTTGATTGGAAGACTAAATATTGTTAAAGTGTCCAAACTACTCAAAGCATTTATAGATTCAGTGCTATCCCCATCAAAATCCCAATGGCATATTTTGCAGAAATAGACAAAAAGTCTCATTTTTTTAAATTGAGGTATAGTTGATTTACAATATTATATTTTTTTCAGGTGTATGATATAATGATTAGGTATTTTTATAGCTTATACTCCATATAAAGTTTTATAAAATATTAGCTATATTCCCTGTGTTGTACCTTACATCCTTTTGTAATGTAGGTAGTTTTAACCTCTTAATCCCCTTCACCTATTTTGTCCCTTCCCCCAGCTCTCTTCCCATTGATTACCACTAGTTTGTTCTCTGTACCTGTAAGTCTGTTTCTGTTTTGTTTTATTCCTTTGTTTTATATTTTACATTCCACTTATAAGTGAAAACATAATATCTGTCTTTCTCTGTCTGACTTATTTCATTAAGCATAATACCGTCCATGTCCATCCATGTTGTTGTAAATGGCAAAATTTTATTCTTTTTTATGGCTGAGTAATATTCCATTATAGATATAGGTATAGATATAGATATATTTCACATCTTCTTTATCCATTCATCTGTTGATGGACACTTAGTTTAGTTCCATATCTTGGTTATTGTAAATAATAATGCTATGAACATTGGGGTGCATATATCTTTTTGAATTAGTGTTTTAGTTTCCTTCAGATACATGCCCAGGAGTGGAAATGCTGGATCCTATGGTAGTTCTGTTTTTCATTTTTTAGGCACTGCCATATTGTTTTCATAGTGGCTGTACCAATTTACAGTCCCACCATCAGTGTACTAGCATTCCCTTTTCTCCACATCCTCGCCAACACTTGTTATTTCTTATCTTTTTGATGATGATAACCGTCCTGACAGGTGTGAGGTGATATTTCTTTGTGGTTTTGATTTGAATTTCCCTGATGATTAGTGATGTTGTGTTCATATGGATCACAAAATACCAAGAATAGCCAAAGCAGTCTTGAGAAAGAAGAACAAAGCTGGAGACATCACAATCCCTGATTTCAGAATATATTATAAATATTCAGTAATCAAAACAGTATGGTACTGGCATAAGGACAGACATGTAGAGCAATGGAAGAAAATAAAGACCCCAGAAAAAATTTCATGCATATATAGTCAACTGGCCTTTGACAAGGGTGCCAAAATACACAATGGGGAAAAGATAGTTTCTTCAAAAATTAAAACTTTTTAATGAAATTGTCAGAATTAATTTTCAGTCAAATGAAGCTCATGAAATAAAGAATATAGTCAACATTTTGAGATTGACATGAACTCTTGGATTTGAAGATTTATGCCCATAAGTTCAAGAATTTTACAGTAAATTCAAATCTGTTACATTTTAGAGGAGTATTTTATTTGATAAATTATCTTTCTTAGTGGAAGCACATTATTGAGAACAGGATATAGCTTTATAGACTCTCCAGGTCTGAGATCAAGTCTTAATTATTTCTATCAAAGAGTAAATAAAATACATATAAAATATAATAAGCTCAGAAATTATGTTTAGGATAAATAAATGTGGGGTGAAAAGCAGATTGGTAAAACATTCTGAGGCCAAACAAGGCAGTCAAAATCTAAAGAAAATGGAGATTTGACTATTTTTTTTAATAAACTATTAATGTGAGATTTAAAGATAAAACATATATTTGGTATATTTGTGTCTCTAATTAAAATTGTTATGTTATATTGATAACATCATTTTATCAGATTATTTATGTCATCCAGAGTCTTAATGCATTGCTAAGAAGGTCCAAATCCAACTTAATTGGAAAAATATAATTTTGGAACCTGTCCTCACAACTCTGAATTTTTGCCCATTCAAATTTAAATGTGTAAGGTTCCTAACTGGACAGTTTGCATTTGAATCCAGTAACATTGGTAATAAGATTTTAATTTATTTAAGAATAATTAAAAGTTGTAATTGAGAAATAATAGTCTTAAGTGTTGTACCACTACAACCCTCCGAGTTTCTTCAGTGAGTATATTTAAGAATAAGAGAGAAGTTAGGTATATTTCTTACTCAGTTAGAGAGCCAATTCACAGTAGACCCCTTCTAGATTGCAACTGACTGTAATAGATTGTAGAGTAAAATATCATTTGCAATAATTTGAATTGCTCCCTGATAAGGTAGTTTACAACATGCTATAAAGAATTCTTTCAGTAGATTGGAAATGTTATGATCTCTTTCAAGAATAAGAAGTATTTATTTATTTATATTTATTTTATTTTTAAAAAAATATTTATTTATTTATTTATTTATGGCTGTGCTGGGTCTTCGTTTCTGTACGAGGGCTTTCTCTAATTGCGGCAAGCGGGGGCCACTCCTCATCGCGGTGCGCGGGCCTCTCACTATCGCTGCCTCTCTTGTTGTGGAGCACAGGCTCCAGACGCGCAGGCTCAGTAATTGTGGCTCACGGGCCCAGTTGCTCCGCGGCATGTGGGATCTTCCCAGACCAGGGCTCGAGCCCGTGTCCCCTGCATTGGCAGGCAGATTCTCAACCACTGCACCACCAGGGAAGCCCAAGAAGTATTTAGTTTTTAATAGCTAATGATTTTTTGAAATTATATGGTTAATTAATTGTATCCTAGTCTGATTTCCATTTTAAAATGAATAAAACTCATTTATAAATAATACTTATAACCCCTAATTTTTATTTTACCATGTGGCAGTGTGTATGCCTTACAAACTTGTCATTTTATCCTCAAAGAACTACCTTATAATCTAAGTTCATATATCTCACATATTACTGATTTAGTTAAGGAGGCTCAGAGAATGCAAGTAACATACTCAATACCACACACCTGATATACATCATATTATTAGGTCTTATGTGACAAAGAAACAGGCTCCTTGACATTTACAGTAAAAGGTTTTGAGTATAACAACAGCTCTTTTAAAATAATTTCACTCCTGAAAATTGGGAAACTGTAAAACATATATATATATATGTAATGAAGTCATCTCTTTGGATTTTATATAAATATCCTTAAATGCCAAGGATATTTTAACTTTCAGAGAAGACCTATTGCAATTTTTAAACATATAGCCCTATAAGATTTTTAATTACCATAAGTGTATTTTAATTAATGTTTTTAAGATTTGAGTTAATTGCAAATTGATTTAAAGTTATAAGAAATACTACAACATATCTGCTGTACACTTTGCCCAGTTTTTACCAATGGTAACATCTTACGAAACTGTAGTACAGTATCAGAGCCAGGATATTGACATTGACATAGTCAAGACACATAACAGTCCCATCACCACAAGGGTCTCTTATGTTACTCTTTTATAACCACACCCACTTCCCTCCCACACAACCCCCACACATCCTCTACTCAATTCCTGGAACCCCTAATCTGTTCTCCATTTCTAGTGTCGCTATTTCAAGAATGTTATACAAATGAAATTTTACAGTAAAATTGGGATTGGCTTTTTTTTTTTCACTCAGCATAATTCTCTGGAGACTGATCCAGGCTGTTATGTGTACTGTTTAAGATAAATAAACCCAGACAGTAGTTAAAGTGTTAAGGACAAATTTTAATCAGTAATATACTATAGCAATAGAAATAAAGTCCAGTGAGAACTGAACTTCTCTTTGTACAGAGATGACTGGGAGTTTTAAGGGAGAATGAAGGAATAGGGAGCGGGGTGAGTGGACATCAATGGAGTCAGAGAAGTGAAAAATTACAAAAAGCTGAAAGGGGGTGTTAGTCCATGGGAAAACCATTTGGGTTTGCTCACTGACACGTATATAAGTTAAGCTCTGACCCTACCACAGAGACTGGGAGACAGGGCCCTATCTTCAGGGAAGAACAGGCTTAACTCATTAAACTCATTTGGTGGCCTTTAGTTTTCTCAGGCACTTTAAGAGGGCCTAGGGTCATCCAAGGGATGTGGTCTTAAGCGGTTGGAAACTATATTAGTGTTTGTTCAAGTCTTTATAGACTAAGCTAAGGCTTAGTCCAGAAGAGGACTCAGAGGAGCCTTGCTAGAATTTGCTCAAAGAGAGAATCTTTTTCAGTATCAGTAGTTTATTTCTTCTTATTGTTGAATATTCCATGATGTGGATTAGCACAGCTTGTGTAACCATTCACCTGTTAAAGGGCATCTAGGCTATCACCAGTTTTGGATATTAGTAATAAAGCTACACTGAACACCTGTGTGTAGGGTTATGTGTGAATCTAAGTTTTCAATCTATAGAATAAATTCCAGGAATATTATTGTTGGGTCACATAGTTGCATGTCTAGTCTTGTAAAAAATTTCCAAATTGTATTCCAGAGTAGCTGTATTATTTAACATTACCCCCAACAATGTATAAGTGATAGAGTTTCTCTGCATCCTTACCAGCATTTGATTTTGTCATTTTTTTTTTTAATTTAACCATTCTGGTAAATGTATAGTGATATCTCATTATAGATTTAATTCTCACTTCCCTAACAGCTAACAATATTGACATCTTAACATGTGCTTATCTGCCATCTGTATATCCTCTATGATGAAATGCCTACTCACGTTTGGGCTCATTTTAAAATTACATTGTTTGGTTTTTACTGTTGAGTTTTGAGAGTTCTTTATATATTCTGGATATAATAGATTTATACAAAAGCTTATCATAGGAAATCTTCTAAGATTTATTACATTTACTGTTTACTTTAATGCTAAAATAGTGAGAATGGGGTTTTTGTGAGTAAATAAATTTCACAAATAAATCTTCACAATTTGATACAGATTGCCATAACCATGAAAATTAGTAAAATATCAATATCACTGTTGAATAATGATCATTTCTGTTTTGTTTATTTGGCCATTTTTTTGGTCTATTCATTTCTACCATTCTATTATCCAATTACTAAACCTTTGTCTGGGTGGATAAAATTTTAATAAGGTGTAGAAGAATGAACCATGGCTGAAAGTGAAAACCAGGTGCCCAAATCTTGACTTTGGAGTACACTGGTCTCATGTGCTTCAGCTATCTAAAAGAGAGTTATAGAGCTTTCCAGTGAAATATACTAAAAGTGTTTTGAATCCTAAGATAATGAAAACTACCAGGACTCAAATGCTCAAACTATGTAATGTTTAATTAATTCATATCCCACTTTCTTCCAGAGGTAAAACAAAGAATAACAACAGGATTGATGTTGGCCTATTTGCAAGTAAAATGTTATTTGAAGGAGCTTGCTGGTAGTTGACTATTAAATTTGACTTTCCAATTTTCATGAATTTTTCACCTCTTTCTTACCTTTAAAATCATGTTAAACTCATTTTATCCAACTTCTTTATTTATGAATACTTTGAATACTCAGTATACTTCGAACACTCTTATTTCTTGAGCTAGTTAACTTTTGCTTTATTTTTCTAATTTTCCTGTAAAAGTTTAATTTGCCTTCACAAGATTTGTACTTCTGTATTCATTGAATGACAATCATCAAGTTTTTAGTGTCATTTTAAACTTGAGTATTTATAGTTGGTAGTTTACATAAAGTCTTCATTTGCTGATATAATATTGCAGGTGAGCAGTAACTGAAATACACAGTCTATGTGATCAAATTCACACACAAAAAAATTCTAAAGTCATTATTCCCCAGAATGGATGATCTAGCTGATTATATTAAATTTTGGCTTAACTTGCAGTACAAAGCAGTAAATATCAAATATTATGAACCCCTAGACATCTAGTCAAATATTCCTATAAAATAACTTATTACCTCTGATCCTTCTTCTCTCCAATAGATTCTAAAATTTATAGAGAAGAGTTGAGTGGTAAAAAAGTTAACAACTGTATGATTTGCAGATGCTGTGAATCTAGCAGAAAAATTTAAAAAAGCTTTTAACTTTCCTTTGCAGTAAACTAGGGAACATAGGGAGATTTAGCTGTGTAAAAAAGCAGTGGCCTGAGTTGTGTTCCTCATCTTTCCACCTGAACTTGTGTCCTTTAGTTCTTGATTGGTGAGTGGTTAAAGACGTATGCATAAAGTAAGGCCTGCAGAAGCCAATTAGTATGGACAGTATATAATTATACTGATGAATGAAATCAAAATGCATACTTTTCAGGGAGATAAAAATGTGTGGAGCTTAAGATTGAAATTGAAGGTTGCTCAGTGTTTTAGAAACTTGAATTTCTTCAATACAAGCAAATAAGGACTATAGGTGTACTTTTGAAGATCTTTTTAAAAGTTATACAAATGCATATAAGGAATAGTAATTCACAAACTTTGGGGCATAATCAGTTGTGTGTATTAAATATAACAGAAATAGCCACATTATGATGCTGATATGCATATGAGAGTTTCCTTGATTTGCATGACAGCCGTTCTTCTGGGGTTTTTTTGTTTTTTTTTTTAGTAGCAGTTCTCAAACTTTTAAATCTCAGGACCTCTTTTTAATTCCTAAAAGTTATTGGGGACCTTCATATAACTTTTGTTTATGTGGGCTATTCCTATTAATTCTAACCAGATTAAAATGTTTAATTGTGAAATTTTACAGTAAATATTTAATTTAAATAAAATAATACTAAACCTATAATTTATTAATATAAATAAGTATTTTAATGAAAAATATGATTATTTTCAAAGTAGTAGTGGAAGACAGCCAGATTCTCCTATCTGCTTCTGCATTCAATCTTTTGCAATATGTACTTCTTGAAATACATGAAATAAATTTAGCTTCCCATAGATCTGTAGCTGGAAAAGAAAGGGGTGTTTAGTAGCATTTTTAGATAACAGAATATTATTTTTAGATACTTCATCAAAACTCGTCAAGTGGTAGTTTCTTAAAGGTAGTTGCAATGGAGAATCTGAAACCATATAAAACAACATTTTGCATTATATTTTGCTGAAATGCACTTGTCAGTCTTGTAATTTGAATGCATCTTATAACTTTGTGTATCGGTCATTTGGAAAATATTAGTCACTGTGTTATTTCATATGTTGAACTATGTCATTATACAAAATCATAATATGTCATGGATCCTCAGGAAATTGTCACTATACACTCCTGGACAAATGGGAGCGGGAAAAGTAAATATCATTTATTAATATTATGGAATTATTTTGCCCTTAAAGACCCCTCAAAAAGGTGACAAGGGATTCAAGGGGTCTTCAGACTACCTTTCTAGAATAATTGATTTAAAAGAAATAAGGAAATATTTTGCATCTGAGATGGGAACTGTAAATATTTCAATGATTTGCCACACTTTTTTTTAAAGTGGAGTTGGGGTAGAAGATTGGGTCCAGGCTGCAAAAGATAGATTTTCAGTGGGACTCCTTACACATAATGTATTCTCAAAAATAATAGTGTCTTGGGCTAAGATAGAGTTTATAATAATTAGTTTCTTTTTTAAATTAATTAATTAATTAATTAATTTTTGGTTGTGTTGGGTCTTCGTTGCTGTGTGCGGGCTTTCTCTAGTTGCGGTGAGGGGGGGTTACTCTTTGTTGCGGTGCACGGGCTTCTCGTTGTGGTGGCTTCTCTTTATTGTGGAGCACGGGCTCTAGGCACACGGGCTTCACTAGTTGTGGCACATGGGCTCAGTAGTTGTGGCTTGCAAGCTCTAGAGCACAGGCTCAGTAGTTGTAGTGCATGGGCTTAGTTGCTCTGCAGCATGTGGGATCTTCCCGGACCAGGGATTGAACCCATGGTCCCCTGCATTGGCAGGCAGATTCTTAACCACTGTGTCACCAAGGAAGTCCTCATATAATTAGTTTCTAAGTATCTTGTCTGCCTGAACAAATATGAAAAACATAGTGCTATAGAGAAAATATCAAAAAACAACATTTATAGCTACTGTTCTTTATCCATCTGTATATGAATTTTAAAATACTCTTCTAATAAAAGCATATAGAATTAGTAATATAGAATTATCCCATTAAATCCCATCAAATGCAAAGATGCAATATTAAACAACTTATTTACTTTTTTCAACTTTATTCTTCTGTTTTATAAACTGGGATATAATTGAGTGTGTTTATTCCCAAGTACTTCTAATGTTTGTTTCTTTAATTTTTTATTATATTTAATATGATATAATGTTCAAATCATGAGTTTTAATTAAAATCAGAGTTGTATAAGCAAATATAAGGCATGAGAAATACTAGAGGACACTAGATAGATGACCAAGATTGAATTTAAAGCAGAGGAGAATGTTTAACTTCTGTTACCAGAACTGAGTACAAGGATGGAGTTTTGAATTCACCAGTAAGACAGAGGCACAATCTATATATTTATGTAACTGAGTCAGAGACTACCTACAGCAAACATGCGCCCTTTCTTCTCTATTTATTTATTTAATTTGTTTCCCAAATGTTTTTATGGGGGTGGACTGTTGGCTTCTCTAAGTTTCCACAAAAAACACTATCAATCATGTTGTCTTGAAATCTTCTCAACTATTAATTTTTACTCCTTGTTACTCTTTGCCAATGATTATCTAATCACTCTATTAGTCACAAATTTATTAGGTAACAAATATGTATAAGATATTGTTCCAAATGAAGCCAAGTATACACACTGGCACTTGGTAATAGGCTGCTGTAAAAGGAGTTCAAGATTTAGGAAAATCCTCTAAGATTTATCTCTGCCTTAATTGCTCCCTTATTTCCAGAAGTTAACAAATTGCTATTGTCATCTTGGTTTCCTGTAGAGGAGGAAGACATTTTATTTAATTACTTCTCCCTCTGTTCTTTCTGCTTTGGGAAAGCAAGTGACTGAGTATGACAAAACACTGAACCAAAAGTCTGAAGAACTAGGTTACACTAATTCTTCCAGTGGCTTGGTCTGGACCCCTGTGGTTAGAAAACAATTTTTAAGTTTAATACGCTTCATTCTTCCAACGGCCAATTGTATTTACAAAAGGTGTCAGGGTACTTGAACTAAAAGACTCTCTGCAGTAACTGAGCGAGAATAAACTAGTGATTTTCCCCTCCATCAATTCACTGGAAGAATTCTCAAATATCTGTTAGTCATTGACCTAGGTAGAGATAGATGGTCCACGCAAATAAAAGTGGAAGCACTTAGGTCAAGATGCATTAGTTGCCTGTGGAAGGATTCTATAGCTACAATCCAAGTTCCAAACGCTGCCTACAGCCACATTTTATGAAGTGCATTCTAGAAGCATTAATCCCACAAGATATCCTGGAATGACAAAAGAATTCTTCACACAAATGAATTTAGAAGATTCTAAGTATTATGTCCATATCACAGAAGATCAATAATTTATTAAATTATCTTAGACATATTTAAATAAAGAAACCAGTTAATCATTGTTTAGTAATTCTCAAACTTTTGACTTTATAATTAAAGAACCATTTAATTTATCAGTGTTCTGATAAATACCACTTGGGAAAACTTTTACTTTTTGATCTAAGAAAATGGACTTCTCCTAAGTAAAGTCAATCCCCTTCATTTTCAGCACCCCCTTTTATTGCATCTTCTTGAAGATTCTTCAGTACATTAATGGTAACATTTTTCATCCCTCATCAAAATGTTTTCCCCCTCAGAAAGAATTCTGAGATTAGATGTTAATAAGTATACTATCCATGAGTTAGTATATTGTAAGCTCTATCCAAATCTTTATAAGACTGGCCACTGTTTCAGTGTGGGTGGTATTTATTTTGCCTGGTATTTATTTACCTTGATTAACTGAACTAATATTTATAGTCAGTCTCCTGTAGATGCTAATAATAGCAGTATTTTAAAGATCCTATATTATCCTCATGAACAGAAAAGTGGCAAGTATACAACTCTGAAGTATGTAAAGTTTGGATTTAGGCCTGGTAAAAGAGATGGCTTTATAAGGATAATTTTGCACTGAAGTGGACAGAAATATAAATACCAAATCTGATTATTAGCTATTTAAAGATGATCAAAATTATCTTGTAAGTCCACACCAAATCTTCACCTACTGTAAAAACATTTTTTTGGAAAATGTAGCTAAACCCCTAAAAATGTAATGAATACTTTCCAAATGGCAGATTTTATGTTAATATCTGAAGAATATGTCTGAGGACAGAAGGTCTCTAAGTATCAAACTAGTGTTTTGATAAATTTTTGAACTAAAGAGGAAAAAAGTTAGACATGACGTTATATTGGTGTTCTTCTATATGGTGGACACCATGTCTGATTTGTGTCTGCAAATACTATTTGATCTTGCACATACAAGACATTCAATGCACACATACATACAGACTTGGTTAAAGTCTGAGAAAGAAACTTAGCATCTGTTGCCATAAAAGAGTTTATTTTTTAATATTTTTTTTATTTTTAAGCTTTATTTTATCACCCTTATCAAACAACACACATCAGAAAACGTATCAACAGTGCATCTTATGGTAAATCAGTTTACAACAAAACTGAACAAGGCAATTGTGTTTACAGATAAAGTTTCCAGCAAAAAACTATATGCAATACGATTAATTGAAACACAGTGTCCATACTTTTTAGGTATATAGGAAAGTGGAAAATAAAAGTTCTTTGCTACTCAGCAAGAAAAAACAGGTTTAAAAGACTTGAATAGAAATCAGAAATATAGGGATTTGAGAAAAGAACTTCTTGGTACTGATACACATCTACATTTCTAGTCCCACTTAGTTATTAAAAAAAAAAAATCACAAAATAATAAGACATCACCAAGAACAGAGAACCATAGTGCCAAGAAATGCCAAGACCAATACGCTATTGAAACAACTGGTAGAAATGTTATAGACAACTATTCACTATGTACTGTAATATTCTTGTAGTTCTGAGGTGAAGGTAAACCAACAGGAGAGGATACTCCTTATAACTGGCTCTGGTTTAAGTGATCGTTCACATTTTTTCTAACCATACCTTCTAATCAAAAACATAGCAATTACATGTTATTGAGGGAAAATAGTAGTAGGTTTTAATATTCACAACCAGCCACTCCAGTGCTGATATGGGAAGCCATAAACTGTTAAAAATCTATTAATCATAACTGGATTTCAAAGAGTGACCAAAACATAACAAAGCCCTTTGGGGAAGAATGAAGAATGAAGCGTATTAAATTTAAAAATTGTTTTCTAACCACAGGGCCCTTTGGGGGAAAAACAAAACCCCTTCTACTACAGATTTGCCACTGTTAAGAGGATATAAAGGAATGTTAAATTACTTAAGATTTTTGTTTTCAAAAAAATTAAGAATGAAGGAATTAAATCCTGTTGGAAAAAGATATGACAGCTTTACACTCAGCAAAGTAAATGTTCTACAGAGATGCAGCTTAACTTGTTTTTTTATTATAATAAACACTACTTACTTCATAAGGTGCTATAACACTGCAGCTAGTGCATACTAATGCCACCCGCTGTATGCACTGTGCAAAGGGAAATACGGAGATGGCTAATCCCGTTTCTTTCTGATCCTTGATTTGCATAAGTGTTGATGCATAACAAATACACAAAAGATAGAGTTTAACTTAAACATTTATTTTAAAATAAATATTTATTTATTTTAAAAATATCAGATTATTTTTCTCTCCGAAACAAATTTTGAGACAATAAATATTAAGGGAAAAAAAGAATGATTTATGTTGTCATTAATGTGTAAAATAAATAAATATATATGTTTATAGATGCTTAAATTATTTTTTAAAAGAGAATCAAGAAACTAATACTGTTTGACTCAAGAAGGAGAATTAAATAACTTGGGGTCTGAATTGAAGGAAAACTTATTTTCTAATATTCTGCCTTGTTTTGCTTTTGAATTTTGAAGAATTTTCTTACAAGAATAAGCACTTTTAAAAAACTATATGATTAAAACAAATAAGCAAATGCCCTAAATCTAGATTCATCAGAAATTAGCTCATCAAGTCTTCTAATAAGAAGTTAGACTTTTAAGAATAGGAATGATGAGTATTGAAATGTATATAGTTTAGAAACTTTTCTAAAGATTAAAGGGAGGAAAATACATTTGACTACTGATTCTAAACCGTTGCTTTTCTGGCATTTTTTTCTATCAATTCCATACTTCCACATTTCATACTTCTACCTGAATTATAGACACGTAAACATTGTGACTGAAAGAAGCTGAATTTGGGGGAACCACCAATAATTTAGTTTTGGCTTCAGGAGTATATTATCTCAAATTAATGTATGATTCTACTATATGAAGAAAATATTTGACTTTTTCTCTTCCATATTTTCAAAAATATACTGTAGTTATTTAAGCACTATCTATAGACACAAGTGACATTGCTGTAATTTATTATCAGAGAAAATCAAATATATATTTGCCCTTAAAAATTACTTTCTTAGAGTTAAGAGATTCAGTTCAGTAGAATCTTTTGATGCCTATCTAACAGATCATAATACAATAAATTGTCTGATGTTAAACTGTTATATATCACGGGAAGCAATAAGTCATAGTAGAAGGTAGTAACAAAGTTGTCATTCAGGAGTCCCAAGACTTAAGTTCCAATCCTGCCATCACTGTTAAACTGCAGGGCCACCTGCCAATTTCCTCATCTCTCTAGGTAGCTATTTCCTCATCTGTAAAATTATTATAGTATCTCCAAGGTATCTTCCAGTTGGGAATTTCAGTAGTTCTATGATCTGTGACTCAGAGGTATATACAATTGTTTCTCATGAATCATAAATCATGCTTTGTTGCTACCTTATGGCTTACTAACTTAGAGCCCAATTTTCTACAAGCTTAAAATTAACTTTGCTGCCAAAGTCCTTATCAAATCAAATGTGGAGAAATCATGACAAAAAAAGAAAAGTTAATATACACCCTACCATACTAATGTTGATGACAATTCTAGAAAGCAAACACCTATATAAACTGTTCTCAATTGGTGTGATTATTTTAATGGGGCAGCCATATAAATCACGTTTACATTTCTAAATGGTGGAGTCTCTCCTAATTGAAGGGCAGCCTGTATGTAAACTAGAATTTTATTAGTTACTATAACTTTGAATTCTTTTTTGAGTTATGCTCGAGATATTCCTCTAAAGTAGGTGATATTGGAAATCAGAGTGCCTCATTTGGCTCCCAGATCTGCTTGTTGTTTTTGGATTTGTTTTGAAATTTTGGTTTATGTTTAGGTTTTGGGCACTTTTATTATTTTTAATGTGGAAGTATGTACTCTTACAGTTGATCACCCTCTTCACCTTTCAATACTGTGTTGCATCAGGAAGTTTAACACGTCGATGATTGCCTGGATCCTGAAAGCATTTGAGTTTCAGATCTTGATGCTTGATTTTATTTCTGAATTAAGTGAGACCTTTAAGTATGTGCATACTTTGACATATTGCTTTGACTTCCCTCTTCGTACCTTACGCCAGTTTCTTAAATAATCAGTTGATATGATTTTCTCTGTCATGTACTTGTATCAACATTACTCCCAAAGTAGTATATTAAATGTATTTGTGTTTTATGTATTTTAAGCTTTTACCTTATGGGTATAAATAATGTTTTGTTTTGTTTTGCTTTACTTTGGTTTGGTTATTTGGACCTCACATATGAAATTTCAGTGTTTAATTATGTAGGATAATTTGACATGCATTTTGCTTAATAGTTTTGTTCCTGGCCTTTCTTTACAATTTGACCTCTTGTTTATCTGGCTTGTTTATTATAATTATTAACTTTATTTTATTACATTGCATATAGTATTAGGCATGTAATACCCTTTGGGAATAAAGTAAGGAATTAAGTGCAGAGAATTTTGAGGAAAGACCAAATAATACAACTTCCCCAACCATTTGAGAAAGCCTGTGGCTTTGGAAATGTTCATGTCAACTCATAAAATCTGGTTATGTACAGAGAAATGTCATAGAAAAGTGGTTCAAAGCTATGAACATGATTCCTCTCCTCTGCAGTTTTATACATTCTAGTTCTAATTGAAGGCCAGATAAAACTTTGAATTAAACAAGCTGCCATGATCTGACTTTACTTAGAAATACATCATCTGAGTAGTTTTTGGTTTGAATTTCACTGCTATGTAAAAATGTGTCAGTGCTTCCCGAACTTACAGAAGTGAAATCTGCTGCAATTTCAATTGATCGTCACATAGAAGCCTTGTGTTAAATTCTTGGTTGGGAAGCAATAAATAATGGTAGAATATGTGAAAGATTGTTTAAAAAAAGAATAATTCTCTGCCTATGCTAATTTCATTGAATCAAACAATATCACAGTCCTTACATAATACAACCAAACATTTATATTATTTTCCAAGTCATGTCTACTATGGTGCAGCCATAACATGTAAATATATAGCCCGCTTTAATTGTGCTCTTCCCCACTAAGTCATAATAACATCTAATTTTTAAAAACTTATAAAAATAAAAGCTTAAAAATTAAGATTCCGTGATGATCTGCTAAAAAGAGTAGGGGTGCATTTGTTCTATTTGATTATCAAAATCATTAAAATTCCAAAGCTCTGATATTCTACCTCAGTTTGTATATATTGTATATGTCATTTAGGATATTTTAAATTTTTAAAATGGTTCAATGGCCACACTAATTTTTCAAGTAGCTAGAAGAATTTTAATTTGGATACCTTAACTTGATCATGATTAAGAAATATACCTTAGCTATTGCTCATGTCTAAATCTGAAGTATTCTATATGAGTAACCAGTACCTTTTCTATGACTAGGTTTTAGTATTTAAGTGTTTGTTGACATTGAGTTATTAAAATGTCTAGTCATTTTATAAATAACTTGAATCCATAAAAACCCAAGGCCAGCTGGATCAGTTTTTCCAACTGTAACATATAACAGTGTTCATGTTCAAATGGAAAGTTCAAATTATTAATACTTGCATTTCTTTATTCTTTTGAACATTTTTGTTACTTTGGTTTTCTGGTTTATATTGTAATATTTTGCAGAAGGATATCTAAGTCAGTTGTTTCCAATATCTGGACTTAGCTCGTGTGTACATGTGTGCACACACTAGCACACGGACGTGGATGATAGCTGTTTACCTCTCAAGAAATATTATGCATTATAACATTAAAAAGGTGGTCACATATTTTATGATTTCAATGAAAACTACTATTTTTTGTGAGAAGTAAAGGTTATTTCCATTTATATTTGTTATAAGATATTGGCTATATTCCCTATGTAGTACAATATATCCCTATAGCTTATTTTATACCTAAGTTTGTACTTTTTATTCCCAATTCCTATGTTGCCCCTCTCCCCTTCCCTCTCCCCACTGGTGACCACTAGTTTGTTCTCTGTATCTGTGAGTCTGCTTCTTTTTTGTTATAGTCACTAGTTTTTTTAATGTTTTGTTTAGATTCTACATAAGTGATATTATAAAGTATTTGTCTTTCTCTGTCTGACTTATTTCACTTAGCACAATGCCCTCCAAGTCCATCCATGTTCTAGCAAATGGCAAAACTTCATTCATTTTTATGACTGAGTGGTATTCCACTGTATTTATAGACCATATCTTCTTTATCTGTTCATCTGTTGATGGACACTTAGGTTGCTTCCATATCTTGGCTATTGTAAATAATGCTGATATGAACATTGGGGTGCATGTGTCTTTTTGAATTAGGTTTTTTTTTTTTTTTCAGATATATACCCAGGAATGGAATTGTTGGGTCATATGGTAGTTCTATTTATAGTTTTCTGAGAAACCTCCATAGTCTTTTCCACAGTGGCTGCATGAATTTACATTACCACCACCATTGTACTAGGGTTTCCTTTTTTCCACATCCTTGCCAACATTTGTTATTTGTGTTCTTTTTGATAAACTTTCTGACAGATGTGAGGTGATATTTCGTTGTGGTTTTGAGTTACATTTCCCTGATGATTAGTGGGATGTTGAACATATTTTCATATGCCTCTTGTCCATTTGCATTTCCTCTTTGGGAAAATGTCTGTTCAGTTGTTCTGCCCATTTTCTAATTGAGTTGTTTGGTTTTTTTGATGTTGAATTGTATGAGCTGTTTATATATGTTGGATATTAACCCCTTACTGCTCATATCATTTGGAAGAATACTATTTTTGAGTTTTTTGTGGGCACATGGTAAATGCTTTACATCCAGTTTTACTTTTTCTTTTAATCTTCACTATAACCAGTTGACTGGGATTATTTTGTAGAAAATTTTACAACTTTGATTCTCTGCATCCTCAACATAATATTCGTGTTATGTATGTTAAAATACGTAGATTCTGTGGTTAACTTTTAAAAAATCCATGTTTTAAAAAGTAATATGGGGGGCTTCCCTGGTGGTGCAGTGGTTGAGAGTCTGCCTGCCAATGCAGGGGACATGGGTTCGAGCCCTGGTCTGGGAAGATCCCACATGCCGCGGAGCAACAGGGCCCATGAGCCACAACTACTGAGCCTGCGCATCTGGAGCCTGTGCTCCGCAACAAGAGAGGCCTCAGTAGTGAGAGGCCCGCACACCACGATGAAGAGTGGCCCCCGCTCGCCGCAACTAGAGAAAGCCCTCACACAGAAATGAAGACCCAACACAGCCAAAAATAAATAAGTAAGTAAGTAAGTAAATAAATAAATATATATACACATACTGCTTTAAAAAAAAGAAAGTAATATGGGGGCTTCCCTGGTGGTGCAGTGGTTAACAATCTTCCTGCCAATGCAGGGGACACGGGTTTGAGCCCTGACCCTGGAAGATTCCACATGCCACGGAGCAACTAGGCCCATGCAATACAACTACTGAGCCTGTGCTCTAGAGCCCACGAGCCACAACTACTGAGCCCGCATGCCACAACTACTGAAGCCTGTGCACCTAGAGCCCATGCTCCACAACAAGAGAAGCCACCACGAAGAGAAGCCTGTGCACTGCAAGGAAGAGTAGCCCCTGCTCACTGCAACTAGAGAAGGCCCACATGCAGCAACGAAGACCCAATGCAGCCAAAAATAAATTAATTAATTAAAAAAATAAGGAAATTGAAGTAAAATATTTGGTAGTAAAAAAAAAAACTAATATATACACATACTAATTTAATTTAACAAATATTCCATGTCTTTTATGCACTATATTACTATTGCAGGCGGTGATCTATTCAGTATTTTCATGCAAATAAGCCTTTAAGTACCCCTCCCCCCATATGATTAATAATTGCATTAGTTTCCTAGGGGTTCTATAACAAAGTAACACAAGCTGGGTTTCTTAAAACAACAGAAAATTACTATCTCACTGTTCAGAAGGTCTGAAATCAAGGTGTTGGCAGGGCCGTGCTCCCTCCAAAGCCTCTAGGGGAGGATCCTTCCATGTTTCTTCCAACTTTGCATAGCCCCAGGTGTTCCTTGCTTATAGATGTATAACTCCAATTCCTACTTCTGGTGTCATGTGGCTGTCTTTTCCCCTATCTCTGTCTTCTCTTCTTAGAAGGAAACAAGTCATATTTGATTAGGGCCCACTCTAATGACCTCATCTTAGATTAATGACATCTACAAAGACCCTATTTTAAAATAAGGTCACATTCACAGGTATTAAAGGTTAGCACTTCAATGTATCTTTTGGGGGGGATACAATTCAACCCATAACAATGACCAATTCATTAATTTTGATCATAAGATCAACCTCACTTTGAAATACATTGAGATATTTCTCATATAGACTCAAATAATCAATATATATATGTTAAATATTTTTAAAATAGCCATAGAAGCAATAATAGATACAGATTCTGAATTTATATACATTCAAAGATTTTACCTCTTGTACAGCTGATTCATAATTCACACAGGTTGCCCAAAGATTCAGAGGATTGAGGTAGTGCAGACACAGCATCTCTGACCATGATTCCATAGGAATGATCTGAGGCTCCCTATCCTAGGTGGAGCCACTAGACCAGCAGCATTTACATCACCTGGAAGATTATTAGAAATGAAGAAAATAGGTTCCTGCTCCTGTCCTACTGAATTAGTATCTTCATTTTAATAAGAGTCCTAGGAAATGCATACTCATGCCAAACATAAGGAAGTGCTTCTCTAGAGAACTGTATTGTCTTTTAACTAACTATGATGTTATAAAAATTCTTGTTTCCTGATAATCTGTTTTGCTCACTACCTAATATAAAAGATATAATAATAGGCTAATCAATGTAAATATATTAAAAAAAAAGATAATTATAGTTTTGTGTAAGTGCTTCAATAGCTTAATTTTCCCACATATTCCAATCTTCTGTTGAACATACTTTGGTCAGATTTATTCTAAAGTAATTGGTGTAACCATAGGAAATTTTAAAACATCAGACATCCTAGTACAAGTATTCTTTTCCCCAGTCATTTTCCAAAATTCTACTGTTCTATTGTTCTTCCTATTTGACTTATTAACCTATATACAATTTTAAGAGACCGTTCCCATAATCATCATTAACAATTGCTTTTATGACTATTAAAATAGTCATATTACACTATGACTCACAGTGGCTAACATATTTATAATAGATATTATATTTTCTAATACCTTTTCTCATTTAATAGAGCACAAATGTCTCATAATTTGCAAAACTGTGTGCCTTTTTATTCTCATGTAGTAAAATCACACAATTATTTCAATGTATTATGTGGATTTTTAAAACCTCTTTCATATTTACTTAGTCTAACCTACATGATAATTGAAATCTTTTATTCTAAAAGAAACTATCACTAAACAAATGTAATTTTATTAATTTGGACTATTCAGTTTGATATTGCACAAAAACAAATTTTGGAGGGTTTATATTTTAACTTGCTGTTCTAAAACATTACAAATTAAGCACAATTTCAAACTATATTTCCACACAGAATATTTTTGGGCTACGTGCCTAGAAATCCTAGGGAATTAATTTTTAATTGGATAATCTTTCATCTATACTTGGACAATTGACTTGGACAATTAAACCGAAAGAGAACATAGTATAAAGTATAAACAAAATGATTAAGAATTTTTTTTGAGAATGAAGATTGATAAACCTGGAATAATGAGACATGATGAAAAATGCAATATTATTTATATATGTGGAGCAACACTAAACAAAGAAGACAGTTTAAATTTCCCTTTTGTGATCGTTTCAGGAAGACTGATAGCGTTTTGTTCTTGTATTCAAATGTATTTTTTTCTCCAGGTCATTTGAAAATCGTATTAAAATTGCATTAGTTTTCTATTGCTGCAAAACAGATTACCACAAACTTAGAAGTTTAAAACAACATCCATTCATTATCTCTTCATTTCCCTGGGTCAGGTGTCTGAGTATGGGTACTGAATCTTGTGTTCAGGGTCTTACCAACAGGAAATTAAGATATCAGCCAAGGCTGTGATCTCATATAAGGCTCCAGGCCTCTTCCAAACTCATTGATTGTTGGCAGAGTTCGGTTCCTTGTGCTTGTAGGATCAAGGCCTGTTTGTTGTTTTTTTTTTGCTGGCTGTCAAATGGAGACCATTTTCAACTCCTGGAGAATGCCCACCATTCCCTGCCATGTTGCTCTGTCTACATTATGGCAGTTTGCTCCTTCAAGGCCAACAGGAGAGCCATCTATTGCTTCTTTGAATATCTCAATTCTACTTCTGACATATAGATTCTTTTTTAAAAGGGCTTACCAGATTAACCTCCCATATTCAAGGGGAGACGGTTATTCAGGACATGCACACCAGGGAGTAGGAATTTGGAGAGCCATCTTGGAATTCTGTCTACCACAAAGGTCCATGTCAGCTTCTGCCTTAAGATTCAAAAAGGTTCAAGTGTAAGTTCATTCCAAGGATTGCAACCATCTATAGTAGCAACTATTTATATGGTACTTTGTGTATTGCAGATTTAGTGTAATATAACTCAGTTTTCATTGTACTAGGATACAGATTGCAGTATTCATCAGTGACACTATGTATAACCAAAATTCATTTGTCATTTTAGAGTATATTAGACACTTGGCACCGTGATTATATGCTTCAGTTCTCATTTGGAAGTGCCTTGATGAAAAGTAAATGTTGAACTTCTAAGAGGTTCTTTGGTTTTGTTTTTTGCATTTGAGATAAATGGACAGGCATTATAAAATTGGTGTTTTGATCTGCTTTTGTTGGGTACAGCTACACTGCAGAACTTCATGCCATTTTAAAAGCACCCTAGTTGCCAATTCTTCAGAAGTCTCTTTAGTTCATAAGAAGCTGTCTAGGCTTATATATCTCAATGGAGAATTAAATAGCCTGTGCTTTTTTAGAAATTTTCATCATTTCCAAATCTCCAATGAGTCAGTGAGACCCAGAAGGAACCTCAAGTGTAATCTTGACTGTAAAATATAATCACTCCACCTGCCTGAATCTGTTTAGAAACATGTAGGTGGAGATAATTGCATTCTGCTCTTAGTCATTTTACAGTTGAATAAGGAACTCGGAATCTTTGGAACCCATTTCTTTCTTCAAAAGTATAAACATTAATGAAGCTGCACTTAAGAGTAGATATAGGCTAAACCCAACAGATTTATACTTAACCACAGATAAAAGAGAATTTAAATCAAAAGACTCCAGCAATTGCCAGTTAATCTTGTACATTTTGAACTTGATAGAATTTCTAGAGAGTTGACTCTGCTCATTTAACATCTTTCCACTTACATTTATCTACACGTAGATAGAATCATCCTGCCAGATATTTGGTGTAAGCTTATGTGAAAACTGAATTCAAATAGTGGGAGATGATGAAGCAGCATTCAGAGAGCAAGATTCTTATATATGGTCTAAGAAAACTTAAAGTCTTTATTTTTCCAGAAATAATTTTGGTAAGGCATTTAGAAACACTGGTTTTATTTTATTTTGATTCGCTTTCTTTGATTTAAATGTTGTTACATTTTTTTTTTTGGCTCTGTTGGGTCTTCATTGCTGGGCACGGGCTTCCTCTAGTTGTGGTGAGCAGGGGCTGCTCTTCCTTGGGTTGCGTAGGCTTCTCATTGTGGTGGCTTCTATTGTCTCGGAGCGTGGACTCTAGGCACGCGGGCTTCAGTAGCTGTGGCTCACGGGCCTAGTTGCTCCGCGGCATGTGGGATCTTCCCAGACCAGGGCTCGAACCCAAGTCCCCTGCACTGGCAGGCGGATTCTTAACCACTGCGCCACCAGGGAAATCCCTAAATGTTGTTATTTTTAACATGTTTAATATAAAAATGTTTGTCCAAGGAAACATTTAATTGGATGGAATTTTATGAAATCATATTACTGATGTGATCAATTCTTCAAAGCTGTGTTACTATTACTTGCAAAAAATACAGCCAACCCAAATTTTAAAAAATGGTTTAAAAAAAATACATCTTTCTATGTAGATAAATGTAAGTTGGTATTTTGTTACCTCCTTTAGGTTTTTATTTCATCATCTATCTGGATTAATTAATTCTAGCCTATGAAAAATCTCTCAGAAAAGTATTCTGTGGTCAAATAAATCCCAGTAAACTGTATATTTTGTGCAATTTTGGAGATATATAAAACAAATTAGCTTATTAAAGTCAATGAGAAATCATGCAGAAATTGTTAATTAATTAACTTGACCTTTTCAAAAATTAACAGTGAAATCAGATATATTTCCTATATTACATCTGTCAACAATAATTGAAACATTAATTTAAAAAATATATAGGTATTATTGATCTTGTACATTTGGCTTTTTCTTCTCATTTTCTATAGTGTGATTAACTTATATATGAATATGCATGTATAGTGTGTACATATATATAATATATATACACACATAGATAACTAGTGTATTTATATATACTAACCCATATGAGTACACATATCTATAAATATTTCCATAGTTTTCTGAATATATTAACATTAAAATGTGTTCAAATATCTCAGACTTAAATTCAGCAATACAGGATTTATTTTATGCTCCCCTCTTGCTTATTTGTTATGTTTTCTCTGACAGCTAAAACTTGGCTATCTTTATCTACAGCTTATTTACTTAATTATATAACCCTAGGGTGTGTGTGTGTGTGTGTATGTAAATATAAATATATAGGGGTTTTATTTTATTTTTTGGCCTGCAGTTCTTTAAAGATATTGTTCCATTATGTCTGGTTTATGGAGTTTCTGACGATCAATCTGTGATTTCTTTTTAATTATATCTCAAAAAACTTATATAAGTTTTTTGAGATATAATTCGCTCATAATACATTTCACCCATTTAAAGTGCCCAATTCGAAGTTTTTAGTATTGAACAGTTCACACAATTGTTGCACAGTCACCATAATCGCATTTCGAATTTTTCATTCCTTCCCCAAAAAACCACCCAACTCTAGCAGCCACTGCCCATTTCTTACATCCACCCACCCCCACCTGCAGGGATTCAGTAATCTTTCTGTCCTGTAGATTTGCTCATTCTAGATGTTTCATAAAAAGGAAATCCTACAGGGGCTTCCCTGGTGGCGCAGTGGTTGAGGATCTGCCTGCCAATGCAGGGGACACGGGTTCGAGCCCTGGTCTGGGAAGATCCCACATGCCGCGGAGCAACTAAGCCCGTGAGCCACAATTACTGAGCCTGCACGTGCTCTGCAACAAGAGAGGCCGCGATAGTGAGAGGCCCGCGCACCGTGATGAAGAGTGGCCCCCGCTTGCCACAACTAAAGAAAGCCCTCGCACAGAAACGAAGACCCAACACAGCCATAAATAAATAAATAAATAAATAAAAAATGAAATCCTACAATATGGCCTTTGGTAATTAGCTTCTTCCACTTAGCACGTTTTTAACACTCATCCATGTTGTAGCATGTATCTAATTCATTTGTTTTTACTAATGAATAAGATTTCATTATATGGCTATTCAACATTTTATTTTTTCATAAATCAGCTAATGAATTATTCCCACTTTTTGGCTGTTACTCATAATGCTGGTATGAACATTCTTGTACAAGTTTTTGTGGGGGTATATTTTCATTTGTTTTGGGTGTATAAGTAGGGGTGGAATTGTTAGTCCATATGTTTAACATTTTGAGAAAATGAAAATTGTTTTTCTAAAGCATTTGCAACTTTTAAATTCCCACCAAATTGTATGAGTATTCTAATTTCTCCACATTCACCAATACGAGTTGTTACGTGTTTTTAAATACAGTCATACTAGTGAATGTGAAGCTATGTTTCATTGTGGTCTTGAGTTTCATTTCCCTAATGACTAATGATATCGAGCATCCTTACATGTGCTTTTGGCCATTTGTATATCTTCTTTGGAAAAATGTCTATTCAAATGTTTTCCCCATTTTTAATTGGGTTATGTCTTTTATATTAAATTGAAAGCATTCTTTATAAATTCTGGATAGAAGTCTCTTATTAGAGATAGGACTTTCAATATTTTCTCCTGTTCCCTGGGTTGTCTTTTTACTTGTTGGTAATATTTATGGCAGAAAGTGTTTAATTTTTACAAAATACAATTTATGTATTTTATCTTTTATTGGTCATAGTGTTGGTGTTGTATCTAAAAAACCACTGGCTCACCCAAAGGCATAAAGACATACATCTCTGCTTTCCTGTGAGAATTTTATAGTTTTAGCTGTTAGCTAAACTATAGTTTCGTGTGGTCCCTTTTGTGCTAACTTTTGTGTATGGTTTGAGTAGGGGTCTAATATCATTTTTCTGCATGTGGATATTCTGTTATAACTAGCACCATTTGTTGAAAGGCTATTCTTGGCACTCATGTAAAAAATCAATTGATCATAAATGCAAAGATTTATTTGTGAATTCTCTATTCTATTACATTCCTATATGTGTATATTTATGACGGTACATTACTTCATCAATTACTGTAGCATTGCATTAGTCTTGAAATTAGGAAGTTCTCCAACTTTGTTCTTTTTCAAATTTTATACACGCAAATGTAAGATTAAATGAAGAAATAATTATAGCAAACTGTTGAGTTATATATATCTCACATATTTCCCCCTGTGCATTGGTCAAACATTCTTGTTTTTTGTTTGTTTTTGTTGTTGTTGAAAACCAAAAAATTTAGGTTACATATTGGAATTCTTGATACTGACACCATCTCTACCCACACTTCTGGAGGGTTGCTGTTGTTGCTCACCCAGACATTTACTTATTTGTTTAGTGACGTGGTGGAACTAATTAAGTGAAGTCTATTTCCCCTGTAGTGTACAGCCTCTGATGTCCTTGTTCATATTGTTTCCCCTTATTATTATCTTTTATAACGGTTAACTAGAAATAGCCCCTGGATTGATGTAAACCATTTATTGGTCAAAGACTGCACCTAAGTTTCCATAGCCAGTTAGAATTGTACATTTACCATTGCATATGTGGGTGATTTGGGCAGAGGGGCTGCTTTCACAATCTGAGGATTTATGTTTTTGTCCCTGGAACTAGAAGACTGTATATTCCCTCTCTGATCATTTCTGAGCATTTGCAGTTTGGGTCATTCACACATTCTTCCAGATGGCCAGGAATGACTATTTTTATTTTATATTCAAGCTTGTTTTCCTAGGTGTCATCCCTAGGTCAGAGTTATTGTTCAGTCAGTGTGTGATCAGAGGTAGTGTTTAAATTCCTTGAACCAATGAGGCTTTTGCGCTGTACTGATGGTTTTGTGTGCAACTTGGAGAATGATTTCATGTAAGCTAACATGTCCTGCTGTCATTGTCCCTAAGTGAGTGCAGCTCAGCACACATGCACAGCCTTCTTGACTACCAGAGTTGAATTTGATTCCAGGAGACCTATTCTTAGCTCTCTTCCTCATTCAGTTCACTAAACTGGCCACTCTGCCATTTTTATTTGTGTTATGGAGCTAACATCTCCTCCTCATTGCTCTCCACCAAGATTTCCACTATTTTTAACAATGGTCCTAAAAATAGAACTTTCCATATTCTGTTTCAAATAAAAGCAGCCCCTTCAGATTGAGCTGCAGATTCTTTCATTCTTCTGGTCTGTCTCTCTCCTTGAGTGAGCGCCTGCACCATTGCAGGAGACTGGGCGAGGGTGACAGCCCCTGTATTCTTTCCCCACCCACCTCACCTTATGAGCAAGTGGGGCCAGGGGCAAAAGCCAGGGCCAGTATTCTCAGCATGCTGCACCTAGAGCCTGTGTAGAATAATTGGATGGGAGAAGTGAGACCCAGTATCTCAGCCACAACTGCCTAGAATTCAACTTCTACAAATGAGGCTAGAGGCAGAATGAAAAATACTGGTAGTCTGCTCCTCCCTGGTGAAATCAGACACAGACTGAGGGGCAGGGGTAGAGGAGGCCTCGGTCTTCTCGGCCACACCTGCCAGAGGTAGAGCATCCAGGTTAGAGCTTCCAAAACCCAGATCTGGAAGAGGTAGGGGAGCAGATTGTGGCTCAAATACCACAGATTCTCACTATTCTTACTGAAATTTGGTAGACTTTTGAAAAAATGTTTCTCCATTTTCTGTTTGGCCTTCAGAAAATTTCCAAAGATTTTAAATAATTCTTAAGAATAAACTTCTCCAGTTGTTATTTTACTGGGGAGAGGGTCCACTGAGTTTTTACCTGCAATTCCAGTCCTTCTATGATTGGTTTTATCTTTCTTCCCCTGAATGGAATGCTTATTATGGAAGTTTTTTTCAAATGTTTTTTAATCTTAGTTTATAGAAACTTCATTTTGACATGTCTTTATGTGATTTTCTTTATGTTTATCCTCCTTGGGCTTTATTGAGATTCTTGGATCACTAGTTTATATTTTTTTATTAAATGTGATTTCTTAAAATATTTTTTCTGCCTTTTACCCATTCACTTCTGGCTAACACAGTTATACATACGGTAGACTTATATCTAAGTCAACTTGATTTTTGTGTGTGTAGTTCTTAGCTTTTGTAGGAAAAGTCTGAGTTTCCCTTACTCTAGGGCTAATTAGCTCTGCTCCCAATGTGTAGCCCTTCTTGGGTCTCTAGGCAAATCCCCCTATACTCAATGATGTCACTTCACCCTGGCTAGTGGGTGCTCAGAAGATTTCTATCACTTTGTGAGATCTGGAAATTGTTTAGCTTATAAGTCCACTGTAATGTTTCTTTCCTTAGCACTTGTTATTTGCCCAGTCTCGTGGAATTTAATATGCAGATTGTTATTCAACCACAGATTCAAGGTTAGCCATTGGTCTGAAGCTCTTTCTGGAGCTCTTTCTCTTTACAGCTCCTTCTTCTACAGTTCTCTTACAAATTCTAGGAACCTTATGTCTCTGAAGTCTGATCTGTGTCTCCTCAATGTGTCAAAATCTCTGATTCTGTGTGTGTTCCCTTTCTCCCCTGTAGTTGTTAAATTGCCTCCTGGCAGAATGCTAGGAACTTGGCTGATTTACCTAGTGTATTTCCGGTCTCACATGGATCTTCTGCTGTCTGTAGCCTAATGTATGAAAAGAGCTGTTTCATATATTTTTCCCCAAGTTTCTTTCTGTTTATTTTGGGAAGGGTGGTTTTACAATAGTTTCATTGATAAAAACATGTTTTTAAGCAGAAAAACAACTTTTGAAATTGTTAGCAAAGTTTAGTTTCTTTTATTTTTAATCTTAGACACTGCTTCCTAAATTCATCTAGTTCCATTTTTTTTTACACTTGGAAGTCATTAATTTCTCATATTTTAGATAACATCTAAAAAGAAGTTTAGTTACTTGAGTCTGTATTTGTATAGCTTTAAATTGATATCAATTATACATTGAATAATATTTGCTGCCCAAGCCAATATAATATTTCAATGCTCTAGAGATGGCAGAAAAAAAATAAAAGACCATGTTTTTGCTTAGTCTGTGGTTAAATATGAACTTTAGGAATTTTGAAAGGAACATTTGATGTTAATTACTTATTTCTCTTTGATAAGAAGATATAAATGGAAGTGTTTCTTACTTGGCATGTGTGAGAGATTTACTGAGATAACTTCCCACACCAGAATTATTCATGGGGTAAAAGTGGGAAGTGGATTCTGCATTAGGAAGCTAAGTACTGCCTGTAAAGTGTAAGAACATATATTTTAAAGGGAAGATATTCTCTGAAAAAGTGAATACAAAAATGACATTATGGGATTCCATATTTATTTCTTCTCAATAGCTTTTAAATAAAATTTTATGGTATATCAAGACAGCGATAGTTTTCTAACTGCTGGAATGGTAAAGCTAACCTGTTCTCTTTCTGCCACATTTATCACTGGCAGAAATAAAATTCTGCAATCACTATTTAGGTGACAATTTTTAGATGATGTTGAATGATAAGTAATGCATTAAGTTTTTATAACTAAATCCATATAATTGTTTCAGTAGGTAATTATTTTTCTTTTAAAAGAAAATAAAAATTATGGTGGTTAAAGTATTTCTAATGCTATCCATTATTACCCTTTTCTTATTTTTAAATTTTTCTTATATATTTCTGCCTCTCAGTTTGCATAATTAATTTATTGTTAGTATAAATCACAGAATATAAGTATATTCTTAAGTATATGGAATATATCAATTATTTTATAATTAAATAATAAAATTCAATTTGATTTGAATGTATTAGTGCCAATGTCTTATTAAACACCATTGATGCTTCTGTGATTCTTAAACTATTTGAAATATCTCTTTAAAAAAATTACAACACCTTTTAATGCATTACTTTCTGAATATTATTCTAGTGTATTTCTTAACTCATTCTGAAATGAAAAACATTTCAGCTTACAAAAAACTTTTTTTTTGTGCTCTGAGTGTTCAATATCATATGCAAATTTTCTCTATTGGTAAATTAGAATATCTAAAATTGAATCGTTTTATACTTCTCATGATAAATTTTAATTTGATGATGATGATTCAACTGATCTTCTTTATTTAAAAATTATTTCAATAGTTAAACTAAGCTTCAATTAAGTTTTTAATTTCAATTAAACTAAGTTTGTTTTCCAGTTTTTTTTCCCTAATTAGGTCTGAATGTTCTGGTAATACTATACAAATTGGGCTACAAATGAAATTCAATATTTAACTCATAATAATGATCTCAAAAATAGTTTCATCAAGAGAAATGGACTGTCTAATATTTTTATTTGAAATGTCTAAAATTAAAAATAAGCTTTTCTTCTGCTTTTAATGAAAAAGTTCAGTTCAGTTCTTCTGCCCCAGTGAATCAATGTGACTGCCTAAGTTGCCGTCCATAGACTGATACTACGATAAGTTCTTCTGATGTGTTTAACTGCTGTTCTGTTTAGATAACTACATTGCAATGCTGACAATCTCATATGTAGGGATCAATTATTTATTGAGAAACTAAAAACCTCACCTATAAGAATATCTTAAATTAATCTCAGCCAAATAATCACATTATGCTAAGAAAGTATAAAGCCACATTTCAAATTTTGAAATATTTTTAATTTTTAAAAATTATACTTTCAGTTAAAATATGGTGGGTGGGATACTTGTGACTTGGAGAAAATTACTATGTATTTATTCATCTCAACATGAATTGACAGTGATCTATTTGGAAATTCTACCTTTACTTTCATATTAAGCACTTATAAAATAAATGACACATTTGATTTGATCAATCCTGCTGGACTGAACCTACTTACATTTGAAATAATTATCGATACTATTTTTTTATCTAAAATTAAATTTCTAATCCTTGGTTGTGACTTTGAATTTATTGAAACATTATGTTTGCTTCTTTTTGACTCGAACACAAGCTTAACTATACAGAATTGTGAAAACAAGTACCATAAATTAAAATTATAATGTGTTGGTTGAAGTCAGTCTTACAGAACAGACTCTAAAAGACTTTTAAGCTCTAGAAGTGGACCCTACAAACATGTAAGTTTTTAATGCTCAAATACATGTTGTTGATGATATGTAGGAAAATCAAATAATAGATAGGCACCTGAAATTAACTGTTATACATGATTGTGGTGTCAAATTTCATAGCAGCCCTCAAAAATGGTAAATATGACAGCTGGATTTAACCAGTTTATCAGAGAGCATTCAATAAAAGGACAAAATAGCAAGAATGTTATGAGCTCTGGTTGTAGAGTGGTTAGATATGCCTCAGGGAAATGCTCTGAGAGGAAGGAAATAAAGAAAGGAAGGGAAGTGACATAAAAAGGAACTGGATGGGATATCTCATTTTTTTGTATACTTGACTAATCGGTGTGCACGTTTTAAAATTCAAGGGGTTTTCTCTAGATATATGCCCAGGAGTAGGATTGCAGGATCATATGGTAGCTCTATTTTTAGTTTTTTAATAACCTCCATACTGTTCTTCATAGTGGCTGTACCAATTTACATTCCCACCAACAGTGTAGAAGGGTTTCCTTTTCTCCACACCCTCTCTAGCATTTCTTGTTTGTAGATTTTTTGATGATGGCCATTCTGACCAGTGTGAGGTGATATCTCATTGCAGTTTTGATTTGCATTTCTCTAATAATTAATGATGTTGAGCATCTTTTCATGTGTTTTTGGCCATCTGTATGTCTTCTTTGGAGAAATGTCTATTTAGATCTTCTGCCCATTTTTGATTGGGTTATCTGTTTTTTTGATATTGAACTGCATGAGCTGTTTGTATATATTGAAGATTAATACCTTGTCAGTTGCTTTGTTTGCATGCACCCTAATATTCATTGCAGCACTATTTACAATAGCCAAGACATGGAAACAACCTAAATGTCCATCAACAGAGGAATGGATAAAGAAGAGGTGGTACATATAAGCAGTGCAATATTACGCAACCATAAAAAAGAATGAAATAATGCCATTTGCAGCAACATGGGTGGACCTAGAGATTGTCATACAGAGTGAAGTAAGTCAGAAAGAGAAAGACAAATATATGATATCACTTACATGTGGAATCTAGAAAAATGGTACAGATGAATTTATTTGCAAAGCAGAAATAGAGTCACAGATGTAGAAATAAACTTATGGTTACCAAGGAGGGGAGGGAGGGGTGAGATGAACAGGGAGACTGGGATTGACATATATACACTACTGTATATAAAATAGAAAACTAATGAGAACCTACTGTATAGCACAAGGAACTCTACTCAATGCTCTGTGGTGACCTAAATGGGAAGGGAATCTAAAAAAGAGTGGATATATGTATATGCATTACTGATTCACTTCCTTGTACAGCAGAAACTAACACAATATTGTAAAGCAACTATACTCCAATAAAAACTAATAAAAAATAAAATAAAATAAAATTCAAGGGGAAGGTTCAAGAAAGCAAATGTTGAATGCAAATAAGGTGGAAGCCATCTGATGATGAAAAAGCTCTGGTGTGGTTATGGAATTGTGTCAATTGTGTCGCTGAACGTGGGTGGAGGTGGAAGATATTAAAGCTGAATAGATAAGGGCTCAGAGCTAAGTGTCAATGTTCTGTTCGACTGCCAGTGAGTACACCAGAATGAGAGCACCCATATATACCTGAGTAATTGATCAGACAACATGACCCTAATGGTAGGCAGGATTGGGGATTATGAACAGAATATAAATGATTGAAATTACTGTAGGCAAGGCAGAGAAGGTTATATTTGCTTGCAGTCTTCATACTTTGTATGGTCTTAGAAAATAAGCATTAAGGAGAGTGCTTTTATTCTCTGATGAAAGGGAAAATGCATGTTTCATTGAAGTCAAGCATGAAGGACAGCTATTTTGTGAAAAAGCTGAGGTTTTAGGTAGTAGGAGAGGTTTTTTACCCAGTAAAATATTAGTTCTAAATATACAGTGAAACTGCCTAAAAGGAAAATCAGCAGTGGGGAGATGCCTCAGAGAGGAGGCAGAGACTAATACAAATGTCAGATCCTATGTATGAAAACATATATAGGCCTGGGAGTTTCATCTTAATGGTATCCTGGGATGACAGGAAAGGAATCAATTGTCATTTTTTTCTCCTGGGGACCATGTATGAACCCTATGTTTAACATTTTGAGAAACTGCCAAATTGTTTGTCAAAACAGCTGTGCCACTTTGCATTCTTACCAGCAACACATGAGTTAAATTTTTTCAACATTCTTGTTGACACTGATAATGTCAGTCTCTTTAACTTTAGCCATTATGGCATTGTGTGTTTAGTGGTTTCTCATTGTCGTTTGAATTTGCATTTTTTCCATTACTTCTTGTCCACTAATGTATCTTCTTTATAAAGAGTATTTTCCCATTATGTTAATATGATATTTTATTATTTGTTTATTTATAGGAAATTTAAAAAAATTTTTTTACATATACAACTCCATTGTCAAATATAGGTTTATGGATATTTTCTCCCAGTCTGTGGCTGACCTTTTTAATTTTTTTTCTATTACATCTTCCAAAGAACAAATGTTTTTAATTTTAAAGTACATTTTATCATTGTTTTTCTTTTATGACTTGTACTATTTTTTTTTTTTTAATTTATTTATTTTTGGCTGTGCTGGGTCTTCGTTTCTGTGCGAGGACTTTCTCTAGTTGTGGCAAGTGGGGGCCACTCTTCATCGCGGTGCGCGGGCCTCTCACTATCACGGCCTCTCTTGTTGCGGAGCACAGGCTCCAGACGCGCAGGCTCAGTAATTGTGGCTCACGGGCCTAGCTGCTCCGCGGCATGTGGGATCCTCCCAGACCAGGGCTCGAACCCGTGTCCCCTGCATTGGCAGGCAGACTCTCAACCACTGCGCCGCCAGGGAAGCCCTGTACTATTTTTTTAAAAAGAATCTTTGTTTTAACCAACGTCACAAAGGGTTTTTTTCTACTTTATTTTAGTAGTTTAATAGTTTTAGTGCCGATCTTAGGTCTTAAATCCATCATGCGTGTCTGTGGGTTTAATGCATTATGAAGTAAAAGTCAAGGTTCATTCTTTTTCCAAACAGGTATCTAGTTTCTCCAGCATCATTTATTAAAACTAGTATGTTTATTCCACTGATTTACCCAGACATTTTTGTCAAAAGTCAATTGACTATATAAGTCAGGATCTATATCTTTATTCTATTGATCTGTACCTCTCTGCTTATGCAAACAAGTGACTCCATTGATTACTGCAGCTTTAGAGTAAATCTTGAAATCAGGTAGTGTAAGTGCTCTAAACTTTTTCTTTATGAAACTGTTTTGGCTATTCTAGTTTATTTGCCTTTCCATTTAAATTTTAGAATCAGTTTGTCATTTTATTCAAAAGTTCTCTTGTGAATTTTACTGGGAATGCATCGAATCTATAGATCAGTGTGGGGAGAATGTTGTGCCCAGGTTTTATATGTGTGTTTTGGGGGGTAGTTGTCAAAAGGGTATTACTTATCATTACCAAGAATGGAAGTCATGATCTATGTTATTAAAATATAGACATTTTCTGAGTTTTAAAAATCCTTTTATAGTTATCTTTACTGTATGTTTGGGAAAATGTAAATGAAAAACAAATAGCAAGTCTCCCTAACTTACATTTTATCATATTCTTGGTCAAGTTAACCTTTTTGCCTTACTTTTTTAAAAAAATTAATTTATGTATTTATTTTTGGCTATGTTGGGTCTTCGTTTCTGTGCGAGGGCTTTCTCTAGTTGTGGCGAGCGGGGGCCACTCTTCATCGCGGTGCGCAGGCCTCTCACTATCGCGGCCTCTCCTGTTGAGGAGCACAGGCTCCAGACGCGCAGGCTCAGTAATTGTAGCTTACGGGCCCAGTTGCTCCGCGGCGTGTGGGATCTTCCCAGACCAGGGCTCGAACCCGTGTCCCCTGCATTGGCAGGCAGACTCTCAACCACTGCGCCACCAGGGAAGCCCCTGTGCCTTACTTTTTTTGTGTGTGAAATCCAAATGACACCTGATCTCACTAGTTTATGCATAAATAATGATACAATATTTATTTTCATGCACAAATTACATGGACTCAGTCTTGATTTGGCTAAAGGAAAATTTGCTTCAACACAGGAATCAACAAAGAGTTTCTTGCTTATATCCATAGTAAATAGCACCCATCTGACTAGGAAGGGTCCTCATGTAGTATGTTCCATATTCTTTCTCCTCTGTTAAGGCTTGCACTTCATTCATCCATTCAACCTGTATTTATTGGGTACGTACTTTGTACAAAGTATTGTTCTAGGCATCTGAGTAGAGCATTGAACTCAGTAGGCACAGCCTAGGCCCTCACAGATTATTGCATTCTAATCAACATCTAAGCCCAAAAAAGCCACTTGGAAACCCTAAATGATGGCATGCTAATGTCATCTCTTGTGATATCATGTGTTAGTACCAAGCACTTTGTTTCTGCCATGCTCCCCAATCTATACTCCACAGCATTTCAGACCATTGATGAGTTCTGGACTGGCATAGAGAAAATGACCCTTTTCCACTCTGCCAGACTATATCCTCTAAGCACTGAGGCAACCCTACTTATGATCAGAATCTAATAATTCTCTTTTGAACAGTTTTTTGACTTGGTTCTCAAACCCTTGTCCTTAATCTCATACTTTCTCCTATACAGACATTGTGTTTGAGTTCTGGCCCTCCTCCATTTAAACACAGATGTTCAAACCCAGTCCAAGAAGCTATACTAAAGAGAAGCTACACAATACATTTAAGGCTTCACTTCTGTGCTCTATTCCTCTGCTGCAACCAAATGCTTTTCTCCTGTCTAGGAGTAAAAGAGATACCCAAGCCCAACAAAAAGAATGATAACTATATTCTAATATTTGGATCTGTGGGGAAAAAAGGAAAGGGTATCTCTTCTCAGTGAATCTGGGTTCTTTATCAGTCAAGGATATACAATATACAGAGATAATTTATTGTTTCACATTCGAGTACATTAAAATATAAGTTGACGGTTTGCATGCTGTTTTACAAAGGAAGGATTTTATTCTAGGGTTAAAATTTCATGAAAGGAATGTAGGAATGGATTTGTTTTTCTTAGTTTATGAAGGGAAAGATTGTTCGGCAGTTCAATAATTGAGGAAAAAAGATAATTGGGGGCAGCAATCTACAGAATATTTATTGCCATGAGTAAGTACAATTGCCATTCTCTTACTTATATTTTTAATACAAGATAGCTTAGAAGAAAAATTGTAGAGCTTTAAATTGCCATAATAAGTAAGCATTAAGCAGATTAAATAAAATGGGATTAATTTTCTTCATGTTTAAATTTTTTGAGAGCCAGATAATACAGCAATCAACCTGAAATTTCTTTTTCTACATGTTTCTTTACTGTTCCTTTTGAAACTAGATTTTCCAAGTATATACTAATGGAAAGTCATTCTATCATTCTTTCCATAGCTGTATTGTATTTTATATGAAGGGCAAAGTTTGGAGCATTCTCCCATTTCACTTTAACTTCCTAGGGCATAAGACAATATTCTTGGAACATTACCAACTTTTGTCAACTAAAATATCAAATTTTCAGAAGATCCTGAACTACTAACTAGTTTTGGAGTTGGCTATGTGATGATGAAGCGAGAGACTGAATTTCTGGAAATGACTCATTTGCTGCTTTATCTTGTGCTTCAGATGCTTCTCTTTTAAATTCTGTTCATGACTGAAATGAATTCTGTTGTTCCATTCTCATAGGCAGCCACTGAAATCTTCAAGTATCATTTGGGTAGTGGAAGATTTAAATGACCAGGAAATGGATCCCTTTGAAGCCTTCTTAGAAACATAATTCACACCCTGGCATGTTCTGTAGCAATCAAATCCATTCAATAATTGTTTTTACATATATATATTGAGCTCCTGCTATTATTGCTCTGGATAATAAGTAGTGAACTAAGCGAAGTTCTTGTCCTTATAGAGCCTACATTGTAGTGCGGTCATAAAGTCAACAAATAAATGAATATGTAACTGTGAAATGAAGTAAAACCCTGAGACAATGCACCTGAGATAACTTGTATTTCAAATATAATGTGACTGACAGTTAATTGTCAGTCTGCCCAGTTCTGTTCTCCAATATGGGCTGGCTAAAATTCTGATCTTCTAAAGGGTGGGAGATGGATGAATGTAAGCTAGGATTGCCTTGTGACTGGGACTTTCTTATTGCAGTATACAATTTCTGCCAATACAAACCACATCTAAAAATGATGTTTTTCAGTAGCCTCACAATAATGTGATTCCTTAATAATTTTGGATGTTATTTATTATTATTACAAGGTTTTACTAACTAACGTGAGTTAGAGAATATTGCTGAGTGAAAAAGGCCAGAGGTTAGAAAGTAATGTTAGGGGTTACTAATTTTAATAGGATGGCCAGGAATGACCCCTTTAAAAAGGTAACATTTGAACAGACAGCTAAAAACCCAAGGAAGCAAGCATGGGGAAAGAGTATTTTGAAGGTAGAACCAACAGGATTTCCTAATGGAATTGAGGTCCATTATGAAAAAAAGAAAAGAATTAAGAATAATACTAAGGGTCTTTTTTAAACTTAAACTACTGTTTTATATTTCAGAATCTGTTAGAAGGATAGTTTTAAGCATCAATTAATTATGGCCAATAATATGATTGCCAGTATTAAACTATGTCATTAATACACTTCAAATAAAAAATAAATTCCGTATTTCAAAATTACTTTTTGAACTTATGACTTCTGACCCTGACTTGAAACTAACAACCAAAGTTTAGAGGCAACAAATTTTTAGAGTCAACATTCCCCAGCCTATTTGAGAGGGTGACATTTGATTACTGTTTGTGTTTTTTAACTTAACATTCCTTCAAATTGTATAAAGACATGCTATTATTTAAATTAAGTGAATTATAATAGCTTTTATTTTGAGAATGTTGTAATAATTAAAGTTGTGCTGAGACATACAAAGTCAGGGATAAGAATAGATTCCTATCTCTGAATAAGAGAAAAACCCATCTAAAAATTTAATATGTTGCCATCCTGCCAAATAATACATATTTCAGAAAATTGCTAAAATTTTTCACAGAGAAAAATAAGCTTTTCAAGGGAAAAGAAAGATGCCTCTATCTCAGCTTTTATTTCACATTTCTTCTAGTTAAAGTAAATAAAACAGCACATTAAAAAGAATACATATTTTTAAAAGACATCATTCTTTTCATATGAATATAGCATGATTAACTTAAATATAGTAAACAATTAAAATGTCTTTAAACTTAGTTTAGTATTAATAATTCCATTGCCAACATCATTTACACATAAATGAGTAACTTTTATCCACAAAGTATAATCCATTAGAAATACAATAAAAAACCTTTAAAAATATTAATACTAACATAAACTATCTCTGAGTAAATGTAATCAGCCATGTTTACTACGATATATTGGGTTGGCAAAAAAGTTTGGTCGGTTAGTGAATATGCTGTTCAGTAAAGTTCTTGGTGAAAATGAAAAATGTGTTTTTTATTGTTTCTTAAAACCGAACGAAATTTTTGGCCAGCCTAGTATAATGATATATATATAAATTATTCATAAATTATATGATTCTACCAAATTCTACATGATATAGTCTCTTCATTTGAAAATGTTAGTACCTAATAAATTATGTTCAATCACACCCTAACAAATTAACAATACCTTTATAATCATTAAAATGGAATGAAAATTGGTTTGAATATATGAACATATAAACTCAGATATAAAATTTTGTGGGGAAAAAGAGTAGTGAAATAAGACTAAGATTATGAGCTATTGAAACTATTGTTAAAGTATATTAATTAGAATAGCATATTGATAGACAGGCTACTTGAACAAAATAAATAACTTGAGGAATTTAAGAATATACAGGTTTCTATTCATTTATCAAGCTAACAATGAATTGTTTAATAAATGGGGTGGGTACAAATATTTAACTATTTGAAGAAAAGGGGAGAAATTGGATTGGCATCTGCTGTCTTAAGCCAAAATATATTCCAGATAGTTCAACAATTTAAATGTTCTTAAAAAGTGGAAAAAATAAAACCATAAAACCCTAGAGGAAAAGATGCATAAAACTGCTTTAATATCATAATATCTCAAGTTTAATATTTTATTTTATATCATGGCTTTTCTAAGTGTGGCATAATTGCCAAAAGGCATGAATAAAATTATTAAAAATTTGAGCAAATGAAAACAACTTGGAGGAAAATAGTTGTTTCAATATGACAAAGACCTAATATTCATAATAAGTATATTATTCCTGCAAATTAAACAGTAAAAAGGTAACCTTACATGTAAAAACAGAAACCTTGAAAACTTTTAACTTCACAAAGAAATCTGTACAAAGATGATAAAATTCACAGCAGTAATTGTTAGGGGAAAAATTAAGATACAAGTTAAATTTTCATCAGTGGGTAATAATTATATATAGCATAGCAATGTTAACAAATATTCAATATCAATATAACATAATAAAGTATATGTATGTGGGTGGTAATGAAGAAGACTCTAACATACTGGCAAGGGATAAAGCAGAATATTTTCATAAAAAATTGTGAGTTTATGTACTCATGTAAGTACATAAACTGTAAGTACAATATAAGAATATATGTACATACGTGTATATTCCTAAACAATTTACTTAGAAATAATGTGGAAAAATAACCATGGAGCAAATTGTTGCAAGTTAATGAGCTAGAAGATAAAAAAATACATTGTAATGCCGAAATGTGGCAAAACCAGGAAAATGAAAATTTTCCATATACATGTTTTCATGATTATTTTTTCCCTTAAGCCATTTGTGGCCTCCATATTGTGTTTCCTTTCCTCCAGTGGTATCATTCACAATCCATGCTCCTTCTGCCTTTGCATTTTAATCCTTATAAACATATAACTGTATTCATTCTATATATCTCTTTCATTGTTTCTTTTTCTTTGGTTCCTAAAATGACAGCGTGAAAAATTAATTGGATTCCAACATATCAGTTTTTTTTAATCCAAAACTGTTTTCTTTGATTCACAGTGACAGTTGATATTTTAGCAGCTTGTAGTTGATGAATGGAAAGCTAATTTTGATGATTTAGGAAGAGAATCAAAGCACAATTCCCCAAGTTTTTGAAGAAATTAATTAGGTGACAGTGTGTGAAAATAAAAAATAATTGTTACACTTTTTCTCATGCTTCAAAGCTGGAGATAATGTAGGTTAGAGTTTTTTTGCTTAAATTTTGGTAGGTAAAAAGTCCCTTTAAATGTGTTAGGTACGTTCATTGGCTTATTTCCCATCTATAAAATCTTGAATGATATCCAAATATTTTTAAAAGTAGGCATTTTATTATTTTGTCACTGAAGACTAAACCCTAGATAAAATGTGTAGCAGATGACAGCAATTAACAAATTATGAAAAGTGCTTCACTTACATTCTTTATATGAATATTTGCTTTAATTACATTTTATTAGGTCAATAACATGTATTTTCATTTTAATATTAAGATAAATTCCACAGCCTATGTTACATAGCAGGAATGTGCCTTGAAGCAATTTTCACTTTTCAATTTCCGGTACACAAGACAAAATTTAAACATATAGTGACCTTTTCCTGGTGGAAGCTTAAGTTTAAGCAGTTTAAGCACTGCTCAGGAATTACCTTTTAGCATAAAATTCCAATCAAAGTTTAGATTATGCTGGAAAAAAAATCAAGATATCCTAAATTCCATTTCCTTCTTCCCTTCTTGTGGCCTGATTTCTTTTAAAAAAAAATTCATTCAGCAGACCCATCTGGATTCTATGTTTGGGAACCTTCAGCAATTGATCTCAGTGTTTTCTTGAGAAGCTCGTCCTTAAGAATCAAGCAATTTACACATATTCTATCACTGATTTTTTTTTAACACTTGAAAAACTGCTTCTTTAATAAGTGATTTCTGACAATCAACAAAAATCTTCCTTTATAGTTTTTAGGGCAAAATTTCTCAGTTAAGAAAGTACCGTTGGGTGGATGGAAAGGGTCTGAAAAACTCATTTATTTTTAATTCTTGGTGAAACTTGTTGCTTTTCTTCTGATTATTTTGTTTACTCCTGAACAGAATTAGGATTAAATTTTTTTGCTAATTTCTAAGATTCTTTTACAGGAATTTAAATACTGTTTATTTGACAGCAATAGACTATGACTGAAAATGAATTCATAACACTAAAATATATATTTAAACCATATATATATATTTTTTGTTTGTTTGTTTGTTTGTTTTTGTTTTTGTTTTCAAAGGAAAAAAGGTAAAAGGCAGGCTGGTGCTAATGAAACAGCCCTTCTGGAACTGACGGCAGGATTAGAACAAGGAGAATTAGAAAGCGAGTATATTTCTTTACAGAATACATTTATGAATTCATTTTTTGTTTAATGTGAGTTTATATCAGTAAATATGTATATATATGTACATTTCTAAAATATTCGCTTAGAAAAATGTGGAAAATATAGATGAGTGTTTTCTCATAGCTTTAAAACAAATTTTGGAATTCAGTCATATTTTCACAATTTCATCGTGCTCTAGATTTGTGAAGGATTTTATAGTTCAGGCAAGATTTATACTTCTCTTAGAAATCTCAGTGTTGGGAGCCTCTGCTACTTTGTGAAGAGCCAGGATGATGCCTGACTTCCCAGGTTTAACTGGTTTTCTTTCCCTCCTCCTTTCCTGCCAGCCTCTTTCCATGACAGCTAGGGGTCAGTCTACCTTCTCTCTGTTCCAAACCTGCGGCCCACTCTGGAAATCCTACCTCACTAGCCCCACTCTGTCTTTTCCCCTCTTTTTCTGTTTTGTTTATTTTGTTTAGTGTTTTTGTTTTTCAAACCTTGGACATTGTCCTCGTTGGAGATTCATTCTTTTATTGAGCAACTTGGGACATAAATCTCTGTAAGACTGGAACTCTGAGGGTACACACAGTCCCTGAGAGGAGACAGGTTTGCCAATAAATAATTAAACTCCAGTGACACAGGCCTGACACGTGAAAAATGTTATGAGAGTCAGTAGATAGGCTCTGGCAGAGAGCCTGAAGAAGCCTCCCAGGGGAGAGAGAAAGAAACATTCAGCATGGGCAAGAAAGGGGAAAGAGTACAGCTGGGAAAACAGGCTATTTTCTCTCTAGGAATCATGGGTGAAACACTAGGCAGTTATAAATAGGTGTGCTTGGGACTTCCCTGGTGGTCTAGTGGTTAAGAATCCGCCTTCTAATGCAGGGGATGCGGGTTCGAACCCTGGTCGGGGAAATAAGATCCCACATATAGTGGGGCAACTAAGCCTGTGCACCAAAACTACTGGGCCTGAGCGCCTCCACTAGAGAGCCTGTGTGCTGCAACAAAAGATCCCATATGCCACAACTAAGACCCAACACAGCCAAAAAAAAAAAAAAAAAAAAGAAAGGTGTGCTTTGCTTGGATAATACACTTGATGAAGATTGCTTTCAGTATAAGATACTAGAGAAAAGTAGAGGAAAATAAGAGTGGAGAATCTGGGGAGAGTGGGAAGCATTTTGTATATATTCTTTTCTAGGTAATTTCAGCTCCTCCCTATACCTTCCAGGGTCATCTTTATGTGAATGATCAGCATTTCCATGTCAGACACTTCTTGACCTCTTGTTCTCAGCTCCAGTTTTCCCTGTTTCTATTTTCGTTCTAATTCTGTCAGTAATTAGCTGTATAAGACAATTTAGTTAATATTGTATACCTTGGTTTCCTTGTCTGAAAAATGGTAATTACCACTCATACATGTTATGAGAATCGAGTTCATAGATGTAAGTGCTTAAACAGAGTTTAATATGTGGTGTTAAACAAATGATAGCTGTTGTTATTATTTATCAAGCATCATCATATGATATTTCACTCATCTCTAATGCGGTAGTAACCTCTTTCAATGCATAGATTATATCTATATCATTCACAGGTTTTAATATAAAAACTAGGCCAAAATAGAGATTTGATGAATGATTGGTAGCTTTAATTTATGTTAATTAAGCTTATTAATTTGATTTTCATTTTCACTACATGACATTTTTCGTGTTGCTTTTCAGCATTTTGTTCATGTTTATGATTTCCTTGGACTACATTACTATAAATATTTAAAGAAATGTAAAGAAATGAATATCATGGATTTTACATTGTTTTAATTTTCTTGCACTTAGCAAAATGTTTCAGCAAACTGTTTTGTGTATAAGGTAACATAGTGTCAGAAAGGGAATTACTTTGGGGGATTTGCCACCTATACCTAGGAATGCTCTGGTAGCCCTGGGCCAACACTGAAGGCAATGTGATGCTGTATAGTCAATTCGTGAGCTAGAGCAGTGCTTGAGTTTATATCTCTGATATATAGGGATGACATACTTTTCCTAATTATTTCTAGAATAATCTCTTTTTCCAGCAAAAGTGGTTTCCAACGCTGGGTGCACATTAGAATCACCTGGGGAGCTTTCAAATTAAGTAAGACTCGGGGGAAGGGGTTGGTATTAGTAGGTTTTAAAAGCTCTGTAGGTGATCCTAGTTGCAGTCAGGTCTGAGAATCACTGCACTACACACCTGTATCCTCTCCTCCTAACTCCCAATACAAGACACCTGTGCAGTGACACGGTTGCCCTGGGAACTCCACGAAGTGCTTAAATAGGCCCCACAGGAAATAAATTCCAAGAAGAAGGCGTTCTTCCTCCATACTGCCCGTCGACTCGAGGCTGCAACTGCGACTCTTCCCTCGGTCTCCAGACTGCCGGCCTGCCTTGCAGATTTCAGACTTATCAGCGCTACGATAGCGTGAGTCAGTTATTTAAAATAAATTTCTCTCTCTCTCACATATCATATTGGTTCTGTTTCTCTACAGAAGCTGACTAAGCTTTAGTCTGACACAGGCTTTATCTTTAAACCTTAGTGCCCAATTTACAGGTGGGCAAACTAAAGCCTGGAAGGATTAAATATCTTGTCCAGGTCTCTCAACTAATGAAAGACTGTGAGTTGTCTAAACTGTCTGGAGACAGAGTTTTGTTCATAGCCCTTTATGGCCAGTGAGAGCATTTGGGAAGCATTGTGTGATATGGTACAAATTAAAATGAAATAGACTTGTAGTGTTTTGAAGATATGACTCAAGGTGTTGTGCTCTCCAGTGCTCGGTCCCACCACAGAGTTTGAATTTACCCCAGTGACTTGTTTAGAGAAACTGACCCTTCAGTGTATCCTTCTTCTTGATAGAAAACACTGCAATGTCTTTATTTTGATGACAACACATTCATTACCAGTATTTCCATCTTTTAAACTGTGAAAAACCCAAGGGTTGGGATAAGGAGGGTTAAAATAAAACAAAACGCTTAAATAGAAAGGACTACCTCAGAACTAATGGGGTTTACACAAGCACAGTTTCTCTCAATATATGCTTGCTTACATAATTTTTGCCCCAACTTGCTGTGTTAGGCCATTTTTACAGCTTTTGAACCAACATGAAGTAGCCTTGTGTTTAGCTGCCTTGTGGAATAGAGTTGTTAATTACCTCATTCACATACCTATGCTATGCACCAGTGAGCCCTAAAATCCCCCAGGTGGACCCAGGCCATCTTTTTTGCCATCTGTTACTCAGGTGCTCTGGAGCACTTATCTTTCTTTTTTTCCTCAATATTTTCCCCATTCTCATTCAGGATGGCATTTACATTTTTATTAAACTGCAAAGTAACAATAAAAACCTAAACAGCCCCCAGAGGAAAAAATGCTTAATCATAACAGTATTGTACAATCTTTATTCATCCTTATGAGGTTCCTCAGCATCATTGTTTTGGTGTTTGTTTATAAATGCATACTTGCTTTGTAGTTAATTATAAAGCTATGAGAGTCTCCTGGTTGAAGCTATTGACTGCAAGCTCATTCCCAGTTCCTTTCTTTAAAACTTAAAAAAAAATTGCTGCCTCTGTTAAAAAATGAGTTGATGAAGTGAGGGGTGACAGAAGGATTACAATATTTATATTCTGGTCTTTGACTTATTACGGATTTTTGAATGAGTTGAAAATATATTTGTATACTCATGCAATGGCTCTCACATTTTTCTATGTATTTCTTCTGGGAACAGTGATGTTTAAACAATGCAACATTGATTGATCCAGCCTTCAACAGAGAATCTTCTATTTATGTCCCAGTTCTCCCACTCTTCCCCTCCCCAAATAGGCCAGAATACATATTATTGGGGAATAAAATATCTACAGGATGATAAACATTATGGTGGATTTCCTATCAGTGTAACTCTACTCACTCTAGTACATGAAGTTAAGTCTGAGTAACTTGCGTTGTTCACGTTTGTTCTAGAAAACTGGGCTGATCTCATTCAGTCTAAAATGATTGAATTGTAGTTGATGTCATCGCCAGTTTTCTGGTTTTTGGTGTTTCGCTGCTGGGTCCTGACCCTTCTTCTATTTGATTTTCAACTGTATTTACCCACTCGTTTGCTCATGTTTGCTCACATGCAGACAGATGAAGGTAGCAACTGTGCACAGTAAGGATTTTGCCTCAGATCAACACATACTCTATAAAACTTCCATACACAACCAGAGAAGAATAGTCATCTGTATATTTCTCTTAATTTAAACCAGCTCATCTTGAAAAGAAATACAGATTTGTATCACTTGTGATTCTAGAAATATTATGGATTTAGTATATTCTATATTCCTTGCGTTTACTACAGTTGGCAAACTTGGCAACCTTCAAGGCTTATTAAATTTGTCGAAGCCTAAGGAAAAGAACAAATATATTGATGAAACTAGACTTTGTAGCGATCACAGAAGATGGCAAATGTAATTGAGCCTGACCTAATGAAAAAAAGTAATGCCGGAGTTAAGATTGAACAGGTATAATACATTTAGCAGCCTGGTTTTCGCAAGCAGTTTTAACCTCACTGTGTTAGGTACATTTCCTTTGGTTGCATACTGGTTAGCAACCTGAGGTGACAATATTACTGATTGAAACCAGTTATGAATGCTTTAAAGCCGCAATGGGAAGTTAGCAACCTGAGGTGACAATATTACTGATTGAAACCAGTTATGAATGCTTTAAAGCAGCAATGGGAAGTTAGCAACCTGAGATGACAATATTACTGATTGAAACCAGTTATGAATGCTTTAAAGCAGCAATGGGAATACTGACACTCCTTGCCGTATGTGGAAGAACTTCTAAACATTCCTGGCCAGTAAAAATTCTTTTACTCTACCTTTAAATTGTTACTTTCTAGAATGAATGAGTGACATTTCCATTTTTACTTGCCTGTTGCATGTGTGTGATATGTCATAGGAAAAATACCAAAGGGCCTGTGGTTTGTGGGCTATTGACCTCCTTGAAGTAAGAGCTGAGTGTGAGTTATATCCTAGTTCTGGCATAAAAATGAGCACATCCTAAGGATATGAACACATATATCACAAATTCTATATGTCAGTTACTTTTGGAAATATATAAAACTGTAATACAACATATTTTACGTCCATGAAAATTCATTATATTCATCAGGTCTTTAATTAGTAAAGTGGTTCTACTTGTGGTAGTGAATCTATGTTGAGATCAATATATATTTATCTTTGTCTCATAGATGCAATAAAAAGAGCAATGTCTCTTTCACAGACACAATGGTCGTCTTGGCCATTAATGAGTGTGATTGAATTTTCTAAACTTGGCAGTGGCATAGTGATGTTTCCATGGTAAGAGGATGACTACTTCATTAGACACAGCAATTCCACCTGAGATGATTTATTCAGAATATAGTATTTTTGGCAAAGTCTGTTTCTGTTATGTGTACAAGTGAGAATTAAATTATACTGAAAAATAAGTCCTAGGAGTCTTTGAAACTATGAGTGTTCTGTTATATTAAAAATCTTAAAAACTTGGTTATTGTTACCTCGAATGTCCTATAAAGTAAATAAGCAACTGAAAACTTTATATTTGGGGTATTTCATCAGAGATACCTCTGTATGAATGTTAATTATATATGACTTTAAAGTAAGCCCCAGAAGAATAAAAGAAAGAATAAAATCAACATTATGTGCTTCCTGATGACATATATTAGGAAATGTACAGTACAACCTATAAAATAGTCTTTCTAAAAGAATTAAATTTAATCAGGTCCCTGGATCTCACCATAAAGGATTACAGTATTAAAATACTTTGATGTGGAAGCTTTCCTGGCTAAAATAGAGTAATGGGAACTAGATTTACCTTCCCGCCTGAAACGGTTAGGTTAGTGCCCCGAGAGTTACTGTAGTGGTATGGGGAAGAGTGACCCGGGCAAAGCTGAGCAGACTCCCTGGGTTGAGGAAGTTGGTGTTGAGGGGAGGAGGAGAGCCTGAGGAAGCTGAGGTAGAGAGATTTCCTAGGGCAGAGTACTGAAGAAAAGACAGCTACACAGAGAACTCCAGGGATCTTGAGAGAGCCACCTCAAGTATCCACCTGAGTATTGATCAGTGCGTATATCTGAGGAAACTATGTGAAGCTGAGAACAAACAACCCAAAAGATTAGAGAGAATAGTGCCTGGTGCTCACACAGTGCTGAGGATGGTGACTTTTCGCATCCACTACAGCAGCAACCTTATACGGAAGGCTCTTGCCTCAGCTGTGGGAAATAATTGAACCTAGATAAGCATTGCATGGGACCTATCTATGTAATTATAATGTCAAGTCCTGAAAATATTGAAATGGTTAATTTTAAACTGCTCCCGTATTTCCAGTCTTGCTTTGCTCCAGTCTCCTCATTTCAACCTTGCTCACAAAATCACAGATGAGATAATGACACTTTTCTAGTTAAAACTATTCAAATGGTCCTCATTTTTCTCCAGAGAAAATTCAAACTACATACAAAATTTAGGAAGTCAGTGGCTGGCCTGTGCTTAACTTTCCCGTCCCATCTCTTTCCTATCACATCATGTGTTGTAAATGATTTCACGTAAGCAGGAGGAAACCATACTCATGTTTAGCCAAGGATTGAGACCTTTAGAGAAATGGAATAGCTACATAAATTGGGGTCACATATAGTGGAGATTTTACAAGGTTTTTTGTTGTCTCCAAATTCTGATAGGGTACTCAGCTACTAACTGCCCTTTCTATTCATGTGGGGTCCACTTGAATTAAGAACGAAAACCAATTATTGCCTTAACATCACTGTGTTGTACTTAGGTTTGCATCATCATTCCATAAGAGCTTAAAATACTGATCTCTTGTACTTCTACTTATCTGGTTCTTAAACCAAACTTGGCACCAACAATTCTGCATCCTTATCCTGCAAAAGAAAGCAGAATCACTGTGTAGCTGTTCTTCAAAAACATTTCTGCATCCAAAATTACAGTCCACATTGCCCGCAGTACTGTATTGCATGTTTTTATAGTTATAAACTTTTTGAAGACAGCTATTTTACATACTATACTTTTAGTCTTTTACTTTTTTCATCTTCTAGTCTTACTAGTCTTCTACCATACTATCTACCTAGCAATTGTAGATAGCATTGTCTGTGATTTAGCAATTAGCATTTTACTAAATATTTGATTAATGAATGATGTTTCCTGCAAAGGAACTTTTTTCTTCCTGTTCATTTTGTTCCTTATCTTTTGATTACTTCTGATTCTTGGCTTATTGATTTTACTCTTTAGGGATCTTAGTCTTATTATTTACCTTATTCTTCCCTAGAAATGCCATCTTTATAGTTTAGGGTCTGAATTCTGAGATGTTATAGACACTAGGATTTCTGAATTATCTGCTCCCAATAGGACACTAATTATATTGAATGAGGCCTTAGCCTATTTTTAAGACCATGCCATAAGTTCATATTTTCCTCTAAAACAAATTTAAATGTTATCAATTGGGATTATAAGGTTATTTATAAAGATTTTATAGATAAGGAAAGTTAATTGTCTTTTTCAAAATCCAATGACTTGTTTGCAGAAGAAACAAGCTTAGGTAAACCCTTTCATTGTGCCATTATTATATGTTCTTGTATTATATTTAGTTCATGGGCAGAACATAGGAGCATGGATTCAATAAGATTTTATTGAGTTCTAGGTATGTTATATTTGAAGGTGAAGATATTCAGAGATTAATGATAATACATTTGGGATTTGTGATCAAGCCACACAAAAGCTTACCTTATATATAATTCCTTTAAAACAAGCTAATGTTGGAAAATACAGACGGAAAACTCAATTTGGTTATTAGATCAGTAGTAATCTAGTATACCTGTTTTTTAGTATCTAAAAAGCATAAGAGATTTCTGCCCCCTAAATAATAATCTAAGAAAGTAGTTTTTAGGTGATTAATATAGAGACATATATAGTGACATTTGATGCATAGACTCCAAATGTAATTTTTCCTTTGATTATGATTTATGAGAAATAATTTGAATGACTAAGAGATTAACTTCAAAGTAGTTGAATGATGTTCTTCAGTGTATCAGAATTATCTTTGTATCAAAATAATGATAGCAGCAAATCACAAAGACCATCTTTGTGACAGCTTAATAACTAGGATGGCCTAGCACTCAAAAGTTGCTTTGTTTTTCTCTTTTTCTATAACTGAATAGGTACAATCTAGATTATCTTAATGAAAGTAGCTGGCAAATAGAATAATAAACACTGTTGTTCGTACTTAAGGACTCTAAAGTAGTTTGACACCTCTGTAGTATACCCATGGGTCCCTTCCAAGTCCTGATAGATGCCCCAGCAATGCCTTCACATAAGCACATGTTCATATTTCTTATTTTAAATTTGTAACATAATACTATGTCTTTTCTCATTTAAGTAATCACTTTCATACCCAAATTTGTTTTCATAAGTTTATAGTCTTTTACACACTCCCCCAAAACTGAGGATCCTTTAGCATCTCCAAACCTGAATTTACCCCTGATTGTGTATATGAATTGTGTGGCAAACATTGCTATTTAGCTGCATAATATCTCTTCCTCCCTTCTTACTAACAGAACATGGATTTTGTTTGGGAATGAAATTAATTTTGTTAAATCTACATTCTGCCCCTCATTGTTATTACAGATAGATAGGTAACAAAAGTTGAGCTCAAAACCCAAGGGAAGTTTTCTGTGGATCCTGGGTTATCAAGATGAAAAATCAACTTCTGTCTTGTTTCTTATTCCTGCCTAGCAGTAGGAGGCAGTAGATGAAACGGTTGTTTTCTTACAAGGAGACAACTATGAGACTGAAAATCTCATACTAAGCAAAGACATAGGGATAAGGAACATCAATGAGCCACTACACCTATACTGTTTCTCTCCAGGCTTTTTATTAAGTGAATACGTAAATGTCCATTTGGGTAAGCCAGTATAGTTGGGTTTCTGTTAAACACAGTGCAATGCAAGACCAATCTGTTACAAACTGCTATTTAACCTTTGGTTTCTCTGTTTTGCAACTTTCAGTTTTCCCATGACTTGACAGTGTCAGTCTAGTGCAGGCCCCAAATCAAGCAAGCTTATGTTAATTGAATGCAGAATATAATCACAAGGTAAATACAGAATTTTGCTTCTGCCCCCTTACTACCTTGAAAGGAAAATGTTTTGACTTTACAAAATAATGTAACTTACTGGCTGGCTTCTTTGCCTATGGAATATTGAATATTTGGTGTTAAGGTTATAACCCAAATTTACTGTAACGTCAGCTAGGTTACACAGGGCAGATAAATTAGACAAGGACCATAGCATTTGGCTTAAATATTTGACCCTGGGATGCTTTAACAGTGAGTGTAAGAGTGGTAGGTTGGATATTTAAAATTATGCCCCATTACTGAAACTGTAGAAAACTGAAATTCAAAAGGAATGAATGTTAGTGCCATGTAAGTTAGCTCCATATATATTGCCATGGCTGTGTTTTTTGCAATTATTAGATTTAATTCTTAATTTTTCACATGTGTGAATAGAATCCATTTTAGGCTGGGAAGGAAAGATTCCTAAAGCCAAATATTTCTTCTCTCACTGTATTAATACTGACAAATGTTAACATATTTGGTAAACACTGGCAAACTGGGCAAAGGCTCAACTATGATGAAGTTATCAAATTGGTACATGTTATAAAGACAACCAAATTCTGAAGAGAAAAATCTGAGAGACACAGCTAAGAAGTTGTGACTCAGTTTCCATAAATATCTTGACATGTATCAATTGATGGATGAAATCTAGCAAAGTGTAATGAAAAATATTGAAACCAGCACTTGAGTTAAAATAACAAGCACAGTGATAATGAGAGAAAGTCAACATCAGTCAAAAAAAAAAAATCAGTTGAACAACACCATCTAAATATGTAAATACACATAAAATTCCAAGCCATTACAATTTGGAGACCTTGTGAGTTAAAAACAGAACGTAGAGAAAACACTTGGAGATTCGGTTGGTCGCCAGCTCTATTTGACTCGTCAGTGTCAGGACTGTGATTTTAAAAAAATTAAAAAAATCAAGTGTGCTCTAAGGCTGATTTAATAAAGAACAAGGGGAAGTTCAGAGTTATTCTCTAATCCAATCTGGTGGTCTCAAAGTTCATTTTGCCATATCAGCAGCCTCAGTAACATCTGGGAAATTACTACAAATATAAATTTTTGCCACTACCTCCTCTCTCCGCTACCAGGGAATCAGAATTACTGCAGGTGGGGCCCAGTCATCTTCAGTTAACAAAAGCCTTCCAGGTGATTTTTTTTAATTTTATTATTATTTTTAATAGATCTTTATTGGAGTATAATTGCTTCACAATACTGTGTTAGTTTCTGTTGTACACCAAAGTGAGTCAGCCATATGCATACACGTGTCCCCATATCCCCTCCCTCTTGAGCCTCCCTCCCACCCTCCCTATCCCACCCCTCTTGGTTGTTGCAAAGCACCGAGCTGATCTCCCTGTGCTATGCTGCTGCTTCCCATTAGCTAAGCATTTTTACATTTGGTGGTGTATATATGTTGATGCTACTCTCACTTTGCTCCAGCTTCCCCCTCCCCCACACCATGTCCTGAAGTCCATTCTCTGTGTCTATGTCTTATTCTGCCCTGCCACTGGGTTCATCAGTACCATTTTTTTTAGATTCCATATATATGCCTTAGCATACAGTATTTGTTTTTCTCTTTCTGACTTACTTCACTCTGTATGACAGACTGTAGGTCATCCACCTCAATACAAATAACTCAATTTCGTTTCTTTATATGGCTGAATAATATTCCATTGTATATATGTGCCACATCTTCTTTATCCATTCATCTGTTGAAGGACACTTATGTGGCTTCCATGTCCTGGCTATTGTAAATAGTGCTGCAATGAACATTGTGGTACATGTCTCTTTTTGAATTATGGTTTTCTCAGGGTATATGCCCAGTAATGGGACTGCTGGGTTGTATGGTAGTTCTATTTTTAGTATTTTAAGGAACCTCCATACTGTTCTCCATAGTAGCTGTATCAATTTACATTCCCACCAACAGTGCAAGAGGGTTCCCTTTTCTCCACACTCTCCAGCATTTATTGTTTGTAGATTTTTTGATGATGGCCATTCTGACCAGTGTGAGGTGATACCTCATTGTAGTTTTGATTTGCAATTCTCTAATGATTAGTGATGTTGAGCATCCCTTCATGTGTGTGTTTGGCAATATGTATATCTTCTTTGGAGAAATGTCTGTTTAGGTCTTCTGCCCATTTTTGGATTGGGATGTTTGTTTTTTTGATAGTGAGGTGCATGAGCGGCTTGTATATTTTGGAGATTAATCCTTTGTCAGTTGCTTCATTTGCAAATTTTTTCTCCTGTTCTGAGGGTTGTCTTTTCATCTTGTTTATGATTTCCTTTGTTGTGCAAACTTTTAAGTTTCATTAGGTCCCATTTGTTTATTTTTGTTTCCATTTCTCTAGGAAGTGAGTCAAAAAGGATCTTGCTGTGATTTATGTCATAAAATGTTCTGCCTATGTTTTTCTCTAAGAGTTTTATAGCGTCTGGCCTTACATTTAGGTCTCTAATCCATTTTGAGTTTATTTTTGTGTATGGTGTTAGAGAGTGTCTAATTTCATTCTTTTACATGTAGCTGTCCAGTTTTCCCAGCACCACTTATTGAAGAGGCTGTCTTTTCTCCATTGTATATTCTTGCCTCCTTTATCAAAGATAAGATTACCATATGTGCATGGGTTTATCTCTGGGCTTTCTATCTGTTTCATTGATCTATATTTCTGTTTTTGTGCCAGTACCATACTGTCTTGATTACTGTAGCTTTGATCTATAGTCTCAAGTCCAGGAGCCTGATTCCTCCAGCTCCGTTTTTCTTTCTGAAGATTGCTTTGGCTATTTGGGGTCTTCTGTGTTTCCATACAAATTGTGAAATTTTTTGTTCTAGTTCTGTGAAAAATGCCATTAGTAGTTTGATAGGGCTTGCATTGAATCTGTAGATTGCTTTGGGTAGTAGAGTCATTTTCACAATGTTGATTCTTCCAATCCAGGAACATGGTATATCTCTCCATCTATTTGTATCATCTTTAATTTCTTTCATCAGTGTGTCATAATTTTCTGCATACAGGTCTTTTGTCTCCTTAGGTAGGTTTATTCCTAGGTATTTTATTCTTTTTGTTGCAGTGGTAAATGGGAGTGTTTCCTTAATTTCTCTTTCAGATTTTTCATCATTAATGTATAGGAATGCAAGAGATTTCTGTGCATTAATTTTGCACCCTGCTACTTTACCAAATTCATTAATTAGCTCTAGTAGTTTTCTGGTCGCATCTTTAGGATTCTCTTTGTATAGTATCATGTCATCTGCAAACAGTGACAGTTTTACTTCTTCTTTTCCAATTTGGATTTCTTTTATTTCTTTTTCTTCTCTGATTGCTGTGACTACAACTTCCAAAACTATGTTGCATAATAGTGGTGAGAGTGGGCATTCTTGTCTTGTTCCTGATCTTAGTGGAAATGGTTTCAGTTTTTCACCATTGAGAATGATGTTGGCTGTGGGTTTGTCATATAAGGCCTTTATTATGTTGAGGTAAGTTCCCTCTATGCCTACTTTCTGGAGGGTTTTTATCATAAATGGGTGTGGAATTTTGTCAGAAGCTTTTCCTGCAACTATTGAGATGATCATTTGGTTTTCCCCCTTCAATTTAATATGGTATATCACATTGATTTTGCGTATATTGAGGAATCCTTGCATTCCTGGGTTAAACCCCACTTGATCTTGGTGTATGATCCTTTTAATGTGGTGTTCGATTCTCTTTGCTAGTATTGAGGATTTTTGCATCTATATTCATCAGTGATATTGGCCTGTAGTTTTCTTTTTTTGTGACCTCTTTGTCTGGTTTTGGTATCATGGTAATGGTGGCCTCATAGAATGAGTTTGGGAGTGTTCCTCCCTCTGCTATGTTTTGGAAGAGTTTGAGAAGGATAGGTGTTAGCTCTTCTCTAAATGTTTGATAGAATTCACCTGTGAAGTCAACTGGTCCTGGGCTTTTGTTTCTTGGAAGATTTTAAATCACAGTTTCAATGTCATTCCTTGTGATTGGTCTGTTTATATTTTCTATTTCTTCCTGGTTCAGTCGTGGAAGATTGTGCTTTTCTAAGAATTTGTCCATTTCTTCCTGGTTGTCCATTTTATTGGCATATTGTTGCTTGTAGTAATCACTCATGATCCTTTGTATTTCTGCAGTTTCAGTTGTTACTTCTCCTTTTTCATTTCTAATTCCATTAAGTCTTCTCCCTTTTTTTCTTGATGAGTCTGGCTAATGGTTTGTCAATTTTGTTTATGTTCTCAAAGAACCAGCTTTTAGTTTTATTGGTCTTTGCTATCATTTCCTTCATTTCTTTTTCATTTATTTCTGATCTGATCTTTATGATTTCTTTCCTTCTACTAACTTTGGGTTTTTTCTGTTCTTCTTTCTCTAATTGCTTTAGGTGTAAGGTTAGATTGTTTATTTGATATGTTTCTTGTTTCTTGAGGTAGGATTGTATTGCTATAAACTTCCCTCTTAGAACTGTTTTTTCCTGCATCCCATAGGTTTTGTGTTGCCGTGTTTTCATTGTCATTTGTTTCTAGGTATTTTTTGATTTCCTCTTTGGTTTCATCAGTGATCTCTTGGTTATTTAGTAGTGTATTGTTTAGTCCCCATGTGTTTGTATTTTTTTACAGATATTTTCCTGTAACTGATATCTAGTCTTATAGTGTTGTCATCAGAAAAGATACTTGATACGATTTCAATTTTCTTAAATTTACCAAGGCTTGATTTGTGACCCAAGATATGATCTATCCTGGAGAGTGTTCCATGAGCACTTGAGAAGAAAGTGTATTCTGTTGTTTTTGGAAGGAATGTCCTATAAATATCAATTAAGTCCATCTTGTTTAATGTATCATTTAAAGCTTGTGTTTCCTTATTTATTTTCATTTTGGATGATCTGTCCATTGGTGAAAGTGGAGTGTTAAAGTCCCCTACTATGATTGTGTTACTGTTGATTTCCCCTTTTATGGCTGTTAGCATTTGCCTTACGTATTGAACTGCTCCTATGTTGGGTGCATATATATTTATAATTGTTATATCTTCTTCTTGGATTGATCCCTGATTATTATGTAGTGTCTTTCTCTGTCTCCTATAACATTCTTTATTTTAAAGTCTATTTTGTCTGATATAAGAATTGGTACTGCAGCTCTCTTTTGATTTCCATTTGTATGGAATATCTTTTTCCATCCCCTCACTTTCAGTCTGTATGTGTCCCTAGGTCTGAAGTGGGTCCTTTTTTGACAGCATATATATGGGTCTTGTTTTTGTATCCATTCAGCTTGTCTATGTCTTTTGGTTGGAGCATTTAATCCATTTACATTAAAGTAGTTATCAGTATGTATGTTTCTATTACCATTTTGTTAATTGTTTTGGGTTTGTTATTGTAGGTCTTTCCCTTCTCTGGTGTTTCCTGCCTAGAGAAGTTCCTTTAGCATTTGTTTTAAAGCTGGTTTGGTGGTGCTGAATTCTCTTAGCTTTTGTCTGTAAACGTTTTAATTTTTCTGTCAAATCTGAATGAGATCCTTGCTGCGTAGGGTAATCTTGGTTGTAGGTATTTCCCTTTCATCACTTTAAATATGTCCTGCCGCTCCCTTCTGGCTTGCAGAGTTTCTGCTGAAAGATCAGCTGTTAACCTTTTGGGGATTCCCTTGTGTGTTATTTGTTGCTTTTCCCTTGCTGCTCTTAATATTTCTTCTTTGTATTTAATTTTTGATAGTTTGATTAATATGTGTCTTGGTGTGTTTCTCCCTGGATTTATTCTGTATGGGAGGGACTCTCTGCACTTCCTGGGCTTGATTTACTATTTTCTTTCTCATATTAGGGAAGTTTTCAACTATTCTTTTCAAATATTTTCTCAGTCTCTTTCTTTTTCTCTTCTTCTTTTGGGACCCCTATAATTCAAATGTTGTTGCATTTAATGTTGTCCTAGAGGTCTCTGAGACTGTCCTCAATTCTTTTCATTCTATTTTCTTTCTTCTGCTCTGCAGTAGTTATTTTCACTATTTTATCTTCCAGGTCACTTATGCATTCTTCTGCCTCAGTTATTCTGCTATTGATTCCTTCTACAGAATTTATAATTTCATTTATTTTGTTGTTCATCATTGTTTGTTTGCTCTTTAGTTCTTCTAGGTCCTTGTTAAACGTTTCTTGTATTTTCTCCATTCTATTTCCAAGATTTTGGATCATCTTTACTATGATTATTTTGAATTATTTTTCAGGTAGACTGCCTATTTCCTCTTCATTTGTTTGGTCTGGTGAGTTTTTACCTTGCTTCTTCATCTGCTGTGTATTTCTCTGTCTTCTCATTTTGCTTAAGTTATTGTGTTTGGGGTCTCCTTTTTGCAGGCTGCAAGTTCGTAGTTCCCATTGTTTTTGGCATTTTCTCCCATTGGGTAAGTTTGGTTCAGTGTGTAGGCTTCCTGGTGGAGGGGACTGGTGCCTGTGTTCTGGTGGATGAGGTTGGATCTTGTCTTTCTGGTGGGCAGGACTGTGTCCGGTATTGTGTTTTGGTGTGTCTTGAACTTATTATGATTTTAGGCTGCCTCTCTGCTGTTCCTGTCTTGCTAGTTGTTTGACATAGGGTGTCCAGCAGTGTAGATTGCTGGTCGTTGAGTGGAGCTGGGTCTTAGTGTTGGGATGGAGATCTCTGGGAGACCTTTTCCATTTGATACTACATGGGGCCAGGAGGTCTCTGGACCAATGTCCTGAGCTTGGATCTCCCACCTCAGAGGTTCAGGTCTGACACCCAGCCAGAGCATCAAGACTCTGTCAGCCACACAGCTCAGAAGAAAAGGGAGAAAAAAATAAAGAAAGAAAAATAAATAAAGTTATTAAAATAAAATTATTAAAAATAAAAAATTAAAAATCAATAAAAGAAAGAGAGCAACCAAGCCAAAAAACAAATCCATCAATGATAAGAAATGCTAAAAACTATACTAAAAAAAAAAAAAAAAAAGACAGTACCCTAGGACAAATGGCAAAAGCAAAGTTGTACATCCAAAATCACACAAAGAAGCATATACATACACTCACAAAAAGAGAAAAAGGAAAAAAATATATATATATTAAAAAATATGAAGAAAACAACAACATCAATAAAGAAGTCTACCAATGATAATAAGCTCTAAATATTAAACTAAGAAACATAAAACCAGAAACAAATTAGATGCAGAAAGTAAACCCAAGTCTACAGTTGCTCCCAAAGTCCACTGCCTCAATTTTGGAATGATTCATTGTCTATTCAGGTGTTCCAGAGATATAGGGTACATCAAATTGATTGTGGGGATTTAATCCACTGCTCCTGAGGCTGCTTGGAGATATTTCCCTTTCTCTTCTTAGTTCACACAGCTCCTGAGGTTCAGCTTTGGATTTGACCCCACCTCTGCATCTAGGTCTCCTGAGGGTGTCTGTTCCCTGCTCAGTCAGGACGGGGTTAAAGTAGCAGCTGGTTAGGGGGCTCTGGCTCATTCAGCACGGCGGGAGGGAGGCGTACGGAATGCGGGGTGAGCCTGCGGCTGCAGAGGCCAGCATGACATTGCAACAGCCTGATTCATGCCGTGTGTTCTCCCGGGGAAGTTGTCCCTGGATCACAGGACCCTGGCAGTGGCGGGCTACTCAGGATCCTGGGAGGGGAGGTGTGGATAGTGACCTGTGCTTGCACACAGGCTTCTTGGTGGCTGCAGCAGCAACCTTAGAGTCTCATGCCTGTCTCTGGTGTCCGTACTGATAGCTGCAGCTCACGCCTGTCTCTGGAGCTCGTTTAGGCAGTGCTCTGAATCCCCTCTCCTCATGCACCTTGAAACAGTGGTCTCTTGCCTTAGACCATTCACTCTAAGGCAGTTCCAGACTTTTCCTCGGACTCTCTCCTGGCTAACTATGTCGCTCTAGCCCCCTTCAAGCTGTGTTCACGCAGCCAACCCCAGTCCTCTCCCTGGGATCTGACCTTGGAAGCCCGATCCTCAGTTCCCAGCCCTCACCCACCCCGGTGGGTGAGCAGACAAGCCTCTCAGGCTGGTGAGTGCTGGTTGGCACCGATCCTCTGTGTGGGAATCTCTCTGCTTTGCCCTCTGCACCCCTGTTGCTGCGCTCTCCTCCGTGGCTCTGAAGCTTCCCCCCCGCCCCCGCCCACCCCGTATCTCTGCCAGTGAAGGGGTTTCCTAGTGTGTGGAAACTTTTCCTCCTTCACAGCTCCCTCCCAGAGGTGCAGGTCCCATCCATATTCTTTTGTCTGTTTTTCCTTTTTTCTTTTGCCCTACCCACGTACGCGGGGTGTTTCTTGCCTTTTGGGAAGTCTGAGGTCTTCTGCCAGCGTTCAGTAGGTGTTCTGTAGGAGTTGTTTCACATGTAGATGTATTTCTGATACATTTGTGGGGAGGAAGGTGATCTCCATGTCTTGCTCCTCCACCATCTTGAAGGTGCCTCCTATCTTCTGTTTGTTTATTTTTTAAATGTATTTTTATTTATTTATTTTATGCATTGCATCTTGTTGCTGTGCTTGAGATTTCTCTAGTTGTGGCGAGAGGGAGCTCAGAGTTGGGGAATTTAAGACCATTATTTGTAAAATTTTAAAAACAGCATATGAAAGAAATATATTTCCCATATTCTTAACAATTAAAATATAGAGTTTAAAAAATTCAAACTATATATAAAGACAAAAATAACTTTTTCTTGCTCACCTCTCCTGTTCTCTCCATAAGTAACCACTATTAATATTTTCCTGTGTTTTATTTCAAAATGCATATGCAAAGAAAAATCTACAAACATACATGTTTACATACACATCATGACTCTTTTTTACACAGAAAGCATCATACCATACAGTTTTGTAGTTTGCCTTTCTCCTGTCATAGATATCTCATATTTTTAAAGAACAGGTCTTCCATTGATAGCTAGAATCTATCACCTTTTGTTGGGTGCTTTATCAATAAATATATCCATAGATTAATATGGAATTATTAGGTCATTAGTAAGTATATATTTTTGATACAAGTAGCCCTCAAAGAGTTACACTAATTTGTATCTCACCAACAATGAATGAGTGTGTTTTTAATTGGATATTGCATAGACGGTAAGTAAAGGTACTGACTGACTTTTTGTTTTAAATTGATGCCTATCATGGCAATGAGGAAGGAATATGTTGATCTTTCTAAAGTTTTATAAAGCTCTGATAATTATTTTTAATATCATGATTATGCTATGATTTCTATAAATGGTAAATGTTAATATGATATAGTAACTTTCAAAGCATTTTCTAGTGTATATTGAGGATCTGAATGCTAGAATTTGCTTGATATAACAGGAGCTGAACAGTAACCTTAAATTAAGTTTATAAATAGAGTCTGAATGCTCAGAAGGGGTAGGAGTCTGGGGCTTCAAAGGGGAGGAAGATAATTCACAGGAAGACGAGGTAAACAAATGTTTACCATGCTATGCAGATAATTTATATACGAGAGCCTTATCTCTACTAATAGCTCTCTTCCTGATACAGCTCCCCCTACCCCTGTCTAGACTCTTTTAGGCAGTTAAGGGAGAGTAAGAAGTTTTTCCTGAGTCTGCTCGGTCTTAATTGCCTTCAGCTCAAAACATTCCACATGCCAAAGTGGCATATTTTGTAGATGGCATATTCTATTCCTCAGTTATGCAAGATGAATGGGTTCTGGAGATCTAATGTACAGCATGGTGACTACAGTTAATCATACCATATTATATCCTTGAAATTTGCTAAGAGGGTAAATCTTAAGTGTTCTTACCACAAAAAAGATGGTTACTAAGTGAGGTGATAGGTATGTTAATTAGCTTAATTGTGGTGATCATTTTACGATGTATACATATATCAAAACATCAACCTGTGCACCTTAAATGTATATAATTCCTATTTATCAGTATAACTTAAAATGTAAAGAAAGATATTTTAACACAAGAGTGAGTCTGTTGAGCATATTGACCTAAGGTGTAGACATTGGAGAGCTTGAAGGCTGGCATGGAACTACATTTGAGGAAGTATTTGCCTGTTACTTGTGCCAAGTGCCATATAGCCTGAGTGAATATCTAGCATTATTGTCAAGAGATGCTGCAGTCAAAGGCAGGGAAATGGGAGTGAAAATAGAACACAATGACTATTTGACCCCCCCCAAGCAAGAAACAAAGTCAGTATACAGTGGAAAAACCAGATCCAGAATTCAGTAAAAGAAAGTGGCCAAGAAAGTGAACAAGGGTCAAGAAGGAGGTAGGCATGAGGACTTAAAGGAACCATGAGGCTTCAATGAGGAGGTTGGCTTTCAGTTATATTTCATGGGTAAAAGTAGCTTCCTATTCGTTTTCTTTTATACTTCCAGAGAAGAAGGTCTTTATGCATGTTTAGGTGTCATGTCAAAACACTGCAGCAAGGAACCTTCTTTTTTTAATGTCTACTTTTCAAGTCAGAATATGTTAGTACTGTGAGAGTGCATCTAATCCATTTATCCATTGGCTGATCTCATATTTTCATGTGAGATGTCCCAACAATCACCTTTACAGAATGCAGAGACTGGAAAAGCAAATTGAAGGCCTAGTACTAAATACTTTATATGCAATAATACATCAGCTAGTTTAACCCCTAAACAACTCTACAACTCTAGGTGATAATATCTTTCTTTTGCATGGAAATGGCCATATGTAAAGGCACTTAATTTATTTATATTTATTGGTATTTGTATAGTTTCTTAAATCAAACTATAAATTCAACAGATGCAGAGATAATGGTTTAAATTTCTTGGGGCTTCTGCCCATTGCCTACCATTACTGTTCTGTATTCCAAGGCCCCTCCTGGGTGAGTCCTCCTATGAGTTTGATATTTTTAAAAATGCTTAGTCTTTGAGTGGGGATGCATTTGTGGATATCAAGGTTGATTATATGACCCCCTTCTTTATCCCCAAAGTTTCTCACTTCTCTATTTCAATAGCAAACTGAGTCACAATGCACAAATGCTAGTTCTTGTGGCTATATACAGTTAACAAGATACCAATGGGAAAGTTTTATTTGTTGGGGTTTTGTTTGGTTTTATTTTTTAAGTCCATATCTGTGTGTCAAACTCAGAAGTTAAATAAGAATTTTGAATGCGATATTTCAGACTCTGCATTATATATCACAAAGGGACACGATATATCGATATGAAAAATACATTTCAATTATTTTCTGAACAGAAGAATAAATTATTCACTATTATTCAACTGTAGACTTGGTGTCAGGTTAAGAAAAACTGAAATCAAGATTTCTTTAAATAAAAAAAAAAAGGAATGTAGTTGGGTATTAAAACAAACCTCCCTAGGTGAATTCAGGATGGGATAAATACCCTAACTTTGGCCTGCATGTGCTCTATGGGGTCCTGTTATTTTGCATTTTCCTGAGTTAGTTTCTGGCTATGGGTTAAGGTTGACATGCAGGACAACCAAGTAGATAATTAGGTTTACTTTAGAGACAACCTAACACAATGCTGAGTTAGGCTCCAGTCTTTGGGTTTTAAGAGCGACTCATAAAATGCAGTTCCAAAGGTACTTGAAATAGGCATGTAATCATTTTTCAAACCTTCTCCTCTTTCAAGAACACTCTTGAATATATCTGTCTAAATCAGAGTGTTATGTCTAATACTAGAGTATGCAATAATGGAAAGACAAGAATCATCTCCTCATCCATAATACAAATGTTTCTTAAAATGCTAAAGAACTATGTAGCAATAATATTTTAATACATTTTCTCACACCTCATACAACTTTACAGATATAACCTTACTCTTAGATACCTAAGAATGTGTTGTGGTATCTTCCCTTTATTGAATATAGGAATAGAGACATATCTGGGAAGACAGAGTTTAAGCTGTATTATTCTAAGTGTTCAGAAACAACCAGATAACCATTAAACATAGATACATAGGTAGCTATATACATGCATGTACTTTTTGTTTGCATCTTCACATAGTGTAAGTATGTTGACTCAGTAGCAGCGTTAGAAATAAGATAGATTTTCTCTGTCACATTTTGAACAAAGCAACTTATGTTTAGTCTCAGATCCTTGATAATACTGTACATGATTCACACTTTTACTAAGGAGTCCACTTTTACAGCATACGGTCAGATATTTATGTGCCACAGTATAAACACAAACTGTATTCTTTTAGAGGCAGAGGGGATCGGAAGCGACACTTAGGCCAGGGCAAGATAGCATAATAAAACGAATATGAGCTCTGGATTCAGAAGATCTGTATTTGAATATCACTCATGCTGATTCCTATTAGCTGTATGGCCTGTTGTGCCACTTTCTCCGCCATCTCCTTTGCAAGACTTGATTTAAACGTTAGAGATAGCTTAGGTAGCAGGTTTGGAATCATACCAGGTACATAGTAGATGCCCCTTATTCCCTCTGCCTTTTTCTTTAAAATATTTTCACTGTTCTTTTTGATGTTTTAGAGACCTAGAACAGTTGTGTGTCAGAGGAATTGGGGGGATGTGTGAGATGGATTTGCCTGTTTGTGGGAACCAGTCTTTCAGTGTTAAGATTGATAAAGCTTAAACAAGGCAAAAATAGGTTGCTCAGTAAAGGATATACCTTAGCAAACAACCAAGAAAACACCTGCACTTGAAAAGAAAACCTTGAAGTGTAAATCTGTACTCTTCCTGAAGGAGCATATCAAGACTCGTATCTATACAATAATAAGTAATTACTGAAAATTCTAGTGACATTGAATAGTTGACTGATTTGAAGAAGACAATCCCAGAACATTTGGTGTCTTAGATTATTCTCATTAAGCTCCAAAAGAGTTCTGGCTGCTCGGCTCCTGTAGATAGGTGCCCAAGAGGGCTTGACTGAGCTAAGTTTAACTATTAGTTACCTCCTGACGATTTCATGGCTGTCGCCACTCAGCAGGGGCCTGCAGGCTGTTTTAATTTTGCTCCACTTGTTGTCTTAAACCATCTCCTGGGACTGCATGTGAATTGTTATCCAAAGTGACAGTGCCTCTCGTCACTGACAATTTTTTTATTCCTTCAGACTGAGAATGATAACCTTTTCCCCTGTATAAACGAGCCTGAGAAGTAATTATATTTTATGATGACATTGAGCTGAGATGTCCATTCATTCCCAGATTGTCTCAAGTTTCAATCCTGTAGGGAGATAACTTCCTTAGTTTCTGGCAGCCTAACTAGATTTTCCAGGTTACATTCGATGGCATTACCTACATTATGCATTTAGCTTGATATTATGGAGCACTATTGTATATCCCCTTAGCTTCCTAAAAGGGACAGAAAACATTTCTACATGATAAGAAAATGTTAAAATAGAGGGAAAATACTTTGTCAGTCTGGGCCATGCATGTCTTTTCCGTTTGTTTATATCTTCCTGGAGTCCTCAAAAATACCTATGCTCAAAAAGATTGGCTTATTTAGTCAATTCTGTAAATTCTCATCTTTATACTGGGGGCGTGGGGTGACAAAGACTACTGAGAACTTTTCCTGACACAAATAAATACTTACTCCCTTGTAGAAAAAATTGGGGCCAGCAAAACTTATGAACCAAAGTTTAAAATGAGAAGCCTAGAAGACCTAAAATGTTGCCATCAAGTAAGAATAATTAAAAAGGATGTACTGATAGTCCTAAGAGGTTTCAGAGGTCTTTAAAATTAATATAGAAGTCTCTAAAACTTTATTTTTTCTATTGTATATTCTGCGTGTAGAATATTTTTACTGGAACTTTCTGTCTTCTCCCCATGTCCAGGTTTATATGCAATTTTAGTTTTCTTTAAAAAATTGCATTCCTCTGTTATTTTGCATGTATCTTCCTAACCACCATATTTTTTTTCAAGGTGATTTTCATGGCATCTTTGTTTTCCCTTTTTCCTTTTGGTAAGCATATGTATCTTGACTGTAAAATGTACATATGCCGTTGTACGGTGATGGGGGAGGCTCTGCTGTATTAAATAGAAATGCACTGCTCTTTATTCTCAAGAGTAACTTGGTATAGTTCATTTGTTTCCTTTCTGTGGCATATGCATTGTCATGCAAATTGTTAAATTAGTTTTTTAGCTGCTTGTTATTTTTCTTATATACACTTATACCTTTATTATAGTGATCCATATTGATTTCAACTTCTGTGCATTTCTTTCCCATTCTTTTTATTTCTCCTTTTAGACAGGACAGTCTGACATCTTCAGTACATGTGGATAGACACTGCATTATAGGTGTACTCTTAAGTTTCATGTGATTTAATATGTTAAACTCTGTACTACCTTGATTCCTGGAGTAATTGAAAATCAGCATTTGTTTTTAATGCAACCAACATTGTACAAGATAGTAAAGAGAATCCCAAAGTCCTGAAATAATAGACATTGGTGCCATCTATATAGAAACCTGGAGAGAATATGAAGTAAGTAGAGGTTTGGATTTAAAACAATCTATAGAAATTGAAATGAGATGATTAGTCAAATTTGTGATTTTTCTTTCCATTTAGAAGTATTTAGAATTACTTTTATTCACTCTTAGAATTAATATTTAATGTAAATCATTACTCTGGGTTTATCAATATGATGCATATTTGATTATAAATATATTAAGCATATTCATTGATACACATTGGGGTTAAATGTAAAATGTGGGATCTAGACTGTGATTGCATAAGATTATGAAATCAAATCTGGTGAATAAGTTAACCATTCTGTTTAATTTCACAACCATTTTGACTTACCAGTCCCCAAATAGAGTGGCTTCTTGGTGTGACTAGAATGGCCAATTAAAAAGCACATTAGCTAGTCAACTGATTGCTTTGAATTGCTAAATTTGATCTCTTCAGTATACGAGTCTGAATATATTGTTTTTTAAATTTTCCAAACTCCTCTATATTCAGAAATATATCTTGTATTAGGAAGAATTTTTATTTAAGCAATAATGTGTTTTGACAGATTTGCTCCGGAGAAACTGAGGATATAAACAAGTTTCTATACATAATCATTGTTCTTTCAAATTTCATGCTTTGTCAGTAATAACAAATCATAAGTTCTAAACTTGAAAATGTTTACTTAGCCTAAAGTTCTCAAATTTTCCACAAAGAACAAGGAAACAATCTTTGTTTGTTGCAGTAATCATTTGTGAGCCCCATTCTTTGATAAATAGGGGATTATTTTGTGGGTACAAACTAGTCATATAACACAAATCTTCCCTGGACATGGAAGAAAAATATTTTTAAAGAATGAATTTGCAACTTGGAAATGCAGAAATCTTGATTCATCTTATATAGGTGAGCAATTCATTACAAAGGTTTGTGTTAATATACAGCAAAATATGACTCACTCTGTGATTTTGCTGAGCTTAGTTTTTGTGGAAAAAGCAGATTGTGTTTGATTCCTGATGAGTGAGGATGGTAGGAGCAGCCTAGCCAGATCCTTACATCACCTTTGGAATTATGTCTCTTTTTTAAAAAAAATTTTTTAGGTAAAAACTATATTTTGTTCTTTTTAAATTAAATAGTTGTCTTTAGTTGTCTTTTTTTTCTTCCTTGATGTCTTTACTGAGTGTAACAATAATGTGTCTTAAAAGAGGGCAAAGTCATAAAATACTTGGAAGAAAATGTGCAGCCAGCAAGTCACGGGATAAAAGGAGACTGAGTCAAACCAGCGTGAAGCAGTTAGTTTCTGATTGCCGCAGTTGATAACGTTAAGGAAAGTTTATTTATGAGGAACTTGTGAAAAAAATGATTTGAGGCAAATTCCTCACAGTTAATATGGTCATGGTTGATTTTTAAATCAGTACTTAAAAATCTTATCAGTGGCATTTTCTGTACTTTACACCCCTAAATCTCATTATTCTTTCTCAGCATGAAGTAGGTAGTAACATACCATCTACTGATGCCAAGGTAATCAAAGATTTTTCCTGCTTTGTTGCTTCATTTTTAAAAACATTTTAATATAATTTTTAAAGGTTATACTCCATTTACAGTTATTATAAAATATTGGCTATATTTCCTGTTAAACCATTGTCTTTTTTAAAAAATAACTTCTCTCCTTTGTTGGATGTCCTCCTTAAGGAGTTGACCAAGGAAGCAGGTTTACGAATTAGGCGTTCTGAGGTATTACTTATCTAACGTATCTTGATGCTACTTTCACCCTTGAGGGTAGATTGCCTGTAATAAAATTCTCAGGTGAAAATAATTTTCCCCTCAAATTTTGAAGTCATTTTGTTGTCTCATAGGCGCTTGTTGTGATTCACAAATTTAATTCTTAATGATTTCTGGCTTTTATACTTTGTATGAAAATCCTTACCAATTTTACCCTTAACAATGCTCTAAGAAGATATGGCATAATTTCTTAGCCATTTTGTTTAATATCATAATTATGTCATTGGTTCATATTATTTATTGCATTTGACACTTAGTTGTTGCCTTTTGAACTGAAATATTACATCTTCAGTTCTAGGAAGTTTCCTTTATTATTTCTTTGATAATTTTAAGACTTCCATTTATCTTCTATTTTAGTTAGCAGTTGCTATGTAGCAGACCACCCCCAAACAGCATCTTAAAGCAATGCTCATTTATCTTTTCTCACCTCTCTGCTTTCATACTGTGGCTTGACTGACTTGATATGGCTTAGCTGAATGACTCTGCTTTATAGTTAAAAGGTCTGTGAGTCAGCTACTTTGACTGTTTCCTGTGTCTCTGAGTAGCCGGCTAGCTAGGTGTGTTCCTCACATGGCAATGACAGATAAACAAGCAGGCTTAGAACCAGCACACTGTAATTTCCATCCTATAACAGTGGAAGAGAATTGTACTTTGCCCATGATGAGACCATAGCAAATCTGTGCATGTGGAGGACTAAAGAATCAGGGCCAATAATGCCACCCACCATACTTTGGAAATCATATACATTGGATCTTGTATCTCCTCCTTGATTGTTTACCCCTCCACCTTTTTTCCATTATGCTACATGTTGGGAGATTCCTTTTGCTTTTCTCTTTTAACCCTTCAATTGAGTTTTTCTATCATTTTTAAAAAAATTCTCGAGAATGCTTTCTTCTGTGAATATTTTATTTTCGTGGGATCTTGTTTTTATTTTATGAAATATTTTTGTCTCTGAAAATGCTAATTGTGTGTCTATACATATATATTTTGAGGTATGTGTGTGTAATACATATATATTTTTTGTGTTACTCTTGCTCTTGAACATGACTATTTCTTCAGGGTTTCTTTTTTCTGTTTCTGTTGGTGTGGATGTTACCTGTCTTTCATGTTAGAGGTCATAAGTATCTTGTGATGGTCATTAATTTATTTGCATTTAAGATTGAAAGAAAAAATGTTAATGTACACCCTACATATAGATATGGTTGCCTACTGGTGCACGTCCGGCAGAGATGAATCCTCTAATTTGCTGTTTGCAGGTAAAAGTTGACTACCAGCATTCTAGGTGGTATGGAATGGAAGGAGTGTTTGGCATCCCATTGTTCAACATAAAAATTTCAGTTAAACCTCTTACTTCTAATATGTCCCCTCTGTTGAGTCTGGCAGGCCTCAAGTTCAAGTATTCTCTGATTCAATTGTTCCAAAAAATAACTTTACTCAGATCTTCTCTTAAGGTGGAAGAGGGTTAGTTTTATAACAGCTTAGAGTAGATCAAATAATTATGAAGTCCCAAATACAAAGTTGCACTGGACTCTTCCTGTTTTCTAGGCCCAGCTCCACATCCTGTAATTTGGAGCATATCACATCTTCATTTGTGAAGTCCTTGGCATTTTAATGTATTTTTAGTACTTATCACAAGAATACAGTCTTATTTCAGCTGTTCTGTAGATTTATTTTTCTGTGTCTATTTTATGTGTTTGTGACTTTGGTATATAAGTAGGTACTATTAATATCTCTATTTTAAAGATGAGTGAACAGAGATTCAGAAAGGTTGCATAACTTGCCCTGTGTCTCAAGCAAAGATGAAACTGAGACCTGATTCACATTTCATTTTCTGGTGATAGAAAGGGATTGAATGTATATTTTCTCTGGCTGGGAACTTCCCTCCCTTTTACTCACTGTAATTTAGGTAATTCTCCAGGGAGGCAGAAAAGAAGCAGGAAAATCAAGGTGTTCAGACACCAATCTAGAAGCTTAAACAGACTTCTCTGCCTCATTAAGCAAACATTGAAGAAAAATAGAGAAAAAACAAGCCATTGACACCGACTTTCTATGTTCATAATTTCGACATATTTTCCAACTCAGACATTCCAATAGGTGTGATTAGGACTTTAAATATGAATGAAGCTGTCAAAAAAGAAGAGGGGAAAATTAATCTTTCATTTTTTCTACTCACTTTTCTGTCTGCATTAAATGCTATGCATTCTTGCCTATGATACAACTATAGAATATTGAAATTTTAAACCTCTCCAGCTTAACTATTTTTCCTCTTCATCAGCCATAGGATGGACATGTGTTTAAACATCATTTGGCATAGATATGAATGTTCTTGAGTATTTTCAGCTAAATTTCCAACTGATATATTATTCAACAGTTTGTCAATTTTAAACAAATTGATAGAAGAGGACTGCCCCATTTAATGTTCAAATCTCCAGCCAAATAAGAGACAAATCATGGAAAATATTCAGAACATTTCCATTTTCTTCATGATAGCAGTGCTGGAGTTTACATTCTCTTTCTGTTTTGGGAAGAGAATCTAATTTCAATAAACTTTGGCAATTTCTGTGTTTTACTTTAACCAACCCAAAAGGAATGTTTTATTTTTTTTTAAATTTTACTTGAATTAAATACCAATTAATGATTTTTTATTTCTTTAAGTATGTTGACTATATGTGAATGGCTGATTCTAGATTTATATTCCACATAAAATATAACTGATTTTAAATTAACAGGCCATCAAAATTAATGAGTTTTTAGAAAACAGGTGACTTTTATTAGTAGCCATGTGTATATGCTTATAAAAATAGAAAAGGCTTTAAAAATTAAACTACTACCACTGTCCCATCATTTTCACCAAAATAACTAGTAAATTCTAAAATGTTGATTTCTCTATTTATCCTGGGTTTTCTCTCTTTATGCTGGATTTCATATTACAATAGCAATGCCTTTTTTTTTTCCTTCCTGCTGTGGAATGTTAATTCCATACTTCTGCTTCTTAATATTGGGTTAAAGTGTGTTATAAGATTATCATTATACTTTTAATGGTACCAAAATCTCAAATTATACTTTTTAATTTAGTATTTTTTCAAACATATGTAAAAGTGGAAAGAATAGTACAATGAGTGTCTGTACATTCACAATCTAGTTTTAACTATTAACATTTGCCACATTTGCATCATCATCTAGATGAATAAATACATGGATACATATTTCCGCTGATTTAATTGAAAGTTACAGAAAATTCATTTTGAGTCATAGTTACAAAGACTTTCCCCGTTTACAGATTATAAATATAATATAAATGAATTCATCACAAATTCACTTATGACTTTCTAGTTGCTGTGCTTATATCTTGGATCCATTTGGGGTTTATTCTGTGTATAATATAAAGAATAAATAAAATTTTGTCTTCCTATAAAGTACAATCAAGTTTCTAAAAACTATTTATTAAAATTACTATTCTCATATACTAAAGGTTTTTCCTAGAATTTTTTGCAATTATAAATTCGATCACTTCTTCCATTGTATTATCTCTTTGAGGTTTTTTAATATATGATAACTTTTGACTTTCATATATCAACTAATCATCGTGCTGCTATACTGAAATATTTTTCAAATTAGTTTTTCACTTGATTTGTTTTTCCAAATTTATCAAATCATTGTAAATAATATTACCTTTACCTCTTCTTATCCATCACTCAGTTTTCTCTTTTCAGACTGAATTGAATAATACCCCCAAATAAGTAAAAATAGTAGAGATTGCAAGTTAATCCTTGCCTTTAACCTGACTTTAGATGTCATACTGATTTGGGGGTTGAAATGTTTTCAAGTATGAAAACATCTGTTTCTATTCTATTGAGTTTGTTAATCCAGAAATTTTATATATTTTTGGCAACTCAAGGAAAGGAACATATGGGTAGATAGGATTTTTTTCCTATATCTCATAAACATATTAATGGATTTTCTGATGTGAACCATTCATGCAATCCTAGAATAAATCTCACTTAATCATGGTATGCCTATTTTTAATCTGTTGATACACTGTTCTTTTTAATGTACTCTTTAAGTTTTTACATTGATATTGTTCTGTAACTCTCCCTTTTTCTTACCATCTCCAAGATCAAGCTGTTTGCACAGCCACATTCCCCCAGAGTTTACAGGAGGAGATAAGCTAGTCCTTGCCTCTTGCCCTTCCTGCTGACTGTCAGCATTCTTTGCTTTGCGGCTGCATCTCTCTCCATCTTCATCGCTTTCTCCTGCGTATATGTCTAATTTCCCTCTGTATGTCTCTTACCTGAACACTTGTGATGGCATTTAGGATCTGCCTTGAAATTCATTAAAATCTTGTCTCAAATTTTTTAACTTATTTACTTCTTCAAAGGCCCCTTTTCCAAATAAGGTCACATTTATAGGTTCTAGGATTAGGACATGGACATATCTTTTTTGAATCACCATTCAGCCTACTACAGGTACCACCATTGTTTTCACCATTGCTGCGTTTCTTAAAGTAGCATTAGGATTATCTAGTTTTTGAAGGTATGGTGGAATTCCCCTGTGAAAATATGAGACTGTCTTTTTTGAGTGTGGGTAGGGTACAGTTGTTCTTACATAAGTTCCACTACTTCTAAGAAAATTGGAATTTAAACTTGTATATCTCTACTGGATTCAGTTTTGGTGAATTATATTTTCTTAGAAATGTAGTCAGTTTAATTAGGCCCCTCCCTTCCTCCTGTCCTTTCCCTTCCTCTACTGCTTCCCTTCCCTTCCCTTTTTTTTCTTCCTCCCTCCCTTCCTTTCTTCCTTTTGGTATTTATAAATTTGTCTCTTTAAATTTTGAATGTATCAATATTTATTTACTCTCCTTTTTGTTTTTCTGCCTTCTCCTCTTTAAAAAATAGATTTTTCAAAGAAGCAGCATATTTATTTACTTAGAAGCTTTATTTTTTCTATTAAAATGCATTATTTCTGCTCATATCTTAATTTCTTCCTCATTTTATTGGTTTACTTTATTGTTGCCTCTCTAAATTTTGAGATAAGTGGTCAATAAATATCCACTAGAACTACCTCATTAATTATTGTTTGGCTCCTCTATATCCTTATGTATTTTTTATCCACAGGCTTTGTTTTACACAGAGGTGTATGAAAGTTGCCTACAGTTACTGCATTTCTTTTGGTATCTCCTTTTATCCATTATAATTGTGTCACTTTATGAAGAGTGTTGCTCATTGCTGTTTAATTTGGTATCCTGCTTTGCTTTACTTTATTTTCTGTGAATTCTAATTCATCAGATATCCATATCACCACCCTAATTTCTTTTTGTCTGCATTTGTTTTGCATGTTAACTCTTCATTTCTTTTAACCATTCTGATTGTAAATAAAATATATCTCTCTTATAGAAAGTAGACTGAGTTTTCTTCTGTATGCCAATAGAAAACATTTTTCTTTTAATAGGTGAGCTGAGCCTGTTACCATTTACCTATACAAATAAACTTTAGTCTGTTCTTCAATAACTATTTTGTTACTCTGCATGTTGCATTCTATATGCACTGTATCAACTGTTGTCTACATTACAATTTAAAATTTTAGTTTTGTACTCCTTCTTAATAAGTTCTGCTTTATTCTGATTACATTTATACTAAAACCTTGATATAGTGCCCTATTTCCCTTGCCTTTATTTCATTCTGCTACCCTGCTTGTCAGCTTTAAATGAGATTCTAGTCTTCTACCTATTACCTATCAAGTAGTCAGTGAGCTATTTTAAGTTTTTCCTTCATTCATGTTTAAGTTATATTTTTCTAGCTTGTCATTATACATACAGACTCTAGCCCTCACCTTTGTTTTAATCTTGAATCTTCAGCTACATGTATTCAAATTGATTTTTGTCTGTGCTTCCTTCAGCATCTTTTATGGAGTGAGGGCCATTCTCTAGCAGTATCTTCGGGATGGCTCTTGGGCATAGCATTCATTGAATGGTGACATATTAAAATGGTATTTCTGTAGCTTTGGTCTTAAAGCCACTTGGGTGAATATATGCTTGTCTGATATTCCTTTCATTGGGTTTCTTGTTACTCCACTACTGTCATACCCTGTATTTTACTGTCCAAAATACTGATGCACATGTTATTTTTCTTTACTTTGTATGTGACTTGGTATTTTTTGTTTGGAGGTCCATATATTTTCACTGCTCAAGGCAAATTTTCCTTGGCCTGAGGTGGAAACTTTCATTATGTAAATTTAAGCCATCACCCCATTCCATGAAGGTGTTCTTGAGTTAATGGTTTTAATAATAATTTTGTTCAATACCAGTCTTCAATATTCATCCTTTCTGTGACAACTTAAAGCCTGTGCCCTTGTTTCTATTTCTTGGCCCTTTCTATTTCTATACTCAATGTCCCTTACTGTACTCTTAGTTTTATCTATTTGTGCTTAGGCATCTTGCAATGTTTTTCCTATGTTGAATCACCTACATTTTACCTCTTATTGTTGGCCCACTTGTTGGAAATAAACCTGCAGCAGTTTTCTCAGGACATTGTGACCAATGGCATGAAGGCAAAACATATTACTACAGCAATTACACTTTAGACTAATTAGCAGATTTTTTTATAACAAAGATATAAAACAATATAGATACTAAACTGATTATTGATGTTTGTACTTTAATTTCTTATTAAATTTGCTTTTATATGCTTCTAATGCTTTTTAAACTAGTAGAAAGATATTTTGTATTCTACATATAATGTTAATAGTTGTAACATATGCTTAGCTGGCACAGCAAAATTGTGTTTAATAAGTACTTGAGTATTTGTGTGTGTGTGTGCAACTTACTTTTTTCTTAATATAATTGCTTAGAGATGAAAATTATACTGGATCTACTTTCTATTGCTTACATTCCAAGGGAGAAGTGCAGGTTCTCTAATAAATGGTGCTTTCTGTAGGTCATCCTTGAAATATTTAATACTTGTAACAGTAGAGCCCTTTATTTCTTTGTTACCCTTTATCATGCAAACTAGGGACATCACCATCCAAAAGTGTCCTACACAAAATTGTCATTTCGAGCCTACACACTTTCCAAGTCCCTTCCTTATAGCTTCCTAGTGATGATAATTCTGAATCTCCGGAACTCAAATGTGCTCTTAGTATTTCCCACCTAGATGTGCCGGATAACCTTCTGGTGGTAAACCCTAGGTGTATTTTCAGGGTTTAACCGCTAGTAGAGATCCACCACACTCTTCTGTGTAGGCTCTGCCTGATACTCTGCTAAGGGGCTGACTCAGCTAGTCTTTTCTTTTCCTCCAGGCACAGGTATATTGAAGCTTGCGGTACTGTTTTCTCTTATTCACTCTGTAAACTTGAGATATGAGTGGTATAATTTGATTTCCTTATTGACGTGTATGGTTTTTAAAAAGGAGGTGGGAATATTCAGGATGGCCACCATTATCCTCATTAAATTTTAATATTACTGTAAATCCCAAACTTGGACAAAATCACATGTACACATCAACAACTAACAAATTATTATAGCAAAGTAACTGTTCTGGGCTAAAATAAAATGTATAATATAACATAATGTAATATAATTCAGAAACTAAGATTTGATGGAAGTTAAATAACTGTTTTTAACATTAGAAGATCCTTCATAGTGTTTACTACAAGAAAGACAAAGGTCCCTTTCTTTCTAAAGGATATACAATGGAATTTTCCTAGCACAGTAGATAGCCCCACTTATAATCACCTATCCCCAAAGTTACCAATTCCAAAATTTACTTATCTGAACAGAAATGCCAGTTCTTTAAATATGTTGAACTTTCCATAAGTGCATAATAAATACATATTCTATATGCAAACTCAGACAATAAGTGTCTGGAGATTTACTTTCTTTATACACACTTACACTATTATTAAGTAGCATGGGGTCTTTGTGAACTGAACTTAGACTCCTCATTGATGGTAGTTAGGATCGCCTAGGGTAACTTCCTTTCATCTTCCTACATAATAGAGAATTCTCTGAAAATGACCTGCAGGCTAAGAGAAAACAAAACTAAGCAAAACAAAAGCAAAAATAAACCCACAGCCTACTAGACTCTATACAAGATAATAAATAAGTTATATCTGTAATGCCAAAAATGTTTAAATGCAGCATTGAGATTGCTGTTTTATGAAAATTAAAATAGGTTTTTAATTTTTTTTCTATTTTCTATTTTTTAAATACGGCCGAACTAAATCAATTTTAAGTCTATTTTAAAAGCACTGACTCTTACCATTTTATTTTTCCATGTATGTTTAGAGGAGTTTATTCATGTGTTTATCTTCTGCAATGTATATTTTAAAGACGTGTCTAAAGGAATTTTAAAATAAGGTATTAAAAATCTAAACTCTTGCAAACAAAATATGTGTGCTTGAGGTGAGAGGCTAAGTCCTCTCTTTGCAGTAATATCACTGAACTCCTTAACTTGGTTGAATGTAAATTAATTTGATTCACTAAGTTTAATAGGAATTTTCACCTTTGGATTGAGAACAAATAATTGTGTTGTGGGATATTTTAATACATTAATTACACATAACTTGATTGATAAAATTTGATAAGAACTATGTTTGCCATACACTCAACTATTTCATGCCAAGTTAGGAAACATGTTTCTCAATTACAGGAAATGTTTGCAAAGTTCTTTCCTTTATTAATTTTTCTCCTTATTAATATAAATATATACAGAGTCTCTGCTAATGTACTCTTTCTAGTTTTTCAATTCTAAGCTTTACAAGCTTTCTATTTCCCACCCTTTTTTCTCTACTTCTGTCTCATTTTAGTTGACCCTGGTTAAATGGTTTTCCATTTTCCTCCCATCCTTCATATTTTACTTTTTAATTTAATCAAGGTGCTATTTCCCAGAGTAGGAGGATATAGGGTTAAAACAGTGAACCTCAGCATCCTTAATCTGTGTTTTTTTGTATTAGGGAATATATAAATTAGATGAAGTAGATGAAATCATGGTGATGATTCCAAAAGTATAAGCAACAGCCTTGTTAGCTAATGGCCAACTGCTACCAGATGCACTCATGATTAATTTACTTAATTTGTTTGCTAATTTTCTAAATAACAATACATGATAAAAATGCAGATAAAAATACTATTATATTAAAAATAATGATCTCCACTTCTTTCCCAACACCTTAGTAATGCCACACTCTCAAGTGACAAATATTGATCATTTATAACAGTATTCTCACGTATTTATCTAGTTTATATCAAAAAAGTATATACCTATATAGTATTTGTAATTAGGAACACTCGTATCTTATTTATTTTCCCCACAAAAGCATCACACTAAGCTTATTCCTTTTTTTTAACTGGATCCTTTTACTTACTGATTTTTTTTAAAATTTCTTAACATGACACATATTCACCTCCCCTTTCTGACCAAAACTTTGCTTCACCACCTCTTTCTACATAATAATACACCAACTTAATGTGTTGCTGTTCTAAAAGTATATGATTATTGGTTTTTATGAGATATATCTTAAATGGGAACCTTCACTTTTAAGTGTTAGGTTTAAATATTATAAAAATATCATGACTTTATAAAGATAATTGAAAAATTAAAACATGCTTTTGAAAGACATTAATAAACACATAGCAATACTATTCCAGTGGATGGTAAATCTTACATCATTATGTCAGTAATCTCCATATTTTAACCTATAAACTCACTGGAATTTTAATTAAAAATTACATTAATGATACTTGGCAAATTATGAATCTTATTTGAACCTGAATGTGGAAATATAAATTTCCAAGAACAAAAACAATACCACTTTGAAATAGAAGGGAGAAAAGATTTCTGTCTATATTCATACTTACCAAGCTACAGTAAATAATTCTGAGTTATATGATAAAATATAGGTAAAGACCATTGGAAGAAATTATAGAACCCAGAAATAAATTACTCACATATATATAAGCTTCATATATGACAGAGAAGGCATTGCTTCTTAATGAGAAAAATGTGGATTGATCAATAAATGGTTCAGGGGTAAGTGGTTGTACATATGAGCAAAATAAAGTCAGATCTCTGCCTCAAACCAGGCACAAAGCTCAACCCAAACTGAATTAAAGTCTTAAATAATAAAACCTTTACATTTTTATATGAATGTTTAGGGAAATGTCATTTTGTTCTTGGAAGAAGATGCAAAAATTACAAATCATTAAAAAAAGATGCATTTTAATATAATAAAAATTAACATTTGTCCATCAAATGACTCCATAAAACACAGAAAAGTGTATCTTTTAAAGACGTCTCATATACCACAAAGCCTGTGAACTGTTCCCTCATATTATACCCAGAATCTATCCGATTCATATCCTTCATGTTCTTCCACCTTTACCAGTGGATCCAAGTCATCATCAGTCATCTCTTGCCTGCATATTTGCCGTAGTCTCCAAACAGGTCACCAGATGTCCATTTCTACCTTTCTATAGTCTGTTCTCAACAGCTGCCAGAGTGGTTACGTGAAGTGTAAATTGAATGATGTCAATCCTCCACTTAGAACCATGCAATGCCTTCCATTCAGGATAAAATCTAGGTAAATTTAGAAGACATGTTGATCTGCAAACCCCCAACGTATCTATAACTTCATATCTCCCCCATCACTCGTTTCACTCAGTCACACTAGCCTCCTTATTTTTCAAACAGAAGAATGCTCTGGTTTAGGCCTTTGAACTTGCTTTTGCCTGTAATGCTCTTCCCCAAGTAACCACATGGCTTATCCTTTAACGTCTTAGAGTCTCTGCTCAAATACTAACTGACCAATGAGGTCACTCATTTGATAGCTCTTCCTATCCCAATTACTCGTTTTATTTTTCTTTTTTTCCACCTATCACAATCTGACAAAGCATATATGCATAAAACTTTTACAGTATTGTTCACTATAATCTCCGTAGAGTTTAGAGGAGTGTTTGTTTGGAATAATATGCATAGGAATCTTCAGACTTAGGATAGTGGTTACCTCTGGGATGAGGAGGAAGGAAATGGAATTTTTGGAGTTATATAAGAGGTTTTAATAATCTATATGGGCTTTTTTTAAACTGAGGATAGTATTTGAGTACTGAATATTTTATCATTCTTCTTGTTTACATAGGATATTCCATTAAAAGAAAAATACAGTTTTGGAAAACAGACATAAATGGCTCATTTATTAAATCTTTTACTTAGTAGAAGAACAAAATAACAGCACTAACAACAAAAATTTAGTCTTAGATTTTGCTTTGTGCATTAAACACTTATTGCAGTTTTGAATATATATTTTAACATTTTAGTGCTTTCAATGGATTTTTAAAGTAATTTTCATTATACAATTAGTTAAACTTATTATGAACTGTAATAATTAGCTTTTAACACAGATGCAATTTGTAAGAAACAGTCATACCTAGTATCCATTGGCAAAATCTTCTGGAAGCTGAAGGATGGAGCTGTAGTCATGACAAGGAGATTTTGTATTAGGTAGGAAATTAGCTATTTGATTTTTGTTTCATTGTAATTGCATTTCCATACATCAAACAAAAGCAAATTAAAGAGAACAATGAAATTTTATTCAGAGAATGAATATTCTGGACATCAAACGTTTCAACAAAAAGTAATTTTTACTTTACGTACTTTAATTGTTGCATATATACATTCTTTTTTTCTAATCTGTTTAGGATTGATATCTAAATATTACTTAAATTTCTAAAATTCTCACAAAATGGATTGTTTGGGCCTGAAACAGATTATTTATAATTTTTTCTTTTAAAGAAGAGATGACAATTGTTTATTCCTTACTAAATAGTCTTTCTAAATAATGGCAAGTAAATAAGTTCTAGCCAGTTTCTTCAGAAACAAATTTGAATTCAGCTGGGTGTGGAGTTTTGCATATTCAAAGTTTGAAATAATTTTGACTCCTATGTGTTACTAATATTTACTTTTCTATAGATAAACTAGGTAGTAGTGAATTTCTAATATAATTATTAATTGAAACCAGCTTAATAGGCAGTTGAATTATCAATTGCTGGATTAATTAATTCAAAATAATATAACAGTTTAAATTTTTTTGACAAATAGAGAACAGTAACTCTACCAAATGTTTTAATATGCTTTGTTTCATACTATTTTTATTTACTTTGATTGATTGATTGATTGATTGGTCATGCCATGTGGCATGCAGGGTCTTATTTAGTTCCCCCACCAGGGATCGAACCGTGCTCCCTGCAGTGGAAATGTGGAGTCTTAACCACTGGACTACCAGGGAAGTCCCTTATTTAATTTTTAAAGTAAAAAAAAAATTTTTTTAATGTTTTTGTTTCATACTATTTTTAATTTCATTTAATTATCTTTTTACAGCTTTATTGAGATTTAATCAATGTATAACATTGTGAAGCTTTAAGATTTTAAACATGTCTAACATGTTTAACAGTTGTGTTTTAACATGATGATTTGATACACATATATTGCAAAATGATTACCACCATAGGATTACTTAACACCTGTATCACATCACATAATTTCCACTTCTTTTGCATTCTGAGAACATATAAGATCTACTCTCTTAACTTTCAAGTATATAGTACAGTATTATTAACTATAATACTTATGCTGTACAGTATATCCCCAGAACTTATTTATCTTATAGCTGGAAGTTTGTATTCTTTGACCATCACCTCCCCTTTTACCCAACCCTGAGCACCAGTAACCACCATTCTAGTCTCTGTTTCTACATGTTTGGATTTTTAGATTCTACATATAAGTGGAATCAAAAAGTATGTGTCTCTCTCTGTCTTATTTCACTTGGCATAATGCCCTCAAGGTCCAGCCATGTTGTTGAAAATGGCAAAGGGTTCCTTTTTTATAGTTGGACAATATTTATAAATATATATATATATATCACATTTTCTCTATCCATTCATTGGTCGATAGACATTTAGGTTGTTTCTGTATCTTGGCTATTGTGAATAGTGCTGCAGTGAATGTGGGGGTGCAGATACCTTTTCAAGACAGTGATTTCATTCAGATAAATACCCAAAAGTGGAATTGCGGGATCTATGATAGTTCTATTTCTAATTTTAAGAACCTCCATACTGTTTTTCATAGTGGCTACACCAATTTATATTCCCAGTAATAATGCACAAGGGTTCCCTTTTCCCCAGAAACATCCTCCCCAACACATATTATCTCTTTAATCTTTCTGATGTTTTTGATAATAGCCCTTCTAATAGGTGTTTGTTGATATTTCATTGTGGTTTTGATTTGCATTTCCCTGATAATTAGTGATGTTGAACATCTTTTCATGTACCTGTTGACCATCTGTGTGTCTTCTTCAGAAAAATGTTTATTCAGCTCCCCTGCTCATTTTTTAGTTGGATTTTTTGCTATTGAGTTGTATAAGTTCTTTATGTATTTTAGCTATCAACCCCTTATCAGATATGATTTGCAAATGTTTTCTTCCATTTGGTACATTACCTTTTCATTATGTTGTTGGTTTCCTTTGCTCTCCAGAAGCTTCTTAGTGTGATATAGTACCACTTATTTTACCTTTGTTGCCTCTTCTTTCAGTGTGGAATCTAAAAAATCAGTGCCAAGACTGATGTCAAGAGGCTTACCCTCTCTGTTTCTTTCTACAAGTTTTACAATTTCAGGTCTTATGCTCAAGTGTTTGGTCCATTTTGGGTTGATTTTTGTGTATCATATAAGCCAGTGTCCAGTTTTATTCTTTCATGTGGCTATCCAGTTTTCTCAACATAGTTTATTGAAGAAACTATTTTTCCCCATTGTATATTTTTGGCTCCTTTGTTATGAATTAATTGACCATTATGCATGGATTTATTTCTGGGCTTTCTATTCCATTCCATTAATCTTTGTGTCCATGTTTTTATGATCTGTGTGATCTATGTATTTATGCCACTACCATACTGTTTTGATCACTAATGTTTTGTAATACAGTTTTTTTTTTTTTAAATTTACCCTTTTAATATTACAGTTCTATGAGCTTTGACAAATGCATACAGTTATATAATTACCATCACAATGAGGATACACAACAGTTGCATCATTCCCCCTGAAATCCCCTAGTACTGTTTTTGTAGTTAACCCTTCCCTACCCCCAGCCCTGGTAATGGTCATCAGTTTTCTGTCCCTATAGTTTTGTCTATTCTAGAAGTCATATAATTGGAAACAAATACTATGGAGCCTTTTGAATCTGGCTTCTTTCAACTTAGCATTATGCAGTTGAGATTTGTCTATGTTTTTTTTTTTTTTTTTTTTTAACATCTTTATTGAAGTATAATTGCCTTACAATGGTGTGTTAGCTTCTGCTTTATAACAAAGTGAATCAGTTATACACACACAATATGTTCCCATTTCTCTTCCCTCTTGCATCTCCCTCCCTCCCACCCTCCCCATCCCATCCCTCTAGGTGGTCACAAAGCACCGAGCTGATCTCCCTGTGCTATGCGGCTGCTTCCCACTAGTTATCTATTTTACATTTGGTAGTGTATATATGTCCATGACACTCTCTTACCCTGTCACATCTCACCCCACCCCCTCCCCATATCCTCAAGTCCATTCTCTAGTAGGTCTGTGTCTTTATTCCCGTCGTGCCACTAGGTTCTTCATGGCCTTTTTTTTTTTTTTTCCCTTAGATTCCGTATATATGTGTTAGCATACTGTATTTGTTTTTCTCTTTCTGACTTACTTCACTCTGTATGACAGACTCTAACTCCATCCACCTCATTACAAATACCTCCATTTCATTTCTTTTTATGGCTGAGTAATATTCCATTGTATATATGTGCCACATCTTCTTTATCCATTCATCTGTCGATGGACATTTAGATTGCTTCCATGTCCTGGCTATTGTAAATAGAGCTGCAATGAACATTTTGGTACATGACTCTTTTTGACCTATGGTTTTCTCAGGGTATATGCCCAGTAGTGGGATTGCTGGGTCGTATGGTAGTTCTATTTGTAGTTTTTTAAGGAACATCCATACTGTTCTCCATAGTGGCTGTATCAATTTACATTCCCACCAACAGTGCAAGAGTGTTCCCTTTCCTCCACACCCTCTCCAGCATTTATTGTTTCTAGATTTTTTGATGATGGCCATTCTGACCGGTGTGAGATGATATCTCATTGTAGTTTTGATTTGCATATCTCTAATGATTAATGATGTTGAGCATTCTTTCATGTGTCTGTAGGCCATCTGTATATCTTCTTTGGAGAAATGTCTATGTAGGTCTTCGGCCCATTTTTGGATTGGGTTGTTCGTTTTTTTGTTATTGAGCTGCATGAGCTGCTTGTAAATCTTGGAGATTCATCCTTTGTCAGTTGCTTCATTTGCAAATATTTTCTCCCATTCTGATGGTTGTCTTTTGGTCTTGTTTATGGTTTCCTTTGCTGTGCAAAAGCTTTTAAGTTTCATTAGGTCCCATTTGTTTATTTGTGTTCTTATTTCCATTTCTCTGGGAGCTGGGTCAAAAAGAATCTTGCTGTGATGTATGTCATAGAGTGTTCTGCCTATGTTTTCCTCTAAGAGTTTGATAGTGTCTGCCCTTACACTTAGGTCTTTAATCCATTTTGAGTTTATTTTTGTGCATGGTGTCAGGGAGTGTTCTAATTTCATACTTTTACATGTACCTGTCCAATTTTCCCAGCATCACTTATTGAAGAGGCTGTCTTTTCTCCACTGTATATGCTTGCCTCCTTTATCAAAAATAAGGTGCCCATATGTGTGTGGGTTTATCTCTGGGCTTTCTATCCTGTTCCATTGATCTATATTTCTGTTTTTGTGCCAGTACCAGACTGTCTTGATTACTGAAGCTTTGTAGTATAGTCTGAAGTCAGGGAGCCTGATTCCCCCAGCTCCATTTTTCGTTCTCAAGATTGCTTTGGCTATTCGGGGTCTTTTGTGTTTCCATACAAATTGTGAAATTTTTTGTTCTAGTTCTGTGAAAAATGCCAGTGGTAGTTTGATAGGGATTGCATTGAATCTGTAGATTGCTTTGGGTAGTAGAGTCATTTTCACAATGTTGATTCTTCCAATCCAGGAACATGGTATATCTCTCCATCTATTTGTATCATCTTTAATTTCTTTCATCAGTGTCTTATAATTTTCTGCATACAGGTCTTTTGTCTCCTTAGGTAGGTTTATTCCTAGATATTTTATTCTTTTTGTTGCAATGGTAAATGGGAGTGTTTTCTTAATTTCACTTTCAGATTTTTCGTCATTAGTGTATAGAAATGCAAGAGATTTCTCTGCATTAATTTTGTATCCTGCTACTTTACCAAATTCATTGATTAGCTCTAGGAGTTTTCTGGTAGCATCTTTAGGATTCTCTATGTATAGTATCATGTCATCTGCAAATAGTGACAGCTTTACTTCTTCTTTTCCGATTTGGATTCCTTTTATTTCTTTGTCTTCTCTGATTGCTGTGGCTAACACTTCCAAAACTATGTTGAATACTAGTGGTGAGAGTGGGCAACCTTGTCTTGTTCCTGATCTTAGTGGAAATGGTTTCAGTTTTTCACCATTGAGGACACTGTTGGCTGTGGGTTTGTCATATATGGCCTTTATTATGTTGAGGAAAGTTCCCTCTATGCCTACTTTCTACAGGGCTTTTATCATAAATGGGTGTTGAATTTTGTCGAAAGCTTTCTCTGCATCTATTGAGATGATCATATGGTTTTTCTCCTTCAGTTTGTTAATATGATGTATCACATTGATTGATTTGCGTATATTGAAGAATCCTTGCATTCCTGGGATAAACCCCACTTGATCATGGTGTATGATCCTTTTAATGTGGTGTTCGATTCTCTTTGCTAGTATTTTGTTGAGGATTTTTGCATCTATGTTCATCAGTGATATTGGCCTGTAGTTTTCTTTCTTTGTGACATCTTTGTCTGGTTTTGGTATCAGGGTGATGGTGGCCTCGTAGAATGAGTTGGGAAGTGTTCCTCCCTCTGCAATATTTTGGAAGAGTTTGAGAAGGATAGGTGTTAGCTCTTCTCTAAATGTTTGATAGAATTCACCTGTGAAGCCATCTGGTCCTGGGCTTTTGTTTGTTGGAAGGTTTTTAATCACAGTTTCAATTTCAGTGCTTGTGATTGGTCTGTTCATATTTTCTATTTCTTCCTGGTTCAGTCTCGGCAGTTTGTGCATTTCTAAGAATCTGTCCATTTCTTCCAGGTTGTCCATTTTATTGGCATAGAGTTGCTTGTAGTAATCTCTCATGATCTTTTGTATTTCTGCAGTATCAGTGGTTACTTCTCCTTTTTCATTTCTAATTCTATTGATCTGAGTCTTCTCCCTTTTTCTCTTGATGAGTCTGGCTAATGGTTTATCAATTTTGTTTATCTTCTCAAAGAACCAGCTTTTAGTTTCATTGATTTTTGCTATTGTTTCCTTCATTTCTTTTTCATTTATTTCTGACCTGATCTTTATAATTTCTTTCCTTCTGCTGGCTTTGGGGTTTTTTTGTTCTTCTTTCTCTAATTGCTTTAGGTGCAAGGTTAGGTTGTTTATTCGAGATGTTTCCTGTTTCTTGAGGTAGGCTTGTATTGCTATAAAATTCCCTCTTAGCACTGCTTTTGCTGCGTCCCATAGGTTTTGGGTCGTCGTATCTCCATTGTCATTTGTTTCTAGGTATTTTTTGATTTCCCCTTTGATTTCTTCAGTGATCACTTCGTTATTAAGTAATGTATTGTGTAGCCTCCATGTGTTTGTATTTTTTACAGATCTTTTCCTGTAATTGATATCTAGTCTCATAGCGTTGTGGTCGGAAAAGATACTTGATACGATTTCAATTTTCTTAAATTTACCAAGGCTTGATTTGTGACCCAAGATATAATCTATCCTGGAGAATGTTCCATGAGCACTTGAGAAAAATGTGTATTCTGTTGTTTTTGGGTGGAATGTCCTATAAATATCAATTAAGTCCATCTTGTTTAATGTATCATTTAAAGCTTGTGTTTCCTTATTTATTTTCATTTTGGATGATCTGTCCATTGGTGAGAGTGGGGTGTTAAAGTCCCCTACTATGATTGTGTTGCTGTCGATTTCCCCTTTTATGGCTGTTAGTATTTGCCTTATGTATTGAGGTGCTCCTATGTTGGGTGCATAAATATTTACAATTGTTATACCTTCCTCTTTGATCGATCCCTTGATCATTATATAGTGTCCTTCTTTGTCTCTTGTAATAGTCTTTATTTTAAAGTCTATTTTGTCTGATATGAGAATTGCTACCCCAGCTTTCTTTTGATTTCCATTTGCATGGAATATCTTTTTCCATCCCCTCACTTTCAGTCTATATGTGTCTCTAGGTCTGAAGTGGGTCTCTTGTAGACAGCATATATATGGGTCTTGTTTTTGTATCCATTCAGCCAGCCTGTGTCTTTTGGTGGGAGCATTTAATCCATTTACATTCAAGGTAATTATCGATATGTATGTTCCTATTCCCATTTTCTGAAATGTTTTGGGTTTGTTATTGTAGGTGTTTTCCTTCTCTTGTGTTTCTTGCCTAGAGAAGTTCCTTTAGCATTTGTTGTAAAGCTGGTTTGGTGGTGCTGAACTCTCTCAGCTTTTGCTTGTGTGTAAAGGTTTTAATTTCTCCATCACATCTGAATGAGATCCTTGCTGGGTAGTGTAATCTTGGTTGTAGGTTTTTCTCCTTCATCACTTTAAGTATATCCTGCCACTCCCTTCTGGCTTGCAGAGTTTCTGCTGAAAGATCAGATGTTAACCTTATGGGGATTCCCTTGTGTGTTATTTGTTTTTTTTCCCTTGCTGCCTTTAATATGTTTTCCTTATATTTAATTTTTGACAGTTTGATTAATATGTGTCTTGGTGTGTTTCTCCTTGGGATTATCCTGTATGGGACTCTCTGTGCTTCCAGGACTTGATTAACTATTTCCTTTCCCATATTAGGGAAGTTTTCAACTATAATCTCTTCAAATATCTTCTCAGTCCCTTTCTTTTTCTCTTCTTCTTCTGGGACCCCTATAATTCGAATGTTGGTGCGTTTAATGTTGTCCCAGAGGTCTCTGAGACTGTCCTCAGTTCTTTTCATTCTTTTTTCTTTATCCTGCTCTGCAGTAGTTATTTCCACCATTTTATCTTCCAGGTCACTTATCCTTTCTTCTGCCTCAGTTATTCTGCTATTGATCCCATCTAGATTATTTTTAATTTCATTTATTGTGGTTTTCATCATTGCTTGGTTCCTCTTTAGTTCTTCTACGTCCTTGTTAAATGTTTCTTGCATTTTGTCTATTCTATTTCCAAGATTTTGGATCATCCTTACTATCATTATTCTGAATTCTTTTTCAGGTAGACTACCTATTTCCTCTTCATTTGTTAAGTCTGGTATGTTCTGACCCTGCTCCTTCATCTGCTGTGTGTTTTTCTGTCATCTCATTTTGCTTATCTTACTGTGTTTGGGGTCTCCTTTTCACAGGCTACAGGTTCGTAGTTCCTGTTGTTTTTGGTATCTGTCCCCAGTGGCTAAGGTTGGTTCAGTGGGTTGTGTAGGCTTCCTGGTGGAGGGAACTAGTGCCTGAGCTCTGGTGGATGAGGTTGGATCTTGTCTTTCTGGTGGGCACGTCCACGTCTGGTGGTGTATTTTGGGGTGTCTGTGGCCTTATTATGATATTAGGCAGCCTCTCTGCTAATGGATGGGGCTGTGTTCCTGTCTTGCTAGTTGTTTGGCATAGGGTGTCCAGCACTGTAGCTTGCTGGTCGTTGAGTGAAGCTGGGTCTTGATGTTGAGATGGAGATCTCTGAGAGATTTTTGCCGTTTGGTATTACGTGGAGCTGGGAGGTCTCTTGTGGACCAGTGTCCTGAAGTTGGCTCTCCCACCTCAGAGGCACGGCCCTGATGCCTGGCTGGGGCACCAAGAGCCTTTCGTCCACACGGCTCAGAGTAAAAGGGAGAAAAAATAGAAAGAAAGAAAGAAAGAAAGAGGCTATAATATAGTGAAGTAAAATAAAGCTATTGTAAAGCAAAGCTATACAGACAAAATCGCACCCAGAAGCATATACATATACACTCACAAATAAAAGGAAAAGGGGAAAAATTAATATATCCTGCTCCCAAAGTCCACCTCCTGAATTTGGGATGATTCGTTGTCTATTCAGGTATTCAACAGATGCAGGCACATCAAGTTGTTTGTGGAGTTTTAATCCGCTGCTTCTAAGGCTGCTGGGAGAGATTTCCCCTTATCTTCCCTGTTCGCACAGTTCCTGGGGTTCAGCTTTGGATTTGGACCCGCCTCTGCGTGTAGGTCGCCTGAGGGCGTCTATTCCCCGCCCAGACAGGACTGGGTTAAAGGAGCAGCTGCTTCGGGGGCTCTGGCGGGGAGGGAGGTGTACAGAGGAGGCGGGGTGAGCCTGCGGCGGCCGAGGCCGGCGTGACGTTGCACCAGCCTGAGGAGGGCAGTGCGTTCTCCCGGGGAACTTGTCCCCGGATCACGGGACCCTGGCAGTGGCGGGCTGCACAGGCTCCTGGGAGGGGCGATGTGGAGAGTGACCTGTGCTCACACACAGGCTTTTTGGAGGCGGCAGCAGCAGCCCCAGCGTCTCACGCCCGTCTCTGGGGTCCGTGCTGATCGCCGCGGCTCGCGCCTTTCTCTGGAGTTCGTTTAGGCGGCGCTCTGAATCCCCTCTCCTCGCGCACCAGGAAACAAAGAGGCAAGAAAAAGTCCCTTGCCTCTTCGGCAGCTGCAGACCTTTTCCCGGTCTCCCTCCCAGCCAGCTGTGGTGCGCTAACCCCTTCAGGCTGTGTTCACGCCGCCAACCCCAGTCCTCTCCCTGCTATCCCTGAGCCTGAGCCTCAGCTCCCAGCCCCGCCCGCCCCGGCGGGGGAGCAGACAAGCCTCTCGGGCTGGAGAGTGCTGCTCGGCGCCGAGCCTCCGTGCGGGAACCTCTCCGCTTTGCCCTCCGCACCCCTGTGGCTGCGCTCTCCTCCGTGGCTCCGAAGCTTCCCCCCTCTGCCACCCGCAGTCTCTGCCCGCGAAGGGGCTTCCTAGTGTGTGGAAATCTTTCCTCCTTCACAGCTCCCTCCCACTGGTGCAGGTGCCGTCCCTATTCTTTTGTCTCTGTTATTTCTTTTTTCTTTTGCCCTACCCAAGTACGGGGGGAGTTTCTTGCCTTTTTGGAGGTCGGACGTTTTCTGCCAGCGTTCAGTGGGTGTTCTGTAGGAGCAGTTCCACGTGTAGATGTATTTCTACTGTATCTGTGGGAAGGAAGGTGATCTCCGCGTCTTACTCTTCCGCCATCTTCCCGAGGCCCCCCTATTTATTTATTTTTGGCTGTGTTGGGTCCTCGTTTCTGTGCGAGGGCTTTCTCTAGTTGCGGAGAGCAGGGGACACTCTTCACCGCGGTGCGCAGGCCTCTCACTATCGCGGCCTTTCTTGTTGCCGAGCCTGTAATACAGTTTTAAATCAGAGTGTGATGCCTTCAGCTTTGTTCTTCTTTCTTAAGATTGCTCTGGCTCTTTTGCGGTCTTTTGTGGTTCCATACAAATTTTATGATTTTTTTTTCTATTTCTATGAAATAGGAATGCTGTTAGAATTCTGATAGGAGATAATGTTGAATCCGTAGATCACTCTGGGTAGTATGGACATTTTCACAATATTCTTCCAATCCATGAACACAGAATATCTTTGCGTTTATTTGTGTCTCCGATTTTTTCATCAATGTCTCATGATTATCAGTTTACAGATCTTGCACCTCCCTAAGCTTATTTCTAAGTATTTTATTCTTTTTGATGCAGTTGTAAACAGAATTGTTTTCTTTGTATTTCTGATAGTTCATTTTTGTGTATAAATACACAACTCATTTTGGATATTGATTTTTTTTTTTTGCATCATGCATCTTTGCTTAATTTATTAGTTCAAACATTTTTTGTGGGTGAAGTCTTTAAAGTTTCCTATATATAATTGTCATCTGCAAGTAAAGAGACTTTTACTTATTTCTTTCTGATTTAGATGCCTTTTACTTATTCTTGCCCAATTGCTCTGGCTAGGACTTACAGTACTATGTTAAATTAGACTGGTGAGAGTGGGCATCCTTGTCTTGTTCATGATCCTAGAGGAAAAGCTTTCACCATTTTACCTTTGAGAATGATGTTAGCTGTGGGCTTGTCATATGGTCTTATGTTGAGACATATTTCCTCTATATCCAGTTGGTTTACAGTTTTTATCATGGAAGCATATTGAATTTTGTCAAATGTTTTCCCACATTTAGTAAGATAATGACTTTTATTCTTCACTCTGTTAATGTGGTATATCAGTTGATTGATCTGCAGATATTGAACCATCCTTGCATCCCTGGAATAAATCCCACTTAATCATGGTGTATGCTTTTTTTGGATGTACTGTTGAATTTGGTTTCCTAATATTTTATTGAATATTTTTGAATCTGTTTATCAGAGATGTTGACCTGTTCTTTTCCTGTAGTGTCCTTATCTGGCTTTGGTATCAGGATAATATTGCTTTGTAAAATGAGTTTAGAACTGTTCCCTCCTATTCTGTTTTTTGGATGTATTTGAGAAGGTTTGATATTAATTTCTTTTTAAATGGTTGTTAGAATTCAACCATGAAGCCATCTGTTCCTGGACTTTTCTTTGTCAGGAAGTTCTTGATTACTGATTCAATGATTCTAGGAATTTATCCCTTTCTTTCAGGTTATCCAACTTCTTGGCATATAATTGTTCATAGTAGTCTCTTATAATCCTTTGTATTCATGTGGTTTCAGTTATAATGTCTTCTCTTGAATTTACAATTTTATTAATTTGAGTCCACTCTTGGGTAAATCTAGCTAAAGGTTTGTCTTTTATCTTTTGACTAAAACTGAATTAAATTAAAAACTAATAACAGAACACTAGAATATCCCCAAATGTTTAGAAACTAATGACAAACCTTCTTTTTTTAATTTACTTTTTATTGAAGTATAGTTGATTTACAATGTCGTGTTAATTTCTGCTGCACAGAAAAATGATTCAGTTATACATATATATATTTATATACATTCTTTTTTATATCTTTTCCATTATGGTTTATCATAGGATATTGAATGTACATATCTGTGCTATACAGTAGGACCTTGTTGTTTGTAGATTCTATATATAATAGCTTACATCTGCTAACCCCAGCCTCCCACTCCATCCTTCCCCCTTGGCAAACACAAGTCTATTCTCTATGTAATGACAAAATTTCTGACTAATTCTGTAGTCAAAGAAGAAATCAAAAGTTAATTTAGAGAATTTTAAACTGGAAAAACTAAAACACAGCATAAAAAAATAATAGGGAGCCACTAAAACAATATTTAGGGGGAAATCAATCACACTAAACACCTACACTAAAAGAGAAAGATTCCTTGACGAAAACAAACACACAAACGAAAACCAAAAACAAAAAAAACCAAAACCCACAAACCACATTTTCCAAAGGCCACATTCACTTTGTTTCCTTATTTGGAGATTGTACAAATGTCTCATTAAATATCCTTCATACCTACTTACTTAAGGAAGCCCTCGACAGAAGTTAAGTAAGAAATAATTTGAATTTTTTTGTCATTTTCAGTACGGTACAATTAACAAAATCAGTGAAGATGACTGAGTTTTCTAAAGCAATCTTTTTAAATTAGTTTGACTTGATTAAAAGGCAGTTTGACCTAACTTTCAACTACTATATTTTAAAAAGTAGACACATACCAAAAACCAAAACAAAGCACAAAACTGAATATATATTCAAGATAGATATAGACATATCTATATTTGTCTATTCATACATACCTGCATATCTATCTTTGTCTATCTTAAATGATCAAAAAAATCCATCTTATAGAAGAGGAGCATAAAACAGAATGAGTTACTACCTTGGTAAGTTCAAGTATATGATCAACTTTTAACATAAGTTTGGATGGGTGGGTGGTTACATAAAGTTATGCACAATAGTTATCGGATTTTTCTTTCATAGACCAAATATAAAACACTGAGCAGAAAATTATATTCAAAAGTAGACAATCTTCTTATGTAAATCATGAATCCTGCCCCAGAAGTCCATTAATCTTTCAAATAAATCATGACCAGTTTTACTTTTTTTCCAAAGATTTTTTTTCAGTTTTATTGTATTCTAAACACTATTATGAGGTGCTAGTTAGAGGAGTTAATAAATCAATGTGAAATGGATGTTTACATAAATTACTATTTAATAATATACCTTTTATTAATCTAGAACAATGTACAAAAGGTATGAGTGTAACTAATACTCGTCATTGCAGCAAATCACTAATTATGTTGACCTAATCAAGATTTTTGCATTTTTTTTCTTATAGTATCAGTAATGCTAGATAACTTTTTTGTCATTGCAGTTTTAGTGTTTTAAGTTAATTTCAATTTGAAGAAATTTTTCTCTTATGTATTAGGAAGTGGAATTGTCAATAAGGTTTTAAAAATAATACCTAGATTCAAAAATATGTATTTTATACATGTATAAGTGATAATAGAGTCACATAAGTTATCACAGAAATATTACAGAAGTAGGTCAATCCTGTTACATAAATCAATATCATGTAGATTTTTCTCTTAAAACAATATTAAGTCTTTTTCAGAATTTCTTAACCTTGTCTTTCTAAGCTTTTTTCTACCTTGAGATATGGGTTTTTAAAACATTTCCTCAGATCATTTTAATACTTTCTACAGTTTCATCTGTATTTTTAAAACTATTTGCAATTCTAGTACTCATTTTTCACCAGTTGAAAGTTGTTATGTATTTTTCTCTAACGTCACAATCTTTTGAATTTCCCTGTTTACTATTGCAATTATTGTGTTTATTCATATATATCCATGAAACCATACTTAAAACACAAGGAAAAGTACAATAATTGATTATTGGTACATTATTACAGAAGAATATATAGCATTCATTTTATCTAAGAGTAAGATTTGGCAAACTAATTTATTTTCTCCTACATAAGCATTTTCACCACTTAACTCTTTCCTGTGTTCTACAATAAAACAGGGCCCAACAGTAGCAGTAGCACCACCCACAGGCCTTCACAGTATTGAGATGCAGTTGTCTTGTGTTTTGAGGACATGTGGCAAGTGGCAGATAGCATTTCTCTGCAGCCTGAAAGTTAGTCAAGAGTGGATGCTTGGAGTTAGGGGTTGCATTGTGCCAGCAGTGAGAATCAGACAGAGACACCCTGAGCTGTTTAATTTATGTTTTAGTAGGTTTGTAATACCTGAGACCTTTCATTGCACAAAAGCCACTTTTGCAAGGTCTAAGAGCTGTACCAGCCATTGGCCAACTTCCAACTTCTAATCTTGATTGGGGCAGGGGAAATAGGGAAAGGTATTAAAAAGGGTACAAACCTTCAGTTATGAGATGAATAAGATCTGAGAATCTAACATGTAGCATGGTGACAACAGTTAATAACTGTATAATTGATAACACTGAAAATTGCTCAGAATACAACTCAAATGTTCTCAAATACATACATAAAAAGTAAATATGTGAGGTGATGGATGGGTTAACTCAATGGGGGGAATCCTTTCACAGTATATATGTAAATCAAATCATGCTGTATACTTTAAGTATCTTAACATTTTATATGTCAATTATACTTCAATAAAGTTGGGAAAAAAGACAAACCAGATTGGGTCTCAGGATACCCACTAACATCATGAGAGTAGACAGTGCAATGCCTCAAATTCACCTCAAAGAGTGATCAAATCTACCCCAAACATACCCATAGCAACCACAGCACATAATAAACTTATTATGGGACAGCTGTTTGTCACTTTTAGTGTTCCTCTGGGGAATTCCATTGTCTTCTCAGACCTTTGCTGTGGATGTTTGTTTGTTTGTTTTATAATATATAACATCTCTCAGGAAGCCCCATAAGAAAATAACCCCATGCAAAATAGATCTGGACAAAAAAGTTTAAAAGATTAGTTTTTCCATATGTAGTTATATCTTAACTCTGTTGTATGACTACCAGAAATTATCATGGGTCATAAAGGCTTTTGAAAAAGAGGACTAAAGTACAAGTGGATGTTGCTCAAAACCTGGTAAAGCTCCTTCCTTTTCTATTTAAAAACCGCATTTTAAAAAACATACTCTTCCCCAAACTGTTTAAAACAAAGCTAATTTTATCCTTAAAATACAGAGCTACTAGTTTTTAGACTAGAAAATCCCTTACATGTGATATTTTGCTTAATTAAAACCTTACTCTCTGTCCAGCTTTGTCTGCCGAATGCACATCAAGGTATAAGTTGCATACTTATTCAGGTTCCTGTAAGATCAGAAAAATGCTAGCCTCTCTAATCCAGTAGGTGGTAAGGCTTCTAGCTTTGAATAGGCCCTCCATTAAAAAGCTTCCATAGGGAAAACAGTTAACACCGTTGGCTGTTAATCAGAGTTGTTCCTTTTGCCTCTGTATATCAACTAATTAGCTCTAGAAACAGTGTGCACTTGCCTTGTGGTGCCTGGATGTGTATGTGTTTTTCAGATTTCCCTCCACCATGTATCTCATTCCAGTCTTGAAAAGCATATATGTATACTACATAGTTTCCCCTGTTTCCTATCAGGCAAACTTACCAATTGGCATGTTATTTTATTTACATGACAAGATTCATATGTTCCCTCTGCTTGCACAACTCTACCTGATACCCTCCAGATATCATCAACTTTATCCTACTACTGGCAGTTTTATTGCTTATTTTTCATCATTCCCCTCAGGGCATTCTCATGGCCCCTCCATTGGTATCTGTTGTCAGTTGAGCACTGGAAACGAACAGGAAAGTGAAAGCCCAGGGAGTAGTGAGAGAGAGAGTTAGAGCTAGAAAGTTTAGGGTTGGAATTGAGTTTTAAGGTTAGAAATGTAAGAGGATTTCTAAGTAAATTTAATGTGTGAATTAGGGTTGAGAAAGAGAATGTATAGACGTAAGAAACCAAGAGGCATAGGTTTTCAGAGTCAATGAAGGCAAAATGGAGTATTTCATAAGCACGTAAAAGGTCAAAATACCAGTCAACCAAGGATTTAGCAATCCAAAAAAAAAATAGGAAGAGAAATCCAGGAAAAAGGTCTTTGTGCATATGTATAAGAACAGAGCCATTATTAAGGAAAACATAGGAAGATCCACATGAGTGTTTCTAACATACCCCATATACATGAAACAAAATTGGAGGTGAATGCAATCCATGTCCACTTTATCATCCGTGTTGCTTTATTTAACTTCTATTTCATTTCCAGAACTGGTTGAGTTGTATAGTTGGAATAGTCAGTGGAATTCAGTGCGAGAAGGGAGTAAAGAGGAAAGAATTCCTGACATCTTATGATTTATTAGCAAAAAAATATTTTTAGTTTAATCCCAACCCCCCCATATCCCCTCGAACAAACTGAAATGGTATATATCTGCTAAAAATCTGTAATAGCATTAAGGATGCATCTAATTTTTGAACAAAAGCAAATATTTAGAGTTTTGGCTTTATCCTCAATTTTAGCATTTAAACAGCCATACAATACAGTGAGCATCAAAGAAATCACTTTTTATCAAATACAATATAATAGCATTGCTATAGAAGATATTTGAACTTGCTGTTTAAGTAAGTATATCATTTAAAGTGTGTTAATATTCTTTATTGTCTTCCCTGGGCCCCAGACAAGCATAAAAAATAAAGATTAAAAAATGATTACATAATTTACAGATTTAGGATAGTTTCCAGTGTGACCTCTTTGGGAAATGTAACAAATCTTTTAGGCATCACATTTATGCCTAGGTACAGTTTATAGCTGGGGAGAAATAAGATACATTATAAGTTCTGTGGTCCTCATTTTTAGTAGTTAGTCTACATTGTTACAGTAGATCCATACTTTATGTTAAATAAAAAGTCTTGACAGTTGCAGCAGCAACATGTTAATTGTTTTTCCTTTGATTTATAGAAATGGATGTAGGCAAAATTGGGAACTATTTGACATTTGTTTTCTTTTAGCCTTCTTTCTCATCTAAAAAAAATTGTCTCTTATATGGTTGTTAGGATACATATTATACACTCAGTTCCCTGCCTCCTTCATTGCCAATTTTCCTCCTCTCACTCCCAGAAGAGCATACCACTGAGTTGCTTTTATTTTCTTTTTTCCTCTGCCTTTTTGTCCCTAACAAAAACCGATATCAGTAAGCTTCCAGGTTGGAAAAGGTTTGTCAATTTCTTATTATCACACTGGGGTATATGCTGCTAATAATGAATTAAGGTAGGATATTATTTTTAATCCTAAATTAGCTGTGAGACATCTTTTCCAGGTTAGGAGAAAGTTATTACACTTGACCTACAAATTATATCCCAGAGGAGATTATCCTGTCTATTTTAGATCATTCCCTACTAATATGACCCATGCCTATATGGAGCAATTCATGGTTTATCATTATTGGAATTTATAGGAATAAAACATGATGATTTCTCATGCACAACAAAATATGCTGCTTTCCCATTTTTTATGTTGTTAGCATCGTATGGAGTTCTCTTTTGTAAAATGTTCTGCTTACTATTCTTCATGATGTGCTTGAATAATTCTAGTTACAAGTTTTTTCTCACAAAATGAGTATTTACTCTCTAGGATGTAATCGCTAGGTATAGTAACCCACATTTTCTATTTTAAATCACTTTTTTATTTTAAATCACTTTTGTGCACTCATTTTAACCCTCAACGTACTGTGTTTATTGTATATTACACTTTCTATTTGTAAAGCTATCAGATTTGCCAATGCTTTCTATTTTCTTTATTAATAACCAGTCTCAGCAAAATGTTATCCAGTTCCTCTTATGATTCTGCCACAATATATGAGCTACATTGAGCATACTGTGAACAGTTGACTCAAGTAAATCTACATTATCTTTTCAAGGAAAAAATAACTGCAAAATGCACCAGCTGATCTTCTGTTACAATTATTTATCCTTTCACACTAATTGTGTGACTCAAAGTTTTCTAGTATAATGTGCTAGAAGCTAATATTTTCTGTCAAAATCTCTTATCTATATTAATACACTTTACTATCTAATTATTTGAGTTATTATTTAGCCAGCAATCAAATAAGATTTATTGTGATTTTTAAAGATGTAATCTTATTCTTTTTTTCAATATTTTTAACTAAAGTATACATTGACATTATCCAAGTATCCCTGGCAACAACTTAACTCCCTCGTTGTGTAACACAATTCAGTATCCAATTATATCATAGTGATTCAATGATAGAAGAATGGATTTCAGTCCCAAATCCATATACTGACAAAATTTATTTAAAATACGTAAGGTCTTTGCTTTCATTGTTCTCACTTATAAAATTGGAGTAAATTTCCCATAGCGTTGATGTTAGAAGGTAGAAGTGAAGATAAAACTACCAGGAAAGAGTTGGGCAATATGTAAGTATTTCCTAAAATTAAAAATAATAACCCAATTAACTGAATGTGATGATCATCTTGCTTCCTAGATCTTACCTTGATTTTGATTTTGATATTGCACTGTGACTATATTTAAAGAGTCTCTATTTTATAGGCATGTAATCTATTAAAAAGTTAACATTACCAAAACAATATATGGAATTCTCTCCCCCACATCTTGATAGTCCTTAAGAAGCCTTTACTTCTGGTTTCAGAATTAATAGTTTCTTGGTTTTTGTCCTTGGATTTGTGTCTGTTACTCAAGGATATTTTAGAAATGAAATAATAAATTACTAGAGAATTTTAGAGTTTTAACTTTTCAGCAAGATAAATATGATGTTGGTTATTGTAGATCAAATATCTGTTAAATCAAATGAACAATTAATTACAGGGTCTAGTGGAAAGAGCATTTGAGGAGTCTTAGGACACAAATTCTATTTCAAGCCTTGCTAAAATCAGCTGTGTACAACATTAAGAGGGTGGGTGAATTTTAATTCATCTATAGAGTTTATTTCAACAAAAATACATAAAATCAACAAACAAAAATAAATATTTTTCAATTTGAAATTTTTTTAGGATAATGGAAGAGGTAACTAAATGTTTTTAATATAAAATTAAGACATTTGTATAGAATAATATTCAGACTTTCATAAATACCACTCAAATGACCAATTGTTAATTTTTCATATTTTTATCATAATAAAAATATTAACAAAACAATAGTTGAAATATGGATGTTTCTCTCACTAGTTTCATTAATCAATTTACCAAAATCACAGTGTAAGAAAATATCAGAGCCATGTTTTGAATCCAAGAAGTTTGGCCCAGAATCCACGCTCTTAACCAATTCACTCCACCAGCTCTTAATCCATTAGATTCCTTGTCTTTAAAAGAGGAAGTAGGCTCATAATATTGTCATTAGGATTAAAAGGAGGTTTTTTAGCATAGAACCAAGAACATAATAACTAGTTAATAAATGTTAGTTTTGATTCTTATTATATGTGCTATTTTTTGCTCCACACTTTTAGTTAGATAATGTGTTCAGAAGAATAAGTATTTACCCCAAAGTCCATGGCCACTAGTTGACTACCAGTGCTCTGTTCAATAGCTACTCAAGCAATGGGAATCATGGATCATGGCAAATACTAAACATCTAAGACATGCTTCCACATTAAAACTGAATTAGACTGATAGTAATGAGTCAGATCTCAGATGAAAGAAGGGGAAAAATTACGCCTTATAAGAAACAGAGAAAACTAGTAAACGTAATTATTATTCAAATTTAACATGGTACTGTGGTACTTAACTATGAACACAGATGAAAACCCATCTGTTTATATTCTTTGGTAGTTTATGGATAAGTCAAGCATATATATCTCATAAGCCAGGAAATTTGGGCTTTCTTTGTTCATGTGTCTTTTGTTTTTCTTTAATTTTGTATCTATATGAGATCATGGATGTTTACCAAATTTATTGTGGTAATCATTTCACAATACAAGTAAGTCAAATCATTATGCTGTACACCTTAAACTTATACAATGCTGTATGTTAATTGCATCTCAAAAAAAGTAAAAGAAAAAAAAAAGATACACCAACCCTAGCCCCTAGCTATCACTGATTTGTTTTTATTCTCATAGTTTGGCCATTTCCAAAAATGTCATCTAAATAGGAAACATATAATTGTATAATATGTATAACATATGCATATAAAACGTATAACCTTTTAAATCTAGTTTATTTCACACAGCATAATCTTCTGAGATTTTTTAAAAAAACTTATTGGAGTATAGTTGATTTATAATGTTGTGCTAGTTTCAGGTGTGCAGCAAAGTGAATCAGCCATACGTATACATATATCCACTATTTCTTTTTTTTAGTTTCTTTTCCCATATAGGCCATTACAGAATATTCAGTAAAGTTTCCTGTACTATACAGCAGGTTCTTATTAGTTTTCTATCTTATATATAGCAGTGTGTATATGTCAATCCTAATCTCCCAATTTATCCCTCCCCTCCTTTCTCCCTTGGTGACCATAAGTTTATTTTATACATCTGTGACTTCTGTTTTGCAAATAAGTTCATTTGTACGTTTTTATTTTTTTTAGATTCCACATACAAGCGATATCATACGACATTTGTGCTTCTGTGTCTCACTTACTTCACTCAGCATGACAATCTCTAGGTCCATCCATGTTGCTGCAAATGGCATCATTCTGTTCCTTTTTATGATTGAGTAATACTCCATTGTATATTTGTATCACATGTTATCCATCCCTTCCTCTGTTGATGGACATTTAGGCCACCTCCATGTCCTGGCTACTGCAAATAGTGGTGCAATGAAAATTCAGACCTAGGGACATATGTCTTTTATATATTAACCATTCTGCTGTGGTTTTATTTTTCATCTTCCTAATGAGTAAAGGTATTGAGAACCTTTCTATACATTTCATTTGTATATCTTCTTTTGTAGAATACCTCTTTGAGCTTTTGCCCATTGAAAGTTTTCTTTATTTTTTATTTGTAGGATTTTATTATGCATTCGGGGAATGAGTCCCTGGTCACATATATCGACTACAAAAATATATTCCATTCTATGGCTTTTTCTTTTCGGTCTTAATGGTATATTAATTTTAATGTAGTCAAATGTATTAGATTTTAAAAAATCTTTAGAGTAAAACTTTCTGTCTCATTTAACAAAATCTTTGACACCAAAGTCATAGTTATTCCCCCTTTTTAAAAATCTTTACTGTATAGTTTTTCTTCATTTAAATCAATAATCATCTGGGACGCATCATTGTATATGGTGGAAAGTAGGGGGTCATGGTTCATTTTTCCCATATGGACATCTAATTGATCCAGATAAATCCAGTTGATCTACAGTAGATTCAAACAATCTGATTAAAATCCCAACATCTCTGTATATGTGTTCATATGTGTGTGCACAAATGCATGGGAGGGATTGATAATTTATATGAAAATAACCTTGGATATTTTTGGCCTTTTTTATCTTTTAAAAGAGGAACAAACACAGAATTCTTATACCTTATGTTTTGATAACTGTTAGAAGTCTAGTAATTAAGACAGTATGTTGTTAGCAGAAGACTATGGAACAGAATAGAGTACATAAATGGCTCTACATTTGGCAGGTTACCATATTCATAAAAAGGTAGCATCACTTTGTATTAGGAGAAGAAGTTTTTTTCAATAAATGGTAACTTTTGAAGTGACATTGCGAACTATACCTCATCTCCCAGTTATATACTCTATTTCAGTCTTTGCTAATACCTGTTATTTTAAATTTTAATGTTTAAATTTCATTTATTATTTTTAAGTTACCTCCTATGTTTGGTAGACAAATCATGTAATTCTAAATGAATTAACATGATCTTGAGTACTAGTACCATATCTTATAATTTATTTTGTAGTTTGTACTTAGTAGGAGCCAAATAAATACATGTTATTCAATGTGAAGATTATTTGCTACCTTATGTTAGAAGTAAAAAAAAAAAAAAAAAAATTGAGACAGCTGGTGATGAAGAATTGGTTATTTTAATTTTAGAATGACTTTTTTATTAGAGCGTTTTGCTATGTTAAAGAAAAAATGTTAATTTTTACTACTGGGAAATATAAAAATGTTTTAGGAATAAATACTATTAAAAAATAGTGAGATCTGTAAACATGTCTGAATAACAATCTTAAGAACTATTTCCCCATTGTAAAGCCATTCTACTCCAATAAAGGTGTTAAAAAAAAATTTCCACTAAAAAAATAAATATTGATTCACTCTCAGTAGGAGGGATAGAGACAGGAGTATTTATAGTCTAAATATCTATCAATGAAGAAGCACCTCTGAAATGGTGCACTAGGGACCTCCAAAAATCTTCTAAGAAAACATTGTTTTAGAAAATCAAAACCATCAGAACCAGGTTTTCCAGAATTCTGAAATTAACCAAAGGCTTAAAACAATCTGAGGAAAGTTTATTCAAAAAACCTAAATCAAACCAAAACAAATAGCAACAACAAAAATCCAGCTGAATTCTGATAAGAATAGTTGGCTTTTTGCAGTATTTTAACTTGCTCTATCCCCATCCATATTTTTAACTCTGTGGTAGCCTTGAAAAATCGTAGCCTCAAAACCATGGTAGCTGCGAGAGCCATCATGGTATGGGCATAAGATTGGATAATCAATGCAATAGCCTTTCCCATTCCACATGTAAGGAGCATGGAAGACCCCCATCCCTCTAAAAACATGTATGAGATAAACAGACTGAAAAATGAACAGGTCTTCTTGGATCCTTAAGAAAGGGGAGAACACAAGGCAAACCACTGTCTCCAAGATTATAGAGAATGTGATGGCTTACCAGAGCAGACTCAAGAGCAGAAACCATAAAGAGACCAGTGCCAGGGTAGGAAAACTTGAACTGTAATTGACAAATTGCTGGAGGCTGAGTCTGAACAACTCTGAGAGTTAAAAACTCTCTAGGGAGATCCCAACATAGGGGGACCCCAACAATATTGTGAGACTTACATCCAGGAGCTCACAGAAAATATTGGCGAAAAATCTCCTGTGTTCTGCAGGGAGAGGGGAAAAATGAATTATTTGGAATACTCCAGGACTTGTGAGTCCCCTATATTTGAGTGTTATTTCTCCAGCTATAGAATTCTAGTTTAAGAATTATCTTATTTCTCAAAAGTTTGAAGGCAATTCTCTATTTTCTTTTAGCATCCAATATTGCTACTAAAACAAAACATTTTTTCCCCATTATGCCTTGTTTTGTTTGTTTATTGTAGGACAGCCACGAGCAAATGTTTTCTGTAAATGAATATTTTAGGCTTTGCAGGCTATAGGGTCTCTCTCTCTGTTGTTGTAGTGCTACCATGGCCACTGATGCTAAATAAACAGTTGGTGTGACTGTGTTCCAATAAAACTATTAATAGAGAATTAATTTGAATTTCATATAATATTTAAGTTTCTTGGACATTTTTTCATTTTCAATAACTTTTTAAAAAGTTCTTAGCTGTTAGGCCATATAAAACTCCAGCATGGGGAATGGATTTGACTCATCTGAAGTAGTTTACAGACCTTTATTTTGAAGCTTTTTATGTCTTTTTTTAATGGCCATCCTTAGTAAATTTCACAATGTTGAGTCAATATGTCTCTCCACTGCCTCTTCTTGTTGATCCCAAAAGGCACTCTTAAACCCACCGGTGAAGACTTGGAAAAATGCAGAACCCTTTGTTTGTTTTGTGGTGACATGACAATTGAGGGACCCTGACACAGATATCTTATCTTCAAAACTAAGTATCAGACTTTGAATTAAAACGAGGATTTCACTTTCACTGTCTGTAGCAAGTGTCCATTTTAACTCAGCAGCAAAACCCTCAGGAGGGGCCTGAGGCCCATATTCACTGGACCTTCCTATTAATCTCTGAGTTTAGTTTTTCCTCAGACTTGATCCACCAGCTTGCTCCATGCATTTTTTATCTTTCTCAATTTGTTGAATTTCTATTCTGCTGGTAACAGAACACTATTTTTTTCTCTTCACTGTTGATTTGTTCCTTTTTGTGCTCTCAGAATTTTATTTCAGTTGCGTTATAGATAGAAGGCACATGTGTAACTATAGTCACCTTGAATTAAAAAAATCAACAAATTTACAGTTAAATGAGATTTATCCTTACATGATAATGTGATATCAGGCTTACTTAAAGTGGTTATAATTGTTTATTCATCTGATTGAAGCTAGTATGATAGTGGCTCAAGTTCCAGTAACAAATCTGAGTATTTTATTGTTTTGTTTTGTTGGTGGTGGGGAGGTTGTTACCAGAGGGTAAAACAAGGATAGAAAATTTTGCATGAGGTCTATTTTACTAATTATAATGGAAAACTATTGACAATTACGTTTTAGTGTTTTTTATTTGTATATTATATACATCTCTTTAGGGTCTAAGATCATCATGTCATCTTTAAAACATTTAACTGTGGATTCTACCAACTGTGGAATGTTGGACCCTTTTTTAATACTTGAGTTCTTCTATTAGTATGAGGAAATATAGATGCCTTTTTACAAATATCGCTAAAACAACCTCTTTGTAAAACCACCTCAAAGTGCCCAGATGCCCTTTATTATTCAGTTTCTATAATTAGCAGTGCATTCATGAATGCAAAAATCAATCTTCCCACTGAGATATTAAATCAAGGTCCTAACAGTAAGTCATTTCTATTTGCTTCAGTGTGATTTTTGAGAGTATATGTAATAACTAAAAAATCTTGATGAAGTTACAGTTCCAATTATACTTGGCCTTTAATATAGCTCACTTTGATAGAAATATTACTTATATTTCACCCAGTCTTCCCATCCCCTGGCTTGATATATGTCAATGAGTAGTTAACTACCTTTACTTATCAGATACAATTGATGGCCCTTGTTTATTATACTTAATCTCATTTCTTAAATTTCTATTTTTTAAGTCATAATCTGGAATTGAGAATAATGGTCAATCCCCGAACTTGATTTTATCTTCTCTCATTTTAAATCCTGATATATGTAATATAAAATATGTATGTTTTAAATGAATCCCAAAATAGAAGGGAATAATGAGAAGGTTGTTTAGTCTTATGTTTATATGATCAAAGAGAGAAATAAAGAGGAGTATATTAGCATAATTTGATACATTACAAGGCAGTAGTTTGTGGGATTCCTTCTCTGGAATATAAAGAATATTACAGCTGAATTATAGTATTATTATAGCTGAAATCTTTGAAATTAAGAAAAAGAAACACAAACAAGCAAACATAGACCTAAGTCACTTGCTACCTGTAAAAGACTAGAAGGAATTAGGCAATAATTCCCATTTCTTTGAACACTGATCCATCCCAGAAAGATGGATAAATCATTGCTATGTTGTTTATTTTATATATTTATTAAGGGTATAGTTATGCTCACATACTACAGAGAATTTTCATTCATTTCTGCTAAAAGTCAGCAGTGATTTGGTTTAATAGTTCGTATGTTCATTTTTAAAAATAGATTTAGTGACAAATACAATTCTTAATTTAAGATAGGGTAGAAGATGGTTTTTCTGGCACTGACACAGACATCTTAGGACTCTTTACTTACCCTGTCTGTAAAAAGTGAAATATAATGCTTGAGGATACATTTTGTTGACAGAAAACTAATGCTGTGAGGCTCTTGGAGGTTCAGCAAGCATGCACATGTGATTATTTTAATCTTTCTTGATGCTTTGATTCACTCAGAAAATGTAAGGAGGAGGTTTCTCTGAATTACACTTGTAAAACTGCAGAGTAGTGAGGTAACTTGCCGTAAAGTGTCTTTTTAATGCAGAAACAGGAATTGCTTTCAAACAGAAAAGAATCATTTTTCCAACTGTAAGTGGTTATTGAAAGAAAGGATACATTTTATAAGTAAGTATTCCAGTGAGGAAATAACAATACTTGTGAGGACAGCACAAAGAGAGACACAGATAAAGAGACAATATTGATCATCATTCATCAGAATGATCTGAATTTGTATCAGATTGGTTTGAATCTGAGCTCTGTAGCTTACTGTGTTACCCAGTCATGTTGCTGGGTCCTGTTTATCCTGTGCTACTTTATCTCTAAAATAAATTTAGCCGTGAATGCTCAATAAATGTTAGGTAATTATATTATGTACAACTGACAGGCACAGAGTAAAATCCTGCTTAAAAGAAATACACTGAATAGCTTAGTACTGTCAATGCCCCACAGTGATTTTGCTTCCTTTTTAGAACTTGTGCACCACAGCATAGCAGAAGGGATACTCTATGGAATTATTTTGTTCAAATCCTTTCAAGCTGATTCTTTGGAGACACAGACATCTAAGAATTAACTCTTGCAGTGGGAAACTCTCAGGAGATAAAGTACCCTCTATGTCACCCACCACAATTCTTCTGAAGTCTGCAGACCCTGCAAACAATTGCTTTCCCTCTCTTCCTTAGTTTTAGAGCATCATTGTTATACATCGGCTCCAATGTAAGATGGCCTAATTCTTGGTGAAAGGGAAAATTAAATGATCTCTGGATATCTAACCATTTTATTGTGTATTCAAGGTACCTCTTCCTCTAAAATGTTGTGGAATTATTACTTTGATACCTAGAAAGGGTAATCACATTTAATACTGAGCGAAAAATTTGGCAAACATCTTTTTTATATTTTTCCTATGACAAATCTCTTAGGAAAAAAGCAAAGTTTAATAGGGCAGAGGATGGCCCACATACAATATCCATAAAGAAAAGCTATATTTTTACTTTTAGGAGTTCTTTTTTTTTTTTTTTTTTGAGCCAATTTGTAAAACACAACTGCTGTACAACAATAGATAAATCCGGAAGAAACACCGGGGATGCTGTACACAGAGGAAAGACCAATGAAGACACAGGGGAGAAGGTGGCCATCTGCAAGCCAAGGAGAGTGGACTCAGAAGATACCAAACCTATGGACACCTTGATCTTGAACTTCCAGCCTCCAGAACTATGAGGAAATACATTCTGTTGTTTAAGCCAAGAAAACCAAAAAACAAAACAAAAAAACCCAATAGATAAATCCATATTAAATGATAAATAATAAAGGCATTCAGAATAAATTACTTGAAGTTGGCAGGTGTGAGATGCTGATTCTTTCCCTTGTGAATTAATCACTGTGAAGAATTAAAGTGGCAATTACATTGGCTGAATCAGGGCTGTGACTATACAACCAATTTATGGAATTTTTTTCATTGATATTAGAAAGCATAATATCTGAGAAAATAAGCATTTCCAAACTGATGCATATAAATACTATATATATATATATATATATTATATATAATCAGTTTCAACCCTCAAGGGTTCTATCCTTGATTTTTTTTTTTTTATCCTTGATTTTTGAATCCAACAGGATCAAATCATGAAGCTACCCCTTCCAACCTGTGTGAACCTTGAAAAAATGCTTAAAGGTGCTGAGTACATGTATAATTGGAAATGTGATTAATTTTTCAGGGTTTAAAATAAAGATTAGGAATAAAATGCATGTATAAAAAATATCGCTAGACCTGTCCAACCTAGAAGTAAAAATAACTGAAAAGGAAACCCTGCATTACAGCCCTCACCTGTATAACTATAAGGCCTTGGTCCCCTCATTAATGTGTTGTCAAGTGATTGCTAGGTATTCTTGGGTGACCTGTCTGTGACCTCATGTTCCCTCTGGAAATCCACTTCAGTCAAGCAGTTTTCGGTCAGAATGTTGCTGATTCAATTTGCTGCTAGAGATCGCTGAAGGAACTCTGCTTTCCTGTCATTTAGGGACTTCTCCATTACCTCTGCTGGGTGTTGGAGTGGGGGAATAAGTAGAGATAATGACTGTCTCCCTGACCTTGAACCTGATTTACCATAGACCAAAGCAGCAATGGCTGTGGCCTGAAGCTCAAATTTCTTTCCAGATCACAGTTGTGAAATGACTTGTCCCAAGTCACACAACCAGAATACAGCAGAGCTGGCCTAGAACTCAGCTTTTTAATCTAGACAATTAAGTGGGTTTATAGTACACTAAAGCTCTTTTATAAGAGTCTATACTCTCCTCCCTTCCCACTACCAGCCATGTCCACCACTGCTTAAGGATTGGTAGGATGTGAAAAGAGACTCTTACGTCCAAACAAAGATATACGAGTGTACACAAACACCATTTTTCTCTATTAATGTGCTAAGTTTAACACTGAAATGAGTGCAAGCTAGATTTCTGTAAATAAGTTTTTTTTCTGGTTGAGCAATTATTTTCATTACCTTTATTAAACTTTAGAATTCTTATCACTCACACGGATACTGAAAATAATTGTATCCCTGATTTTGTAGATGTCTCTCTTTATTTGCTAATTACTTACGTTCTTAAAAATTTGCCTTTACAGATGGATCAAAAAAGATATTGAGCTTTCTTCACTTGCTGTTTGTTTCATATAGAAGAGAGCCTGAAGAATAGGGATTATAGGTGTGCTTTTCATTGCTATATTCTGATGTATTTTCTTGCTGTTAGTTTTTTTAATGACTATTTTTTAGAACAGTTTTAGGTTCACAGCAATATTGAGTAGAAGTTAGAGATTTCCCATATATCCCTCCTCCTGCCAAATGCATAGCCTCCCCCATTATCAACATCCTCCAACATCATCTAGCACAACTGATGAACCTACAGTGACACATCATTAATCTCCAAAGTCCATAGTTTACATTACCGTTTACTGTTGGCGTTTTATGTCCTATGGGTTTAGAGAAATTTATAATGACATGTATCTACTGTCATAACATACAGAGAAATTGTGTGGACGTGTTTTCAGTTCCTTTGGGTAAATACCAAGGAGCATGATTGCTGGATCATATAGTGAAAGTATGTTTAGTTTTGGTCAAAAAAAAAAAAAAAAAAAAAAAACACCAGAAGAAACCACCAAACTGTCTTCCAAAGTAGCTATACCATTTTGCATTCCTACCAGCAATGAGCTGGGTCTTTTAGTTTAATCTATTTCTATCCTCTTAATGACAAATCATGCTTAAATACATAGACATTCTTATTAAAGAAGCAAGAAAACTCTGTTAAGCATAAACATGTTTTAAAAATTGGCTACACCCCCAGTACTTGTCAGTTGCAGTATTTTGTCGTAATTATGTTTTTCAGGAGATCAAAAGAATTATTTTATTCCATTAGGTCATACGGTCTGAGTGCCATACTTTCTGAGAAATTCCAAATGCTGCCGGTCCTGTAGTATCTATCTGTCCCTTGAGAGCTGTTATATTTCCTTACTCTGAAATTTATGCAACATCTTACTATTACATTTCTTCAACAAATGACTACATAAACATGGTTTTTATTAACTTCTCTTTTATAATGTGAGTTAACTTCAAGCTGGATAGAAATTTGACTACCTTTCATTGAACTTAATTCATTCCATTTGCTCTAATCTAATAGGAAAAATTTTTCAGGCCTAACTTTCATTCAGAAATTAACACCTTAGTCTCATTTAAGTCTGTTTACAGTATAATTCCAACACTTCTTATAAAGAGAGCTTGTAACTTGAAAAATGCTTCATAAATCATTTAGTATCAAAATTGGACTAGACCACTGCTTGTGAGGAATAGGACATACTATAAAAATGTACTGTTTGAGAAAGTGGTTATTTTTATCCAAAAATAGATATAAATAGATATACATAAATATAGATATACAAAAATTATACTTTCTGATGTCACATACACCAGAGATTACTTTCAAATCACTTGGTAAACAGTGTAAAATTAGGAGGTCAAAGAATAGTTTAGGCAAACTCTTAAACATCTGTGTAAATACTAATTGCTACAAGACCAAAGTGACAACTTTGAATTAACTCTCCACTCTCCTACTTAAACTTCATTTTGTACCTGATTAATGACACTAGGCAGTATCACCTATGTGAAAAATACCAGACAGTCTTTGTAATCCGGAATGTCTTTTATACAGTCTCTTTGGAATTACCTGTAGGTGATGTATTTGAAGGTAGAGTTAAAACCTTGTATTTCATTATTAACTCTATTTCAGCTGAAATAATGCACACTGATGCAGTAAGCTTTCTGTTATAATAGCTAAACCAATATATTAAATATAAAGGCTGAAGAAGAGGTGCTCAGAGCTCATGGATTTATGGATGGTGTGGAGATAATATGCTTACAAAAGCCTTTGACTCCATCTCAAAAGCTCAGTGGTCCTAGAAACACTTGAAAATTCCTCCTTTTCCACTTTGGAGCAGACTTCATCTATTCACTTGAAATGTAAAGTTTGAATATCATAGTACTTTAAAAAAAAAAAAATCTAAACTCAACATGTAGGCATCCTTTTAAAATACACTTAAATGCTACTTCATTTTCATGTATACTAGATACATAATTCCCATTTAAAACATAAGGTCCTTGAAGATAGGGACATTTATCTTTTGTGTTCACTGCTGTATTGCTGGGACCAGCAATGATATAAGATAAAATAGTAAGTAGCCAACAAATATATGTTGAATAAATGAATGAATGTAAATTAATTTTGATTCCTAGCAGATTGGTAAGTATAGAAAGCATTTGTCTTAGTCTGTTCAGGCTGCTATAACAAAATACCACAGAGGGGTGGCTTATAAACAATGGAAATTTATTTCTCACAATTCTGGAGTCTGGAAGTCAGAGACCAGGGTGCCAGTGTGATTGAACGAGGGTCCTTCTCTAGGTTGCAGACTTCCTGAATCCATACATGGTGGAAGGAAGTATAGAGCTCTGTGGGATCTTTTTTATAAGAGCAGTAATCGCATTCATGAGGGCTCTACCCTCATGAGCTAATCACCTTCCCAAGGCCCTACCTTCTAATACCATCACCTGGGGTTAGGATTTCAACATAAGAATTTGAGGGGACGAAAACATTCAGACCACTGCATTGATCAAATTAGTAAATATTTTAAAACTTGTGATGCGTTAGAATTATAACTATAAGGGTGTTAAAAAACATATACTGCATGCGTTTAGCAACCTAAACTTTTTTTCATAAAGGTTTAGTTATCCATTAATGATACACCTGCTACCTGATGGTCATCATTTGTAATGTATGGATCCATCTCCTGCAGCTTCAGGGTAATTAGGTTTTTGCATTTTAATTATGGGCTTCACTAGCCCAGTTAAATCTGTTGTGTGTGTGTTTTATTATTATTGACTAAATCTTTCAGCGGGAATCCAGTTTTACCTGAGGAAAGAAAATTTAAACACACGTATATAGCATCATTTATTCCCAAAGTAGACAGGGTTGAAATTTGCTCAAACGATAGTGAAAATTTGAAGGCTCACATTACTCTGGATCTAATGATTTTTTTTATCCTTATAGATATTGAAGTAGTTCAGCAATCATGAAATATTTCTTAGATTCTTATATTTATCTCTCAAGTGCTCTTTTATACTCCAGTCATTCTTGCATGTTATCAATCCATCTACCTTATATCCAAAGCCATTCTTTATGTATTTCATGGCCCTAAAAATACTTTCCATTTGCCTTATTTCTTTAATACTTTATTATGCCATTCATTTTTTAACCCAACCTCCTTTTTAAGGTTTCTGTTTACATTTCCTTCCACAGCTCCTAACAATCACACTCCACACTACTCATTATTTCACATGTGCAGGGATACTTTAGTCTACTAGTCAGTCTAAGTACAATATTAAAGGACTACTGAATTGTCCAGAACTAGAAAAATTCTGAGATGTCAAACTATTGACTATGGAGATGAGAAAAAATATGAAAATGAAAATCAATACTTATTTACATAAATGTCCACAAAATGTATTACTATGCCAACTTATAAACTGCAACTCAAATCTCTTACAGTAATATATAAATTCAGTGAGGGAAGTGGATGCAATTTAATGGCTACTTGATGGGGGATGAGACTTGTAAAATAAGAGAACTTAGTCCAAAGTACTTCATAATGCTCGTGTCTGTTTTATTCTTTCATGCTGCTCCAATGATCTCATATTTCCCTCTCTGACCATAATTCTTTTCATCTTTTTGTCATCTTTGTAAAAATGTCCACCTTCTCTAATCTTGAATGTCATAGGTTATGAAACGTTCTCTATGTTCCCCAAATAGCCTGCCATTCCCTTTAGGATTCCATAGCTCTTTATACATATTTTAATTTTGTTAACCTGTAATTATTAATTTGCCGTACTCTTGACCCACATGAGTGTGAGGTTATTTAGGAAGGGCTGCAAGATGTGCCTAACATAGTAGATCCATTAATAATTTATAGAATGAATCAAAGGCTGTTTACTATCTCTTTGACTAAGCCACGACCAGGACTGACTGACTCAGTGGAGAACCAGAGAATATCTCTTTCTTCCTAGTTAATTTGCCTATAATTATTGAAAACTGAGGGCAAACAGACCAACAGTGGGTCATGGAATTGAGAATAAATTCCGTATTAATGGCATCTTAATGAATTCATAGCCACTTAAAGCTACTCCTTGACCAATACTGGGCCAAAAAGCCAGATAATATATTGGGGGAAGAATTGTTAACTATGCCTTGGGAGAAAGTGTAGCTTAATTACAGTAACCAAGAGGTAGTAATGATGTTGTAGTTGTTGTTTTACTATTTATTACTAAACAAAATAGTATATTACATATAATTAGTGATATTCATTTTAGTTCATAATTATATTATTTGATTCTCTCGTGCTAGGTATTATGATACTCAGTTTGCATAGGTAATGTCATTTGCTTTTATTATTTTAGCAGCGTTGGGCACAATTTTACAGCTGAGTAAACTGAGATGTAGAGATTTTAAGTTAATTATGTAAGGTCAGCTAGGAAGAAAGCAGTAAAGGCAAGATTCCAATTTGTGTCTCTAAAATTAAATCCTGTGTGCTTTACAACATAGAATTGCCACTCCAAAGATGCTAAATCCTTTTTATTCTTCGTTTCTTTAATATTTCCCTTTCTTCAACTCCACCTTCTTCATGATTGATTTTATTGAAGTCATTTATAAAATATAAGTATACACCCTGTTCAGTGCTTGGTGTTCTATTCAGTAAAGGTGTGAGGTGCATCCAAAGTAATCACTGAACACTGGGAAATGCCTATGGAAGAACCTACAGGACGAGGAGGGATAAAGTGTACATAGATAGTAATTATCCTAGAAAAAGCAAGCACAGGCTTGCACACGGGAAATGAGACTGGGAGTGGCAGAAGAGGTCACTGTTGCTGCTGCCTTGCCTGACGTTTGGCAGGAATTTGTTTTCTGTCCTCAGCAGACAGCCTCTGAAAATCAGAGCTGGCAAGGCTGCTTCTGAACAAGAGCCACCGATCCAGCCATTGTCTTGCACAATGAGCCAAGCTTTCTGCTTTGGGAAATATATTGTGTTATCTGGGATAATACAAATGCATTGTATTATCTGGGATTTCATCCAGCATGGAACCCATCAGACAGAATTGCCTCATCATGTTATTTTTGACTGTCTGTGGTAAGACTGCAGGTTTTGCTTTTCTGAAAATCAACCTGCAGCAAATCAGCTTTGATTATGGATTGAATTTACAAAGCTGTTCATTTCTCATCTTATTACCTAGACTCAAACTCCAGAGTGAAATCCAATAAGATTGTGCCACATTGTCTACCTTCCTACTTTCAAATGTGTCTTAAGGTATTTTAAAAAAACAAAAAAATAAAGAAAAAAAAAACACTAATGAAGATTAACTCCTATTTCATTCAAAAAAGTGAATTTATTCCAACTTCCCTCCCTCTCAGTCCTAGGGAAGCCAGTATAATATTAAAATAAGGTAAGTTGCATATCATGTATCTAAAAGTAAATCAGAGCTTTATATTAACTATTTTGTGTGGCACTTAATTTTAGAGGGACTTGTGGAGAAAAACAGTATCGATGAAAATGCCCATTAAAGAGTAAAAAAGCACACCAGCTATATTAATAACGATGATACTTATCATAATAGTTATCACTTATTTAATATTCACTATATACTAAGTTCTTTAAACACTTTCTAAATTAATCTTCACAGAGTAATAGATAAGAAATATCCTTTCTATTTTTATTTTGACCCTAGATTCAGAGATTTGCCTTAATGAGAGTCTTCAGTTCCTGGCACACTATCCTGATTGGCCTATGTCCACAAATTTCCCATTTTACTAGGTGTGAATTTTTTAATACTTTTTTCCTTTATTCCTAGTCTCCATGCCCATTCTCTTCCTCCCTCACAGGCCAGTTAACACTTTACCAGGTTAATATTGCCCAGGGATAAGGATGTATTTACATATCTTTGATGAGTACAGAGCTGTGTATGTTAATTTATATAACTGTTATTTTGTTGTAGCTCATTCTTTTACATATCGTTCAGCACTGTGTTTTAAAGTTCTACCTCTGGTGTTGAATGTATATCTACTTTGTTGTTTCTAACCACTAAACAATACTGTCATCTACAGCCTTTTACTGAACCATTCCCCTGGTGATATGTGTGTTACTATGCTCTCCATTATCAAAACTTCAGAGTGGTGAACATTCTGGGCAATCACCATTTTTAGGTCAAATATTTGCAGTTTGATGCTATTTAAATTAGGATATTCTTTATAACTGAGCAAGATATTCTCTAGATCATGTATGCAGACTTTCAAAAAATAAATTTATTTTTGGCTGCGTTGCGACTTCATGGCTTTAGTTGAGGAGAGCAGGGGCTACTCTTCACTGCGGTTCACGTGCTTCTCATTGCGGTGGCTTCTCTTATCGCGGAACACGGACTCTAGTTGCGCAGGATTCAGTACTTGTGGTGCACAGGCTCGGTAGTTGTGGCGCATGGGCTTAGTTGCTCCGCGGCACGTGGGATCTTCCCAGACCAAGGATCAAACCTGTGTCCCCTGCATTGGCAGGCGATTCTTAACCACTGCGCCACCAGGGAAGTCCCTATGCAGACTTTTTAGAAGACTATTTTTAGAGCAGTTTTAGGTGTACATCAAAATTAAGGGGAAGGTACAGAGATAACCCATGTATCTCCCACTCCACACATGCATAACCTCCCCGATTATCAACATCCCCCACCAGAGTAGTACATTTGTTACAATTGATAAATCTACATAGATACATCATGATCACCCAGAGTCCATAATTTACATTAGGGTTCACTCTTGGTGTTATACATTCTATGGGTTTGGGCAAATTTATAATGACTTGTATCTACCATTATATTATCTTACATATTAGTTTCACTGCCCTAAAAAAAAAAAAAAAAAACCTTTTTGCTCTGCCTATTCATCCCTGTCTACCCCATCTCATATCAACCACTGATCTTTTTACTCTCTCTATGGTTTTGCCTTTTCCAGAACGTTATATAGTTGGAATCATACAGTAATTAACCTTTCAGACTGGCTTCTTTCACTTAGTAGTATGCATAGTTTCCTCCATGTCTTTTCATGACTTTATAGCTAATTTCTTTTATAGCACTAATATTCCATTGTCTAGATATATCACAGTTTAACCATTTGCCTACTAAAGGACATCTTGGTTGCTTCCAAGTTTTGTCAATTAGGAATAAAGCCTGATATCAACATCTCCATGCAGGTTTTTGTGTAGAAATAGTTTTCAAATCCTTTGAGTAAATACCAAGTAATGTAATTGCTGGATCGTATGGTAAGAGTATGTTTGGTTTTGTAAGAAACTGCCATATATGCAGAATTTTATTTGAAGGGCCATAGGTCACACAAAATTAGTTTCATAGGTCCTGTCAATTAGTTACCAGAATGATTATAATTGTGTTTTCTCAAGTGAGTAGTGTTTGAGGGCCACAGTTTCCTGCAACCTCTCAAAGAGTATTATCAATATCTATAATTTTTGAAATATGATCACTATAATAGAGACAACACCTCGCTGTTTTTCATTTCTATTTCTCTGATAAGCAGTGTGGAAGAGCATCTCTTTTTTTTTTTTTTAGCTATTTGGTTTTACTTTTCTCTGAACTGCCTAGTCACCCTGTTTGGCCATTTTTCTACTAAACATTCTTATTTTTTAGAAATTCTTTTTACATTTAGATATCGATCCGTTTTCAGTTTTAGACATTGTACATATTTTCTCCTGGTCAGTTACCATCACAAACTTAGTTTATTGTGTCCATTGTAAATAGTAATCTTTAATTTTGTTGTAGTCAAGTTGAACTTTTTGATGTTTTATATAACCATTTTTTGCTTGTCCTGGGGCTACAGAGATATTCTCCTCCATGAATTTCTTCTACATTAAATTTTAATTTTGACATTTGGGTATAAATCCAACTAAATTTCATCTTTGAAGAAAGAAATAGAACACTACCTTGCTTTCGGTTCCTCCCAAAGCAGACAAGAATCCTGAGTCAAGGATTCCAGATAGTACAAGTGATCTGAGATACTGTCCCAGAAAAAATCAGGGCAATGGTTAAGTAAGAAAAGGAAGGGAAGAAAGCCAATGAAAGATGAATTTTCCAGCAAGCTACCAAGGTGTGTAACTGGAGCTTAATACCATTGTGGAAACATGGGAGCTAGTGTGAAACACGACCCTCGTGGTTATTTCTCACTGAGGGAGAGTTCGATTCTTGGCCACTTCGGGATTACCCTACAGACAGACAGAGTGAAGTCTGGCTCTCACAGAAAGCTCTCAGTTAGAGATGTGAATGCTGGCAGGGTGATATCGTGTGGTATGCTGTGGACTGGCAAAACCAAGGAGACTAGGCATGAAACTTATAAGTTCATCACTTCCTTATTAATAGATTTTTATTGGCATATAAATCATATGCCAAGTTTCTAGATGCATGGATCTGTTTTGTGCACATGATGTTTATATACCTGCATGAGTATTTCAGAAACAAAACTAAAAGTAATGAATGGTCCTGTGCATTATTTGTTAATCTGATTCTGAGATACAATATTGGTTTTTTGTCTCGTTCCCCCCCCACCACCCCCTTATTATGTATTCTAGTTCAGTAGTTGTGTTAGCAATAAGGGGGAATAATTTTGATTTTTTTCAAAGTTAATATTTTACACAGCAAATATGCTAGACTTTATTTCTGTTACTTGATTCTGTTGCATTTTATGTGAGAGTCCATATCACATGCAACAACAACAAAATTTCTTAACTTTCCTTTATACATATTTACCTGTTTGTCTTTCATTTATATGATCACCAGCACCATGTTGCACGATAGCGTTGATAAAGAGCCTTTATCAATGTCCTGCATATCTAACATAAAGGGAATTCCTCTAAAACATATGCAGAATTAATTTTACTGTTGATTCTGAAATTGAGATTGGCCTTTTCTATGTCTAGTTTACTGAGAATTTGTATTATACTTGAAAGTTAATTTCATCAAATTCTGTTCTGCCTCTATTGATAAATTAATGCCAATATTTCAGGTTTTTCATTAATATGAATTATTTTAAGATATATTGAATATCATCTTTATATCTAGAGTGAATTCCATTTGAATATTTTATTGAATTAAGTTAGTTAATATTAGGCTTTTCTTTTGAATTTTCAAATCTTTGTTTTATCGGCAATAAGATTATTTTCAATGACTTTGTGTACACACATACATGTACACCCATTTCGGAAACCTTAATAGTTAGTTTTTGTAGAACATACTTTTTGTGCCACTTTGAGATCTGCTTGGATCCCTTTTGCTAACCTGTGTACCCATCCCACTCACTGCTGTATTAACTGCCACTAACTTCTTGGAACTGAGACTGCAAAATGGTTGCCTTTGGCCAGGAAACCTTCTTTAAGTCTTATCTTAAGATAACACTTAAGTCTATTCAGAGTCTTATTTATTCAAGTATCAACTTTAAGATTTTTATTTTTCCAGAAATTTGTTTGCAGCTGTCACCTTTCCTTCTAAGAAATGTCTCTTTCAGTTAACCCCAGTGCCAGTGCACGTGTGTGTGTTTCTGCCTGTGTTTATGGGTATAGGAGTCAATTATGGAAGTTGATTAGTGAGGCCACTGACCAGAACTAGCATGTAAATCCTACTCACTTCTTGCTGCCTTAGTTTTGGCTTTTCTGGAGCATAGCTTAATATTCCCCCAAGATTCACATTAACCTTTGTTGATAGAGTCTTAGGTTTAAGAATGATAGACAAGATGCCTGATAGATGAAATAAGCTGGAAGAGAGCTTTTCAAGCAAAAATTCTGTGGAGATTACTTTTCTTGGGGTAAAAAGAAGAGCGTCTATAATACTTCTCCAACACCTTATTTATAGGATATTAGGCAATATCTTTCCATTTTTACTCTAGATTTTTTTCCTCTGACCACCAATAAAATATTTCTCCAGACATTCTTTACACAGTCTCTTGTACGTCATCAGTATTTCCCTGCCATCAAATCATCTGAACAGTGTACAAGTATGCAGTTATTTTTCCTAAATAAAAAATAGAAAGTACAGTTGACACTTGGACAACATGGGTTTTAACTCTGTGGGTCCACTTACACGCAGATGTTTTTCAATAAACACATACTACAATACCACATGATCCACAGTTATTTGAATCCAGGAATGTGGAACATTGGATACAGAGGGATGACTGTAAAGTTATACATGGATTTTCGACTGCATGGGGGTCAGTGCCCACTAACCTCTGTGTTGTTCACGAGTCAACTGTAAAATCTTTTCTTGACTAAACTTTGCCCATCAATTGGCTTCCCATGTCTCTGTTCACATTTTCCACAAAACCAATCAACTGTTCTTAGTTTTCACCTTTTGTTCTCTTTTACACCCTGAACAATCAGGCTTTCATCCCTATCACTCCACTAAGTCCATCTTGTTTTTCACACATCCGTGGTCAATTTTCAGCTCTACAAGAAACATTTGGCAGAATTAATCACAACTTAAAAATTTTTCTTTACTTGGCATTTATGTGTGTATACTATTTCACTTGTCACTCTGGTTTTCTGATGCCTCTTGTTTTCTACCACTTCTTAATGTTAAAGTGCCCCAGGATTGTCAGTCTTTGTACTCTTGAGTTATTTAAAATGTCTCCTGCTCCTGGTGTTATCATCTACTTCAGGAGACTCCAGAATTTCTATCTCCAGCTCATACCTCTTTCCTGACTTCCACTCTTGAACAACTGAGTACTCAGCATGTCTATGTTTATATCTAATAAATGCCTCAAACTTAACATGCCCAACCTGCACTCTCAGTATTCCCACCAAACCTGCTACATGTACAATTGTCTCCATTTCATTTGATGACAATTCCATCCTTTTGTATGCTCAGTCTCCAAACCTTGGGGTCATATTTAACTCCTGTCATTCTCTCTCATCTCGTGATTAATCCATCATAAAGTTTCTGAAAATATATCCAGATTCTGACCAATTTTTACTATTTTCATTGTTATCAGCAAGGTCCAAATAATAATCACCTTTCAGTTGGATTATTGCAATAGGCTTTCAAGTGGTTTCCCTCATTTTACTCTCCTCAACACAATAACCAGAGTTATCCTTTATAGAAGTGAGTGTTCGTGTCATTGCTTGTCTGTTCAAAATCCAGTATGTGTCTCCATTTCCCTCTTAGCACAGGCTAAAATCCTCTCATCCCTATAGGATTTTATGTAATTTAGGCCCCTTTTACTTTTGCTTGCTGACGTCATCTCCAACTTTTTCTCTAGCCCGGGTGTTACAGGTGCCCTGACCTCCTTTCCATTAGTTGAACACACTAGCACTCTAATACTGTAGAGCTTTGCACTGGAATGTGCCTCTTGCGGATGGCCATGTAGCTAACACCATCAATTCCCTCATGTTTAGGCTTAGATGTTACTTTCTTATTCAGGCTGACACTAATCTCCCTATTTAAAATCACATCTTCCTTCTACCACTTATATTCCCTATTCCACTTACGTGCGTAAGTTTTTCTCATAACATTTATAAGCTTCTAACATACTAAATATTTTACTTATTATATGTATTTGTATTGTCTAGGTCCCGTTGCTAGGATCATAAACTCTGTAAAGGCAGGGATTGTGTTTGTTGTTTCCACCAATATATCCCAATAGTGTAGAACAGTGCATGGCTTATAGTAGGTGCACAATAAATATCTATTAAAGAGTTAAGACATTTTATTGAAGTTTCTACATTCTGAAGTGGCACTCTTGCTTTGCGTGTATTGGAATAGAAATATAAATTCCATTTAAAAATGATTTTTTTCTTAATTTGTTGCATGTTAATCCCCGAAGTCACTATATTTTAGTGATCTTTGAGTAATTGCAGACAATGACACAAAGGAAAGCTATTTAAACTAGAGGAAAACTGGTAAGTGTTGTAAGTTAGAAAAAAGCTAAGCTCCAAAGGTGATGCGTATAACAGTGTTGACAAAAGAGAGGTATCTAAACAAAAGCAGAGTCTTTTCTGGATAATGATTCCTCTACCGTATTATGATAGAACATGACACATCATCTTTAATCATATGTCATTTAGAATTATAGTACAAGGCATGAAATATTCATACCTGTATGTACATATCAGAATGTGTTTCTGTTGTATAGATACATGTTTACATATAACTGAGATATGAATCTAAAGAAAACTATTGATTCATCCACAGAATTTACTCAGTACTTCCCAAACATCATTTTCCTATCCTTATGATTTATATTGTAGGTCCTGGTTAGCAAAATAATGTAACAATATGAAGCTTATTTGGCTGTTTTTTCACATATGCTAAACTCAAGTTCTGAACATATCACAACTTTCTAAAGGTCAACCAGCAAGTTGATTAGCTGGAAAAAATGTTGTAGCTTATAACTGACTTCATATGACTCTAGAGAAATTTTATATTACTTATATCTGTGTTATAAGTTTAAGTTACATGCTATATAGTTAACTTCACTTACATGCCTAGGTACACCAGCATGCTTCCTGAATATAAGCATGTAAACTACTTCCAGGCTTTTAAGTCTATGTAAGTCTGATATTATTTTATGTTCTAGATGCCACTGGTGTAAAATTATCTTCCAGGGCTAAAATATACAAAACAGAAGCACTCATTATCTTTTTAATCTCAATTTTAAAATGTATTAATCCTTAGACATTCCTAATAAAGACCTAATTATAACATTTCCCAGATGTTTACTATTAGAAATAGGATACAAACAAGATACCCAGTTATCTTCTTTGGAGATGTATTATACTCTTTTGGTTCATACTCTCATTCATGTATCTAAGAAATTCATGTTATATTAGAGCCATTCCTCTTCACTCATATTCTGATCATGGCCTTTTAGATGGAAGCTTAATTGAGAAAAAAGAAAGGTAACTGATAGTATGTCTTTTAATCATCAGATAATGATAAGTAAAATTGCCAGAATGATATTCACACTCTCAAAATCCCCAGAAGCACCACTGTACTACCTTATTTGCTGTCCCAAATATTTGGGAGCCAGTCATGGAATTAATCGAGCATGTCTGTCTCATGAGTCCCAATAACTGTGGTCACTCTCTTGATGTAGGATGTTCTTGATCTTCATCAACATGGACTACTTCACTGGTTTTGCTCATAAGTCTTCTGCGGTGGGCTTACTGGTATTTTCTCTAAGCTCTGACTCTGCCAGTGACTCAGAACTCCTATATTTCTTCCTAGATACTCCAATACACCAAAATGGAAATTGAGAATTTTTTTATTGGTCTAATAAAAAATACAGTACATTTTGGCTATATTCATAACTTAGTAATTGTTTGCTTACAGCCTGTATAACTTCTAGTGTGGGATGCCCATCCTCCAACTTTAACTCTTAATAGTAGGAATTTATTCATCTAAACTTCTGTTACCAGAGACAACTCATAGAAAGTGACTGTCAGCATAAAAGGGGTATACTTCTTCCAACTGGTGTTTAATCTGGGAAAGTACTTGCGTAGTAATCACTGGCTCTGAAACTTATTTGAGGAGGTTATCCATAACCTAGAAGTTTTAAAAATCCCCTTGAAATAAATTGGAACTTTGTTCCCCAAGGGTTCATGCCAAAATGCTCTGAGGCATCAATAAAAAAAGCAATGGGCTTATTTTGCAAATTAAGAATCTTTTCCTAAGAAAGAGGATCTGTATGAAACACCACGAATTATCCAAGTGTGAAGTGATAAATAGGAATATGTACCCAGCCAGAGACCTTTGCAATTAGAGAAAACATTGTTTGCTTCATCTTTTTGTAAGGTCGGATTCAATTAGCATGTTCAGTGGACAGTGGAGTCCTGGCTTTTCTTTACAACCTGTAATAGACACAATTATTTTTCAGGGTTGCTTCTATTCTGTAAATATGCCAGTATTGCCTGGCTTAAACTAAGTACATTTTAATGAGAACTGTAGCTCCTAATTCCTCTCATTTCTGGAAGTCCTGCACAGTGGCAGAAATTTCATACCAAGGAATATGAATAGCCAAATATTAAACTCTTTTGCCTAAATGTATAGTGCATATCAAATGTATACTTGGTCTTTTAATAGAAATCCCAACCTCACCCTTGGTATTCCTGCCTTTTTGTAATTTAGGATTATCATGTTGACAGTAGCACAATCAGGCAGATTTATGCAAAATAATGGATATTCACTATAACATAAAACTATCAGATGTCAGTGTGAGAAAAAAGTACACTAAAGAGGTAGTGAGTTCAGTCTATCAGTGATTCCCCATCTGCTACAGTACCAATCTACTGGAAATAATTGTCAGGGCACAGACCTTTGGATTACAAATACGCTGATGTACAGTGGACAGGATCGTGACACCATGTATTGTCACTTTTTCTTCATTTCTAGGGCTAAATTCCTCCCACATGGTTGTGAATTACGTAGCAGAAATTGACAGAAATTTTAACCTCAATAGTGAATGCTCAGTAAATACATATTTTATAGGCTGCTCAGGCAGATAGTCTTATCACTATTAAGCTACCATCCTTGTACACAGAAGATAGGAAACCTGGGTATTATCTCTTTGTTTCTATGCCTTACTCATTTTACCATACAGGGAGCCACATTTTAAAAGCTGGTAGTGCTCCAGAAGTTAATTTGTGAATCAATGATTTGGAACTTGAAATACATTTTCCCATAGAGACAATATTAAAAATGATAGGTTAGGACAACCTCTATCATGCCTACTTAATTGGCAATAAACATTAATTCTAGAACCTAACCAAGCTGTATAAAATAGACTTGATTTGTTAGTTTCAACAGGAATATATTTTTACCAAAGTTGGAGTTCTACCTCCTTATCTCCCACCCCAACGTCCATGTACACATGGAAGCATGGGTCAATTTCTCAATATCTGGATCTTGAGAGTGAAGAAATAGGCCATCTCAGTGCATCTGGTTGTGGTCTCACTGAACTAGTTAGTCTGGGCTTCATCTGGGGTGAGATGTTGGGAAGATGCAGAGTTAGGAAACTCTAAATATGAAAGCTTAGAGAGAGATTGGTGCAGAATCGCCAACAAAAAGCAGAGAAATAAAAAACAAAACAAAAAACACATTACTAAATAGACTGTGTAAAGGACATTTGTTATGATATGAAACCCTTTGCTTGACCTCAGCTGGAAGTGTGCATCAGGTGATTCAAATTGTTAGCTGCTCTACGCATGCCTGGGAATGACCACGGGAGCACCCACGTATTGATTCTGGGAAATTTTATACTTGGGAAAATCTAAGATATGTTGGGTAACAGACAACCACCCAAACTTTAATGGCTTAAAATAACAGTTTTATTTCTCACTCATATTACATATCCGTTACATTTTGGTGGCTGGGGTTTAAGTTCGGGGTCAGTGTAATCACCCAGAAACCCTTGGCAACAGCACAACCAACATCACGATACTTTTTCATCATGCAAAATAAGAAAAGAACCTCAGGAGGATACCATTTCAGCAATTAAAAGACCTGGAAGTGGCCTGTATCTTAACTCATTAGCCAGAATAATCACATATGTTCATCCAAACAGGAGAGGATGTGGGGTACGATTTTACAAGGTATCTGGAAGCAGGGTGAGGTGCGTGTGTAGGAAGAAAACCAGAAACATTTGTTGAAAATTTAAGATGGCCACACATAGATTAACAAGCTATACCCAAGCAGTATTAATTAATCATCTTGCAAATTCCCACTGCCAATTTTGAAGATCTCAGGTAAGATTAGTGCTAGAAGAATGATACTAAGCAAGGATTGGAAACTCAAATGCGTAAATAGCAATTATTGAGGTTTGATTCTGAATGTGTTTTTATAGGCTATTTTCACCTAATTATAAAATAATATTTACAGATTTCATAGAAACAATGGAATTTTCTCATACAAAAAATATACTTGAACTGAAGGATTTTACTTGATGTCTTCTTCTCCTGCCAATATTACGGAGGATTAATTTTGCGATTTTGCTTTTTTCCTTGAATAACACAAGAGACCCACTCGCATATATCAGGATCTTCTTCAGGCACCCTCAATTCATTTCCCTTATTCCACTAAATCAAGCGTGCATTGAGAAGTGAGTAACCTGAGATTTATTATAGTCAGTGGGTTCAAAATCTCCTATTCCTCTGATTCTTATACATTCTAGGGCTTGAAGTAAAATTCATCATGCAAAACGGATGCTTATTAGTGACATAATTTAATTTATGATCTTTTTCTAAAAAGTTGTATTTTCTGTTCATTTTAAAAGAAAATATTTCAATTTAGTGTGTGGAAAATACTCATAAATTTTTACTTGAAAAATTCAATGTGCTGAGTTTATATTTCTCAGTGTAAATTTTAATATTCAATTAGAGGACAATTTTTCTAACACTGAAATAAAAATAAACACTTAAAATTTGGTTTCAGATCATTTCAAATCTTTTTTGTATTTGTTGACAGTTTAAAATCCCAAGGATTTAACAGTAGGTAAAGACAAAAATCCACCAATAAATAAAATATACACAGTATTGGATTTACCTTTTTACTACTATAAATGGTATTTTGCAAATCAAATATTTCAAAAAATACTCGATTCCATATACATTAAAACTTAAAATTGTTTTATTACATCAATCAGATATTTTTACAGGATGAATAATTGTGCCACATAGAACATGAGTGTATTTTCCTTCCTTCTCATTCAGTAACATTGTTTCTTTTATCTGATTAATTTATCTCTTTGTTTAGTCACTGAACAAATGTTTATTAAGTACCTGCTATGTAACTGCCATATATGAGAGATATAAAAACCCTAAACTCAGCGAGGGTTCATTTCAGTGTGGTGAAACAAACAGTAAACAATTAAATGAGGCAAGCATATATGTAATATACCAGATGGTGAGGAGGGCAATGAAGGGAAATAACAGGACCATTCCCCTTCCCAATTTTATGACTCAGTCTGTATATTTGTATTAGTAAATTATACTTACAAAATTGTAAACTTGTTTAGAATAATTTTATTGTTTAAAACAGATTGAGAGGGAAGCACAGAAGAGAGAATTTTCAAGAAAGATACCTTACACTTAACAACATGATACAACAAATGCCTCATCCACATAGAACTTAACATTTTTTGTAGAACATTTATCATGTATAACTGACCAGAAAGCACCAAAGCACTTCTTTGTTGACCTAATCCAGCATCTGTGGGCCCCTCCTCTAGAGAAGTGATAAAATTGAATACTTTAAATCTTTCTCACTTCTATTTGTTTTCTCACCTCTCTTGGGTTCATCTAGCAGGCTAAAGGGTTTCTGTGCTGAGCTCCAGTCACTCATTTTTCAAGTGTTACAACACAAAAGTGAAACTTGAAGGGACTTTTTTTTTGTTTGTTTGTAACTGAATAGGTTTGAAACAGATGAAATTCTTGACATCCAAAATAATAAAAAGATCACTTGGGTTAGGGTGTGAATTAGAGGACCATTTCATAGTGTGTTTCTTCTAGCATATAGACTTACTACATTATATATCAACAAATAAAAATAATTTTACTATTGGGAGCATTAGAAATAGAAATAAAAATCAGTCCTTCTCCTCAATCCTTTTGAGAGATTAGTTACCTCATTAGCATCTACCCTCACTGCCATCACTGGGCCTATGCAAATTTGAAAGGCAGTGTAGAGGAGAGCCAGTCACAATGAAACACTAAAGCACAAATTAATAAAATGAAGATAATAAATAGTTGTCTCTATTTCTTAAATAACTTTCTATGAAAAAGGAGGTAGATTGCTGCAGAAGTAGCAAAAAAAGTGAAAACCACATACAGTATGATACATAATAATAAAGGAATGGCTTGTACTTACTACTAAAATGCTTCACAGAAGAGTAACATCCATTGACTAATTATATTTGAAAAGGGAGAGTAATTCCATGTTAAGAGCTGAAATTATTTTTCAACATGTCCAATTAAACACAAGTGTATTAATTTCAGATTCTTAACTAAAATGATAAAAATGATGACAATTCTCAGTGTAGAATAAATGTGGGAATATACATGCTGATTATTTTGTTTACTAAATTTTAACAGTAATTCAATTGTCCTCAAGCTTGAATATTATGAATGAATGAATGAATGAATATTATGAAAACCAAGCACATGTGTCAAAAACTGATGTTTGATCATTTATACAAAATTGTTTTTGCTAATGAGCCTAGTTCTCCCACAGTCATTGTTAGGCAATTTATGTATACATATCAGTCTCATTTTGAAAATAACTGGTTCAAAGAATGAAATAGTCTCACATAGGCTGAACTTAATCCCCCTAATACTGGGACATTCCTGTTCTAAGGATACCCATGGTGTGTGATATATTGCCAGAGCCAGAATGCTTCTGTGTGAATTCAGTTACTTACAGGAAAGGAATTTTTCATTTCTTTTAATTTCATTCTTTTCGTTTTGTTTTCCTCTGGGAGAATGACTTCCCTAATCTCTTTATAATAAAACGTTATGCAAATTTCCATTGGTTACTGGTCAAAAGTGGTCTTACAAAGGGTTTTGTAACCTTCAAGAAGGTTATTGTTGTGATTTATGTCAGAGTGTTCTGCCTATGTTTTCTTCTAAGAGTTTTATAGTGTCTGGCCTTACATTTAGGTCTTTAATCCATTTTGAGTTTATGTTTGTGTATGGTGTTAGGAAGTGTTCTAATTTCATTCTTCTACATGTAGCTGCCCAGTTTTCCCAGCACCACTTATTGAAGAGGCTGTCTTTTCTCCATTGTATATTCTTGCCTCCTTTGCAAAGATAAGGTGACCATATGTGCGTGGGTTTATCTTTGGGCTTTCTAGCTTGTTCCATTGATCTATATTTCTGTTTTTGTGCCAGTACCATACTGTCTTGATTATTGTAGCTTTGCAGTATAGTCTGAAGACAGAGAATCTGATTCCTCCAGCTCCGTTTTTCTTTCTCAAGATTGCTTTGGCTATTCGGGGTCTTTTGTGTTTCCATACAAATTGTGAAATTTTTTGTTACTGTTCTGTGGAAAATGCTAATGGTAGTTTGATAGGGATTGCATTGAATCTGTAGATTGCTTTAGGTAGTATAGTCATTTTCACAGTGTTGATTCTTCCAATCCAAGAACATGGTAACTCCTAGAAAAATGGAAATAAAAACAAAAATAAACAAATGGGACCTAATGAAACTTAAAAGCTTTTGCACAGCAAAGGAAACCATAAACAAGAAGAAAAGACAATCCTCAGAATGGGAGAAAATATTTGCAAATGAAGCAACTGACAAAGGATTAATCTCCAAAATATACAAGCAGCTCATGCAACTCAGTATCGAAAGAACAAACAACCCAATCCAAAAATGGGTAGAAGACCTAAACAGACATTTGTCCAAAGAAGATATACAGATTGCCAACAAACACATGAAAGGATGCTCAACATCACTAATCCTTAGAGAAATGCAAATCAAAGCCACAATGCGGTATCACATCACACCGGTCAGAATGGCCAATATCAAAAAATCTCCAAACAATAAATGCTGGAGAGGGTGTGGAGAAAAGGGAACCCTCTTGCACTGTTGGTGTGAACGTAAATTGATACAGCCATTATGGAGAACAGTATGGAGGTTACTTAAAAAAAAACTAAAAATAGAACTTCCACATGATTCAGCAGTCCCACTATTGGGCATATACCCTGAGAAAGCCATAACTCAAAAAGGGTTATGTACCACAATGTTCACTGCAGTACTATTTACAATAGCCAAGACATGGAAGCCACCTAACTGTCCATTGACAGATGAATGGATAAAGAAGATATGGCACATATATACAATGGAATATTACTCAGTCATAAAAAGAAATGAAATTGAGTTATTTGTAGTGAGGTGGATGGACCTGGAGTCTGTCATACAGAGTGAAGTAAGTCAGAAAGAGAAAAACAAATACCGTATGGTAGCACATATATATATAAAATCTAAAAAAAATATTGTTCTGATGAACCTAGGGGCAGGACAGGAATAAAGACACAGATGTAGAGAATGGACTTGAGGACACAGGGAGGGAGAAGGGTAAGCTGGGACGAAGTGAGAGAGTAGCATTGACGTACATACACTACCAAATGTAAAATAGGTAGCTAGTGGAAAGCAGCCGCATAGCACAGGGAGATCAGCTTGGTGCTTTGTGACCACCTAAAGGGGTGGGATAGGGAGGGTGGGAGGGAGGTGCAAGAGGGAGGGGATATGGGGATATATGTATACATATAACTGATTCACTTTGTTATACAGCCGAAAATAACACACCATTGTAAAGCAATTATACTCCAATAAAGATGTTAAAAAAAAAAAACAGGTTATTGTAATATTCCTCTTTGACTTACCATCATTTGACAAATAAATCCCTGATGATTTTCATCCTGGGTGCAGAGCTGCCCAACTAAAAAGCATCTTTATTAGAAATCTGAACCTGCAAATCAGTGTATGCCCTTGTGATTTTGAATAGCAGCTCACATTTGAAACCAAAGTCTGATTTGTCTGCCTGTGTCATTCTATTATTTCTGGCATGTCTCTTCTTCCTGTAATCCTACAAGTCTCAGACCTCAATTTCAGCACCTCTGAAGGATACCACCTTAATATAAATCTTGAAGACACCACTTATGCTATATTTGAGGTCAAACTATTACAACATAACTTTGACCATTGATGAAAATCCATCCAGATATATTTTGACTGGTGTATTGACAAACTGGAATGAAATTTGGCTTATGCAGATAATAGACTTCCAACAGCAAAATATGCCATTCGATGTTTTATTTCCCCAGAATAACCTAAGCCAACATTTATCTCTCCTGGACAAGGTTAATCAGGCAATGGGGAAGTGTCTCTCAAGTGTTTGAATGAGGATAGGGAGATACTTTGATACTGCATTTAATTCTACTGATGGTGTGACATATTTCACCTGAGAAAGCAGCTTTCCAGAAAGCAGTAAATCAATAATCCTAAGTACCAAAGACATTGATACGGATTTCCTCAGAGAATTATTTTTAAGTCTCATGAATTCACTATGCTAGCTAATGGAGTATTTGTAAGATTAGTTGTGGCAGGCATGTGTTGTTCTGATAGAATTTATACTAAATTTAAACATTTCTCAAATTTTACAATTATGTGTTGCAATGCATTGTGGAGTTTTTTTGTGTTATAACAGGATATTAAACTTTAGTTTGAAGTGTAAAGAAAACCTGAGAAAGGATAGTTTCTACATACTTTGCACTGGTACAGATTCATACTTGCTTTTATTAAACAATATTCAATAATACAAAGAATTTGGATTTCTTAGGTTAACTTTAAACTGAAATTTTTTCAAGCTTGCTTACTTATTTGAAATTTCTCCTATAAATTTTACAAGCTAGAGAATACTCAAGGAGTATACATTAAAAAACATAAAATTCAACTCTGGCAAATTTAAGATCAAACACATTAAATTTATTCCATTCATCATTTGAGGGGCCATTAATACAGCTCTTTTTCATTTTTAATGTGAAATTTTATAACTATAATCAATACTTTTAAGCAAACTAGGAAGGGGATTATCTGATTTTCATACAATATTTAATGATTTATAAACGAGGAAGAAACAAATATTAGAAAATTACATGGGGGTATGAAGATCAGATTTAACTATCTAGTAACTGGTAATTTTAATAGCATAGCTTAAGTCAGATGTAACAAATAAGTCCTTAAAACAGATTTAGAATACTTGAAAGTTAGAGTCCATAGTCTGTACATTAAAATCACACATTTAAATGGAAGTACAATCATTTGTAGTCTCCCAAACAAAGACATGGCCAAATAAGTAATTGTTAAAAATTTGTCCATTTAATTTGTTATTGCTGCTGTTGTTTTATAAAGATCTTGTGCATGCTTCAGTTGATTATTATTATTATTGTTATTATTACTACTATTCACGTTGCACAAGGTTAAGAAACTAAAATGTAGAGAAATAATTTGTCCTAAGACTTAGGCCTGACAACAAGTATATGGTTGAGCTAGAAATTAAAGCCACGTGTTCAGACTTTAAATATACTTTCCAGTACTCCACAGATATTGATGGTGATAAATGAACACATCTATGGAGGCACTTATTTGTTTTTTTAAATATGTTTTAATTCAATTCAAACATAATACAGTAAGCACTTTACTTACCATTACTACTTTAATCATATTACACAATTTATGTTTTCCTACTCTTTAAAGTGTTGTGTTTATTACCCAAAAAAAATGTATTGAAAAGATTGAGGGTTAAGAGATAAGACATCTAATTCCAACCCTCCAACCTATATTCTTTATGGCCTCAAAAGCAAGGAATTAGAGGAGCCCAATCCTGGCTATGTATTGAAATCTGGGGCAGAGGGCACTTTTAAAAGCTACCTATGTAATAATGGCATGGTTGTTATTGTTTTATCACTTAGAAGTGCATGTGAATTCTTTATGAGGGAAATTACATGTGGAATTTGCTTTCAAATAGATTTCAGAAAGAAAAAAGAACAGAAAGAAACAAACAACAATGTAGGAAAGTGGAAGGGGAAAGAAAAGTAAAGGGAATACAGGAAAAATGGAACAACAAAAGAAAAAGAAAATGAAACTTTGGGTAATAGGTGAAACAAGATGATCTATAATCGTTGAGGTTGGTTGGTTGATGCAAAGGGCTTCATTCTCCCTTCATTTCTGTGTGGTTGCAAAGTTTTACAAAAACAAACAACAACAACAACAAAAAACAAAGTATTTGCTCAGGTTCTAGTTCTGCCAGGTCTAAAGATTGTAATTTAATTCTATGAATCAGTGGTTCCCAGAGTGCGGTGCCCAGAACAATGTCATTACCTGGGCATTTGTTTAAAATACAGATTATTGAGATCCACCCGTGAACTACTAAATCAGAAATCCTGAGGGTACAGGTCAGTAATCAGTGTTCTTAAAAGAAATCCCTGTGATATTGATTAAAAAATAATAAGCATGCCTGAGCGAGGTTGTATATTTATGTTATATTTAGTTCTCTAGGTTATTCTAATATGAGGTAACACTAAGAACCACTGGATAAAATGATCTCTAAGCTCATGAAGTCCTGTAAAGTTTTATTTTTTTAAAAAAGCTAAAATTCAATTAAAAAAAACAAGAACACACATACACTTTACCTTCTGGATTTGTTTTGCTATGTGGTACAGATTCCTTAAATAAAGATAAGTAAAGTAATACTCTAATATAAATGAAAGTCAAAGATTTTATTTTTACACAATTTTTTACACAGATGTGTAAAAAGTAATTATTAATTTTGAAAACTGAGTCCTCCAAGTTAAACAGAGCTGTAACTTGTAGACTGAAAATTCACAAGTCACAGATACTAAACAGTGCAGTTGTTGCTTTTTGGTTCTAAAGTGAAGGTTATTGTGAAGCAATTTATCACTCTCTGTCCCTTCATCTTTCTTTCTTTTTAATTAATTTTTATTGGAGTATAGTTGATTTACAATGTTGTGTTACTTTCTGCTGTACAGCAAAGTGAAACAGTTACACATACACCCACTCTTTTTTAGATTCTTTTCCCATATAGGTCATTACAGAGTATTGAATAGAGTTCCCTGTGCTATACAGTAGGTTCTTATTAGTTATCTATTTTATATATAGTAGTGTGTATGTGTCAATCCCAATCTCCCATTTTATCCTTCCCCCCTGCTTTCTCCCTTGGTAACCATAAGTTTGTTTTCTACATCTGTGACTCTCTTTCTGTTTTGTAAATAAGTTCATTTGTACCATTTTTTAGATTCCACGTATAAGTGATATCATGCAATATTTGTCTTTCTCTGACTTACTTCACTCAGTATGACAATCTCTAGGTCCATCCGTGTCTGCAAATGGCATTATTTCATTTTATTTTATGGCTGAGTAATATTCCATTATATATATATGTACCACATCTTCTTTATCCGTTCCTCCGTCGATGGACATTTAGGTTGCTTCCATGTCCTGGCTATTGTAAACAGTGCTGCAATAAACATTGGGGTGCATGTATCTTTTTGAATTATGGTTTTCTCTGAGTATATATGCCCAGGAGTAGGATTGCTGGATCAAAGGGAACCCTCTTAAACTGTTGGTGAGAATGCAAATTGCTACAACCATTATGGAGAATGGTATGAAGCTTCCTTAAAGAACTAAAATAATACCCTTTATTGTTGAGAAGATTAAATAAGCTAAAGCATATAAAACATTAAAATAGTACCTGACATATAAAAAGAGCTAAATATTATTTCAATTTTTGTTGTTTTAGTTTCTGTTGGTCATATATATTACTCTGAAAATGTCTTTACAGATTTTCCCATGAAAAAACTGTAAAAATGACTTTTTTGTTAAATTTTATTTTATATATTCTCTAATATGTTTTCTTTTATATTATATCAATAACCAAAAAATTTCTTTTTACCTGTAGTGAAATGTTAGTATTTGTCATGAGTATTAACTCCTACATAAATCAAATAGCACTATTTCTTTGATCAAATTATTTTGGCTGACATAAATCAACATTTATTTCCTCCATAATTGATTGGGAAGAGTGTCAAGACCATTGGAACATTGTTTGCTGCTGGGTAGAAAAGAGCAGAATATAAGCAAACTTCATTGTCTCAATGAACAATTCTGTAATGGTCTAAATGGACCCAATTTTCTTTAGTACTGAGTGCAAGGACCATTATCTATTCCAAAATATTTTGCCTATAATCCGCAAACTTATTTAAATCATGTCTTTAATATAAAGTTATATGAACTTATAGTTTAGCCGAAGACTACATTTTCATAAAGTTTTGATGATTTTTGCAGGTAAAATATAGGGATTTGTTGTTATTTCTAATTTTAGATGGTCTTATTTTAGGTGGTCTTCCAGTTCTGTCATTAACCAGCTATAAAATGTTAAACTCTATGGATGTTAGTTTCTTCATCTGTAATGTGAGGGTTTGGATGAGTCATTCTAAAATCAATTATAATAGAGAAGACACCTAGGCTTTTGTTCTAAATATGTCAATTACTAGTTTTATTCCCTTGGATAAGTCATTTAATCTGATAAGTCTCAATTCCCACATATATAAAAGAGAAGATGAGGGGCAGGACAGGAATGAAGACGCAGATGTAGAGAATGGATTTGACACGGGGAGGGAGAAGGGTAAGCTGGGACAAAGTGAGAGAGTGGCATGGACATATATACACTACCAAATGTAAAATAGATAGCTAGTGGGAAGCAGCCGCCTAGCACAGGGAGATCAGCTCGGTGCTTTGTGACCACCTAGAAGGGTGGGATAGGGAGGGTGGGAGGGAGACACAAGAGGGAGGGGATATGGGGATATATGTATACATATAGCTGATTCACTTTGTTATGCAGCAGAAACTAACACAACAATGTAAAGCAATTACACTCCAATAAAGATGTTTAAAAAAGATTAATTACTTAAAAAAAAGATGGACTACATCATCTGATATCTTTTTAGACTCTGTGTGTGTGGTGGGGGGAGGAGAGAGAGATTGTGGTCTGTGTGTCTGTGTGTAACTATATGTATCTCTACCTAGGAAATAGATTTTCAGAGTAACTTACAAAATATAATATTTATAAAAATTAGACAATGGATGATAGTTCAAGGGAGCCAAGTTTCTCATCGCTGGAGTAGGAGGTTTCAGATACAGAGAGAAGTCTAGAATGATGTTTGTATTAACTCACGTTTAGCTTGATATAGAGACAGATACATATAGAAATACTTACAAATATATGTATATACATTGGTATGCATATATATTAATTTGTTCAGTCAGCTAAGAGGGCCTAGAAACAACAAAACTCTAGTAACAGTGAACACATCTGGTGGCCAGATCTTGGTTTCTCATACCATTCTCCAATAAAAGCAATAGGTTCCCTTGGAGAATTGGCCAGTTCTAAAACTCGGGCAAGGAACATACAAGATGGGCCTGGAACATCTTATTTGGTCAGAGAGTAAGGAAGTTCTAAAAACAAGCAAAACCCTCAGTCATGCAGTTAGGTTAAAGGGACTCTAGAGCTACCTGAAAGAACCCCTGATGGCCAAAGACAGAACAATTTGAGCAACAAAATAGAGTAATATTGGATTATAACACAGAGTATAAAATAGATACCTTTGAGCCCATGCTGATATAAATAAATGATTGAGTAACTAATTGGCAGAGAAGAGACAAACATTACTAGAAGAATTACAAATAATATATTTAGATACTCAATCCTCAAGACGGGAAGTAATTCCCCACTCCTTAAGTGTGGGCTGTATACTTCCTTCCAAAGAGCGCTCTGTGGAAAGGGGAGTGGGTAATAAAGGTACAGTTGCTAAACCTGAAAGACACTACCTCAGCCAGTGATCAAGGTCAACAGCAACAATAAGATGTTCTGGGTGGCATGCTGAAATGGTAAAAAAGAAGAAGGACAGTAAGTATCAACTAAGAAAATTTAAACAAAGTGATATCGAAAATAGTATGTCAATATTGGCTCATTAATTGTGAATAATGTACCATAATAATGTAAGATATTAATAATAGGGGAAACTGGGTGCAGGGTATATGAAAACTCCCTGTAATCTGTCCTCAGTTTTTCTGTGAATCTAAAAATATTCTAAAAGTAAAGTTTTATTAAAATAATTTAATATTTTAAATTTGGCTTCTAAATCAGAATTTATTTAGCATTTTGCAAGATAGTTTCAAAGATTTATTGGATGTTTATTTTTTAAATTTTCCAGAAAGACAATATTTTTTGGTTTTTAACTTTTCTCCCTAGACTTCAAAATAGAACTTTAATATTTCATATGTTAGCTTGATGATATGAATGGGAGTGGCTGAAAATTAGAGTTCAATATTCAAGAGGCTTTTGTAGGTGTCTTGATCTTCCTCTCAGGAAGATAAGAAAAATAAGTGACAAGATTGTCCCTCTAGGGTTGCAGAGACATTGGGAAAATCTGGTTTAATAAGAGATATGTATGGATTTTGTAGACTTAGTGTAAGGACATCACGCACTTGTATTGTTAACTTCACTTATAACTGTCTTCCTTATCATTCCATCTGGATTTTATTTTATTAACCTTTTTTTTTTTTTTTGCCTCAGAGGAGTGACATTGTTGCAAATTAGCAACTGCAAAGATTAGATGGTAAAACTGACTGTAACAAAGGTCATTGAGAATTAAGTAAAACCACTGGATTCTGAGGATGAGCTATCTCTTAAGAGGAAAAAATACTAAGTTTTCTGGCTTGTCTAAAGTAGTAAGAGCACAGTTGGTTTGCCAGAATATTTTCTACATCCCCTCTCTTTTCCCATCTCAATTGACAGCTCTTCACTTCACCTTCCCTCTTCTCAGACAGCATGCTGACATGTCTGAGTCTCCTCACCCCATTCACTTTCTCTAAACTCTCCCGCAGGGAAACTGAAACGTCAGCTTTTGACTCTGAAAAAGATTGATTCATCATCGGAAGTTCTTTTTGCCTTCGTTCCATTCTTCACTATATTGTTTGGATGTACATATACAATTATATTAAAACAATCATAGGAAAGGAATGAAATCATTCTTAAGTTGCCTTCTTTCATAATCCAGTTAAGTGATCTCTCACAATGATCATTCAGAAAGGGAACTGATTATTTCTGGTGATTTTTTTTTTTATTTTCCAAAAAAATCCTCTAAACCAGTATGGCTTACAAATTTCCTGTGGCTCAGTTTCCAGTGATGGGGGGAGACATTAAAGTTTAATACATTCCTACAAACTATTTGTCATTGCTCTACCCAATATATTGGTTAAGTTTAGGAACAGGTCGATATTACAGTAAAACCCTGGTGTGCCATAGTTTATGGTGGAGAAAACTCCTTCCCATTTCTTTATTTTCATTTTTCAGTGAAAGTTGGTTTCTGTGGGTATGGGCTTTGGATAACCAATGTTAAGTTCCTTATTCATATCTATTCATTTCTAATAGAGCCTCTGTGATTGTCCATATAGAATAGCTTTCTGGATTTAAAACATTTCCTATTGTTAAACTTGACAGAGCCTCAAAATCTCTTTAATTTTGTTTGAAAATCCTATGTAGATAAAGGGTCAAGTCCTATCTGGGATCTCAGTGGAGCATAGAACGAAGGAAGTCAACAGTTAGCTTGGAGATGGGAATGTCCAAGGAAATGGCATGAAGGGGGGTGGTAAAGTGGAAGGGATCAGAGAGAATAACATTGATGAAAATTAAGTACAGAAATGAAGATGAGTCATTTGAAAAGGGTCATTTCCTATGAGTTATGAGAGATCTGGGTGGAATCCAGTGGAAAATCCAGTAGAGAAACCTAGATAAAAATAGAGATTAAACATATGGGGAAGCAGTCACAATTTATAGGAATTATGCCTGGCAGGAGAGAGATACATGTTTAAGTTGTATCTAATAAGAGCATCAGGAGAAAAAACTCCTGCCCAAGTGTCAGTAATGCTCTCTACTGCACACTGCACTCTTTTTCTGATGATGGAAAGAAGACACAGTCTCTGACACATATAAGCAGATTGTTCATTCTGCCATAAAATATCAGAGCCAAATGCATTTTAAATAATAGCCAGAACTGAAGTAAGATAGAAGACATATTTAGTTGCAGTTAGAAAAGGAATTTAATAATCTAAGCACAGCCATTAGAAACCAAGCCAAAACTTGAAATCTGAAACCCCTCCTTATTAAAGAAAATATCAAGTTGTGTTCTATGAAGTTATACATGCTGACAATTGGTTCTTCAATAAATGTGACAAAGTTCTGAAGGCTGATGTTTAATTACTCCTGTTGTATAAAACCCAAGAAAACTTACAGCATTAAATAGAAAACATTAGGTTGTTTTTGTTTTTTCAGTTTGGAAATTTGGCTCATAAATTGCCAATGTTTTTCCTAGATATTGTCCCATAGTCTGAATACATTCCAGTAAGAAAGGTTTGGGCGGCTTTACTTACATATGCAATTGCCACATAACACAAAAGGTCTTTCAACTATTGTGGAATGTTGTATGTTAAAATCGAACTCTCCAGCTGTCTCATGTATTGCAGTTGACAGCTAGCGGATGTGTTATTAATGGATTCCTATATATCAGGATTTTTCAAGCTTTTCTAACAGTACGATTTTTCTGTTCAAAGTATTTTGTGTAGCCCTAATGTATAAAGTAAATAAAAGAATGATTTGGACACAGCTGGTGAGGGTGAGGGGTATCCAGCATAATTTGGACCGCTATGTCTCCCCATCAGTCTCCACAGTGGCACCAGGTATTTCTGGGGAATTCTAGGGCTCCCTGGAATGTAGTTTAAAACTACAGCTGTCAACCACATAGACTTCAGCGACTAAAATGTAATACTCTTGGATCACATTAGTTAGTTTCTTGCAAGTCATTGGTAGGCCATTGAGAAATCATTTTGCTTCCCCCAACCCCGCTAATTTTAGTGAGAAAATAATGGCACATGGTAAAAATAAATTTAAATAATGAAAAACTAGTTATATTAAAGTGAATCAGCGAGACTTCCCTGACGGTCCAGTGGTTAAGACTCCACACTTCCACAGTAGGGGGCACAGGTTCGATCCCTGGTCTCGGGGTAAGATCCCATGTGCTGCGCAGGGTGGCCAAAAAATAATTTTTTTTAAATAAGAAATTAAAAAAAATGAATCAGCTTCCAATTCTTATTACCCTATTGTGTTTTCTAGGAATATTTTTGTTAATAGTTTCTTATGAATCCTTGCAAAAATAGCCCATGCACATGCCTGTGCCTACACATGTATGTACATAGGCAACCCTCAACATGTTCCTTTTTTATACAAATGAGAAAATAAAAAGGTCACTGTTTTGTACTTTGATATATGCACTTAAGAAATATTAGCCTTCTCTCCATATTTGAGTGTATACTTGTATATTATTAAACACTGAATAGAATTTCAGTGTTTGTCTAAGCCAGCATTTTACCAATTATTATTAATAGACTACCAATTTTAAAGTGTTTTATTAATTAGTTATTTAATGACCATCTTTATATAAAAATATTTGCAAATGTGTGCAAACATTTATGTAGGTTGGAGCCCTAGAGGTGAAAATGATAGAGAGTTACTGCAAAATAGCTCTCCAGTGAGCCATGGAGACTCATGTCAGCAATGATATTAAAGATATGTTTACATCTTCCACCACGTGGTATGTCATCAAATCTATTTTATCTTTGCTAGAGATTTGAAAACACTGTCATTTTAAATTTTAATTTGCTTTCTTTACTAGCTAGTAGATTGGGCATATTTTCATATTGTTCAAAGCCATTTCATTTATTTTTCTATAAACTGTTTATATCATTTTCTAATTTATAAGAACCCTTCTATTTTTATGGCTGAGTAATATTCTATTGTATATATGTGCCACATCTTTATCCATTCATCTGTCGTTGGACACTTAGGTTGCACTACCAAATATAAAATAGATAGCTAGTGGGAAGCAGCTGCATAGCACAGTGAGATCAGCTCGGTGCTTTCTGTCCACCTAGAGGGGTGGGATAGGGAGGGTGGGAGGCAGACACAAGAGGGAGGAGATATGGGAATATATGTATACATATAGCTGATTCACTTTGTTACACAGCAGAAACTAACACACTATTGTAAATCAATTATACACCAATAAAGTTGTTAAAAAAAAAAAAAGAACCCTTCCAATATTAAGAAAACTACCTCTTTTCATATGTTTTGGAAAAAAAGCCAAATTTTTCTATTTTTAAATTTTACCTATGAATTACATTTAATGTTATTTTCTTTTATGGCTTCTGGATTTGATGTAAAATCTAATTGTGAGTAGTTAGTAGGGTCAGAGAATCTTCTTTTTGATATTCTTTAGTGGTGTGTATAAAATGCCACATTAAAACAGAATTTCCCTTCATTTCTTGGAAAATGATACATATCTTGAGTAGTCAGTGTGTTCCATTTCAATTATGGGAAATATATAGTATTTTATTTTTCCTTTTTGATTCATGCTTTCTGGAAAGTTCACAGTCAGGTTTGATAGTAAATCAAATTTGTATTTGCTGTCATTTTTAGTATACTTTATCCTCCATTTTGCAATCTGCTTTTCACTTTACATCCATATTTTATTGGGCAATCTGCAAACAATATTTTTATGTGTGTGTAAGTGTAGATGTGTGTGTTAATTTAGATATGTATATAGGGATGTGTATTTGTAAAAAGAGACAGACAGAATCTGTTCTAAGTGGCCATAAAGTTGTTAACCTAGATAAGAAATTTCCAAAATTCTCTTTTTTGCAATTGGAGCCACGTATATTCTGGTTTTCTATTTCTACATAATAAACTTCCACAAACTTAAAAATCTTAATGGCTTAAAAAATACATTATCTTTTATGATATTCAGGACTGATGGGCTGAACTAGGTGCTTGTCATTTGGGGTCCCTCATAGAGTTTCAGTTAGGTGGCAGCAGAGCCTGGAGTCATCAGGTAACTCCTTTTGTCCATGATTAATATTGTAGTAAAGATAGTTTTTTCTTTTTTCCAGTTTATAAATATTTATCTCACTTGATATGAAGAACCCAGGGGCAGGACAGGAATAAAGATGCAGATGTAGAGAATGGACTTGAGGACACGGGGAGGGGAAGGGTTAGCTGGGATGAAGTGAGAGAGTGGCATGGACATATATACACTACCGAATGTAAAATAGCACAGGGAGATCTGCTCGGTGCTTTGTGACCATCTAGAGGGGTGGGATAGGGAGGGTGGAGGGAGACGCAAGAGGGAGGAGATATGGAGATGTATGTATATGTATAGCTGATTCACTTTGTTATAAAGCAGAAACTAACACACCATTATAAAGCAGTTATACTCCAATAAAGATGTTAAAAAAAAGAAAAGAAAACAGAGCTATGGGGAAGGTAGAACAGATATAATTATCTGCATTTTTCAGATAGAATTGATGACATTCAGAGAATTTACATCACATATACAAGTCATGCTGCTAGTATGTCGCTGAACTAAAATTGGAATCTGGGTGTTCTGACTTACAATCCATTGGTTCTTTTCCCATAACATCAACCTCTATAGGTTGACACTCATAATCTGTGACTTCATAAAATCTTCACAAGAACCCTGTAAAGTAAACGTTATTAGCCTCATTTTTCAGGTGGTGAGATTAAAGTTAAAAGGCTTTAAGAATGGGCAATTAAAGCCAAGTTTGTCTGCATCTATGATAAATGATCTTTCCTTCCTACTTTTTAACCTTTCTCAGTACGTTATGTGGACACTCATTTCTAGTACTTCTAGCAGTTTACTAAAACTATTATTGCACTAAGATTAAAGGACTGAGCATGTTTAGAGTTGCTTATGTACTGTCTATATATAAATCCCAATCTCCATCTCTCTCTCTCCTCCCATTTTTTTTTAACCACCGTGCACACTGCTACCAAATATTAAATATCAATGTGCAATAGTGTCCTTTGCTCCTTCCCAAGTTCAAGGTGCTCACATTTTTATTCTGAATTGAATTACCTGATTGATTTCTCAAATCCTGTAAGGTGAAAAGCCTAGGACAGTGCAAGAATTCACCACTGGGAGCAATGACTTTAAAATGATTTACGACTGTTCTTCAAATAGGACAGAGAATATTAGGAATTATTTCCTGTAAGGATGATGCTGATTTTCATCTTTTTAAAAGTCTTACCAGAATGGAAGCTATATTCATTCTTCACAAGCCAAAATACCTTTGTCATATATATGGGTGCTAAGATAATAAAAAGAAAAATCATCTTTCTGAGAACTGATTTGGGCAAGAATTAGAAATAGACTGGATTTGTGAATAAGTGGCCATCTCAGCTCCAGTTAATCAGTTCAAACTCTCTTAAAAACAGATAAAATAGAGCACCCATAGTTCCATTTTCTGTGCCTGTAGATTGAATTAGCATAGAGACTGAAGACTCTTCCCTCTAAAGTATAGGATCTAGTTCTTTGGCAAGAAGATAGGAACATTTTCTTTTCCATCAACTCTCCTTGTTCTATTAAATGGCTCAATATATCATTTCAGTTATTCTGGATTTATAATCTAATTATGATATCAACACCTTAATTCTCTGACAATAAAGTGGAAATAAGATATTTGTTAAGAGCTGTCAATAAAATTAATCTGAAGGATTTTTAAGGCTTAAAGTTATAGACATAATGGGGAATAACTGGTAGACACCGTAATTCAAGAAATCATTTTGAATTTAAATCGTTACATAGTTGTAAATATGGAACTTTAAATAATTGAGTGGAAAATATTTATCTTTAAAAAATAAGGCCCTTTGGGTATAAGAAAGTGTAATGCTATAAAAAAAATAATTATCTCAAGATTATAACATACAACATTTCTCAAGTATCTGTATTTTACATATATGACATTGAATTGACTAAACACATATATTTGCTTTACTTAAATGTATAGAATTTTTCCTATCATGAAATTCTTTGACTCACTTGAACTTTATCATAATAGCGTGTTGCAAATTTCCTACAAGAAAGATTATTTTTACTCTAGATTTAAGATAGTTGTTTATTAAGTCTGTGAATGTGTATCCTTTACAAATGTCTTTGATCCACAGTTGGTATACTGAATTACCAACTGAATAGGGAATTTCCAGCTCTGCTCTATTCTAAATCTTAATTCTATTTATCTTTTAACATAATATCACAAATAGTTTTACTCTTAAAAATCGGAATAATAGTTTCTTACACAGCTTGGTTAGTTTAACAGACAGAAAAGAAAGGATCAAGGAAAGAAAAGAGGGGAAGAGTTTTTCTTTTTACATACTACCAAAAAAAATGAGTAAAGTCAATTTCATTAGGGTTTATGATGTTTCATTTCTCCATCAGAACGTTGGTATTTAAGGTTTCATTTCTTCTTGTCAAACACAAATTAGGAGTGTTTTTGTTTGAGATAGTCCCATGTTGAATATTTCATAAACTTCCTTTGAAATTTAATTTTAAAAAAATAAAAATAATTCAAGAAAAGTGAAACACAAACATTAATTTATCAAATTATACACTGGTAGTATGGAATCTTATGTATCCAAGTTTTAATTTGGGGGATTTACCTGGAAAAAGTTTCAGATCTCCTCTAAATCTTCCTGCAACTCACAAAGAATATTCTGGAAGGATTCTCAGGTATTTCCTAGTTGGTAAATAACGCAAATAGACTGAGACTGGCCTGGAATTCCCTTCCAGATGCACTTAGTTGCAGGGAATATGAACAAGTCAGTGGATTATTATTTGAATTATTATTTGATACTATTAAGATAATTTTAGGTATGCAATTTATTGAATTGTGCAAATTATGTGAAAGACTTTGTACTGTAATATGCTTTTTTGCATAATAGGTATATTCTAAGTATTACATTTGCTATTATTTCATGTGGTTAAAACCTAGTGACATATTTTTGTATATGCTTTTGTATGATAATTTAGGCATATTCGCTCTACAGTTCTCTATCAACACAAATAAATGGTTTCTCCAGATACAAGAGGTAAATTTTCTAGACCTTCAGAGGGAATAGCATGGGCTCTAGTTCCCTTCAGCCAATCAGGTGTGTTTACAAAGGATAAGAAGTAGTTCAGGCCAACCAGAGATGGGTGTCAAAATGAATGTGTCTGTAAACATCATTGAGAGAATGAAGATTTAATTAGCTACTTCAGAGCCCAAAGACAAGGTATGAACAGCTGCAAAGGAGCTCATCTTTTCCTCTGAAACAAACCTAAGTCATTGTGCCATGGAACTGTCATTCCATAATGAATGTTATTAACAGTGCTAAGATGAAGCTCCTTCAAAGAGATTCATGGCCACTAAGACTGAATTTAGGTAGGTGTATTAGTTTTCTACAAATTTCCAGAAACTTAGCAACTTAAACAACAGATTTATGGGAAAGAATCCAATGTGAGTCCCATTGGGCTAAAATCAAGATGTCAGCTGGGCTGCGTACCTTTCTGGAGAGACTAGCCAAGAATCCGTATCCCTGCCTTTTCCCATTCCTTAATTGGTCATTCGTTCCTTAATCTTCAAAGCCAGCAATGGTGAGTTAAGTCCTTCTCACACTGCAATACTCTGACCTCTTCTCTGACCCCCTCTTATACTTTTTATGGCTTCTGCAATTACAATGGGCCCACAAGGACAATCTTCCTATTTTAAGGTCAGCTGATTAGCAGCCCTTAATTCTCTTTCTTCATGTAACATAACACATTTGCAGGTTCCAGGAATTAGAATGTGGGCATCTTTGGGAACCATTATTCTGCCTACCACGGTAGGGGAGTTCGAAACAATAGAAAAAACAAGGCATATCATGGTGCTGAGCTAGTTTCTGGCAAGTGACTGAAGGAGAAGAGAAGTTTCATTTTTTGCCCTTTTTTTTTTTTTTTTTTGGCTTTTCACCCCAAGAGCAGTGCCGTCTTCTCTCCAAAGCTGTTTGCAATACCACCATTCTTGAAAAGAAGTCCAGAACAATAGCTGTCACTGCCTTTGCTCACAAGATGTACAGAAACTGGAGAGACCCACAGAAAATACTCTATCATAAGTACTTCTTTTATCATTAATCATCTGGTTTATAGTATCAGATAATTCTTAAAGTCTTCAAACTGTATCCTAAAACCAATTTGTTTACATATTTCTTAAGTTTCCCCCTAAGGCTTTTTAGTGTTATTTTTATCTATTATTGGCACTGAATGTTCTTTGGATACCTGGAGCGCCAATTACTTTCTCTATAATTCTTCCTGCCTCCATACCATACCTGTCATTTCATGAGAAGTTTATAAATTTAGGGTAATGGACCTGCATTTATTTTTCTCATGTAAGGATAAGCTCTGATCATAGTCATTTTTCTCTAAAAGTTTGTACTGGCCTGTCTCACTTTTTTAAAATCCTTCTCTTTTGACAGTAAGTTATTGGCTTTCATTGGTTCCTTGGCCTACATTTAGAGTGCTTTATTCTTATATAATTATTGCTTTATTTCTCTTTGTTGTCTAATACCCTTAGCACTTCTAGAATGACTGACTTCTCTGGTAGAAACAGTTTGGGAAATCTGATGTTCAGCAGCCAAAGGAGACAAAGTTAGGGCTATGTTTTCTACTGTCATGTTCCCATTTTTTTCTATACTAAACTCAAGGTAGTGCTAATGTACATTGAAGCCCTTTACACATGTGGACTGGCTTTTCAGTAAACCAGAGCCACACACCCTGATTTTAAACAGTAAAAAGCTATGTACAGGTAGATAAAGTATTGAAGGGTGTAGATTCTGGAGCCAGACTGCCTCAATTTGAATATTAGCTCTAATACTTAGCTGTACAGCCTTAGGTAAATTACTTCTCTCTGTCTCAGTTTGCTCTTATGTCGAGTAGTATTTTTGAAAGGATTAAATGAATTGTATACTGTACTTCACAAATGTCTATGGACTAAAAAAGTTATTATTTAACGAGTTTACAAAATATGAAATAAATGCCCACCTATTTACCAAATTGAATCAGTAAGTTTCTTCATGCTTTTTCACATAATATTCACCTTTTTTTCACCTTTTCTTTTTCACTTTTTAAATAATTATTTTCTTACACTTGGTTCTAGACCTCTGGATTGTTAGTACATTGACAAGGGGACATGAGGAGAATAATCACGCTGAAGAAAGCATTTGTGATTACCAAAGGGCTTAGACAGTAAGGTACCAAGCAAATGATTCTTCACAGTTGAATTTATAGAGAAAAGGTAGGTTCTTGATCTGAAGAGACCAAAAAAAGTCCAATCAGCAAATGAAGATTTGTTTTCCTGATAAACTGAACTGTACAGTTAAATATGATTAAAATAGTATGATTTATGTTATGTGACTTTTACCACAATAAAAAAAAACACTTAAAAACAAAAAACACATTAATAGACATTGTCCCTTCTTCTCATATACGATACATGTACCTGGCACGCTGATGTTCATTAAAATTTTGTTTTTAAAAAACAGATCGAAGTGACTCTCTTTCCAGAATGTGAAAACAACTGGTTAGGACAATGAAAAAATAAGTTAAAATTTTTATGAGTGCAATATAGGACAGATAAGCAATTAATTTTTTTCTCTGTGCACATTTTCAAGCAGATTGAGGAGAGAGGCAGGGAGAGACTGACAAAGGAAGAGAGGAAAATAGAGAAAGAGAGACAAAGGTGGGGAGACTTATGATTCTCTTGTGCTTAATACTTCCAGCTGCTCTAAGCAGTGAATAATTCACTAGGGAGACAAGTACAGCCTCCATAGTTCAGTGCTCATGTTACCAGGCAAAGACCAAAAAGGATGCAGTTTTATGAACAAGATTATTCATCTGTTATTGGAAGAAATATCCTGAAAGGCTTAAGAAAGCGAGAGAAATGTAGGTGAGAGGGCACATTTTTATAACATTCAATATATTGTATTTAATGCATACTTCATCCAGAAACAAAAATCAAGTAACAGGAAAAGGAAACTGAATATAAGAAACAGGTTTTAGAAAACAGTAAGGGTCACATCAAGGGCTCTGTAGAAGAGACCAAAACCAATCCATCTAAGAAGGATGAAGTTAGGAAAAAAAAGTCATCCCTAATACAACTATGGAAGTCTTATAATGCACAGTATTGTGTATAACAAGAAGAGAATCTTAACAGCAACAATACCAGGGAGACAGCCTGGAAGGGTGGATCACAAAGTCCACCGTAAATACTGTGCTAGGCTTTTGATTCTCTTCATAAGAAATTATGACCCCAGCCCAAAGGCACAGATAAGTAGATGTTAGATGGACAATAGATAGAGATAGAATAGATTAACATAAGTTGAAAATTTACTTTGTGGTCATGCCTCATTTGGTCAAGTTTATAGAATGTTATTCTTCCATTGGTACATTCATTTATTCATTTAAAATGTTGTCCAAAATGGTTCAGTTGATTATTTCATGGGTTTATTTGTTCTGAAAACAAATGGTTACAGATTTTCTTTGGATCCTTTTCTAGAATATTTGTAATTTTTGTTGTGTTGATTTTTAAGATATTCTGGTTTAGCTTTTAATTATCATGATCATTAATATTATTGGTTTTCCCTAAGTAAAACTTTAACATAAAAAGTAGAATGTATAAATATACTTCATAAGTCAATAATTTTGTCATAATGTCAGTATCTGTTAACAAAATCTTAAAAGACAGCAAATAAAAAATATGTAAACATTTCACTAGTGAAGACATGATTAGGTTTGGAGGACTTTTTATTTTAAAATTATTAGCTACATAAAGTATATGTAAAAGTTACATGTGTGCTAGACTTCATTGTTATAAATCAGTTCCCTTTTTGATATTTGTATTTCAGCCTTTGAGCCTTTATCAAAAATAGGGAAAAATAAATCCATGGAAAGTTAAGGATGTCCCTTTAACGCTTTTGCTGTGTGAAGTTATATTTCAAATGCGTAATTCCCAACAATGATCTTTGTCTTTTGAATTCCCAGGGCAGTTTATCTGTGTATTATGACTAATCTTTCTCCCTTCTGTGATGGTTACTTATGTGTTTCAAATCCAAGTACATCCTATAAGCTAGTTTTAAAGACAGGTTTTATGTTTACTTTATCTTGGAAACCTCTGCCCATAGCTACAATAATAGCTATGTAGCATAGTAGGTTATATAATAGTCGCTCAGAGTATATGTAAAATGAAAATCATATTGGTTGATAGTACTAAAAAATAGTACAAGGTACACCAAGTTGTACTGACCAAGGAGAGCTCAATGTAAAGATCTAAAGTAAACATAAGGAATGCCTAGCTCTATACAATTGTTTTTATGGAAAACTTGAAACATATAGCAATAGTAAGCTATTTTGCATAGAAAACTTTATGCAAACCAAAATGATCCTAAGATAAACATCAGGGAAACCTCTTATCTTTTCTAGATGACAGATTAATGAATAGTTTACCTTAATAAGGTAGAATTTGAAAGATATCATTAGTTCTCCTCTATTCTTATATAGAGGCAATACGATGTAGAAAATAACATCTTTATGATGTACAGCAAGATAAAATGGTTGTAGAATAGTAAAAGCTTCCCTCTCTTTGTAATGACAAATAAAATTTGCTTTGGGAATGTAACATCCCAAGCCTGGGGTACAATTGGTGATAGTACTTCCAATCTATGTTTTTGAAAAGAAGGAAAAGTTACTATGAGGTTAATAACCAAGAAACACTTTAAAGCTCTGACACAATTGCTCACATATGAACCAAATGTTCTCACCAATGGTACCTCCTCACCATTTAAATTTAAGCACTTAAATACCTTGCTTACCATTGAGAAAATTTGTTCTTTTAAAATATGACTATATACTTAGCTTTGTTTTAATAAATAGGCAAATAATTTTAGGACAAGAACCAAATACTTAACTTCATTGCTTTGAAGATTCTACTATTTATATTCTATCAAATAAAGCATTAATACTGCATTTTGTCCTGCTTACTAATCTGAAACCACTATTTTTGATTATTAACATATTTGAAATATTTAATCCATTTTTAAACAGGACCTATATTTTTCAGTGTTATTTCAAATTTTATTTGAAGAATTCATTAATGAAGTTATCGCCTAAGAACAAGAGTAAAATCTTTACATCTTGACTTAATTTGTAATCATGAACCTGTAGAAAAGTTTAGTTGAAAAAACATCAAAATAAAATAAAATCAAAATATTAATTACTAAAAGGTCATGCAGGAATATTACACACCTTCTTCTCTGAGTAATCAAAGCTAAAATTGGGAGAATCTCTGGCAATCAAAAGCAGAACATGATTCAGATACTATAAGTCAAAAAGCATACATAACGCTTCTGCTCCTTGTAGAAAGAAAACATTTCTTTAAAAGCCAAGGACAAAGAGAATAATCTTAAATAAAAGCAAAAAAGAATCATCTTCCATAAACAGTGCCTCTTTAAGATGAAATCTGAGAAGCCAAGGGCAAGAATTCTTTTGAGGTCTAATTTTCTCATTGTATCATGGCTTAAAGTAATGCAAATCTTGTGGGATAGCATAGCTATAACTCTAAATTAATTAAAAACTTGATTGACCTATTAAAAAATAGAGAATAAAAGGTCATTTTTTTACATGATAATTTGATTGTCTGCAGAATTCTGCGCAATATCAGGTTTAATCTTGAGCTAAACATCCAGGTAATGGGCAGAAAAGATGAAATTTCAAGTACTAGGAAATACCTATCATCTAATATATACTGTTGTTATTTGTCAGTTTTAATAACCATTGAAGGAATATAAGTACATGCAAAAGCCATGATCTCAGTTTGAATACATATGGACCTGAAATGTTATACTGACTTTTTATAGCCCCTTTCAGATAAATGACTGTAAGCTTCTCTTTTAAAAACTATTATATTTATTTCCACGTAAATTTTGAAAGTTACCTATATTTCTAAGTCTCAGTGTAGAGGGCTGTAGTAAAAGAAAAAAATGGTTTCTAATCCTATTTTACTGATGTTTGTTAAATTTCTATTCCACTAATTTTTCTGATTTCCCAGAGGGACTTCTAAAGCCAAATGTGTTAATTAGGTGGGAAGAAAAAAATCACCATGCTGATTAAGCAAGCTAGCATCACAAGGGATTGGAGGGGCTAACAAAGAGGTTTGTCTTTTTTATTCTGGCTGTGGAGGGAAAACGAGGGCAGGTACTCTAAACTATAAAATACAGGCAATTTGGGGAAGGAAGTACGATAGCTTTGATTTGGATTCTTAGAAAGGAGACATAGAGAAGATACTCTCCCCTTTGCATTTAAAGTTTGCAACAGAAGAAAGATGTTAGAAGTTTTGACAGCAGTTTCCCATGTTTAAGTTGTAACGATGCAGACAAAAAACTTTATCACGGGATTTAAAATTTCAGACAAGCTTGAGGTAAACCAGGGCTGCTGTAAACAATGATTGAAAGTAAAGGCTCAATGTGAGTTACCTAACTATTGCTAAGAAGTCACAACTCATTATAAGAATATCCTGTATAACAGGTGTCACTGATTTTGACTAAATTTAATCATGGAATATGTCACTTTAAAATCTATTTAAATATTACCTCCATTCCATCTATTTTTTATTCTTAATAAGATTTGGCACCTTTCAAGCATGCTCACTGAAAAAGCAGCCACATAGTCAATGCTTTTGGCAGAGGAAAATCAAAAACATTAGTTCTTATTTCTCATGGCAAGCTCAGAAATGGCATTGACACCAAAGTCAATAACAAAAGAAATCATTTGTCTGCCTCAAATGACATCTATGTAACCATCACAACGTATACGTGGTGATGATTTGAAAAAAAAAAAATTGTCTAACAAGTTATGGATGAAAAGATGAAAAGTAGTTTCCTAGTAATTGAAGTTGATATTTCCTATAAAATTTAACATGGTTCATCATAGTAAATGATTTAGTAAAACTATACTTTATAGAGTTTCCCTTCTACGATATTTTTATATTGTTGGTCAGATTAGTTATCACTTTGTTTTTGTTAATTAAACTTACACATACATATGGAATGCCAGTTAGGTGCCATGTACCAGCCTTACTCCATTTAATCAGTGGCAATGCCATTCTGCAGGCATCTCAAAAATAACTTGATGTTTGAAATTAAAATATTGCAGTCACTTCATTTATTTTTGTATTTATAGTAGTGACTGATTAGAATCTTTTTATTCTTGCATATACAAACAAGTACTCTATATTTATTTAATTATAAGTTTGAGATAAAAGCCATATTGATTTGAAACTGGGGTTCCTTTTATTAAGTTTGCCACTTTTGAGTATATCATGGGAAGCTATCTTATTTGTCATCACCGCAACCATTCCATGCTATACATATAAAATCCTCTCTGAACTCTCATCAACGTGGTTACCACATATGATTCTCTACTTTTGAATTCTTATTTTCTTGAGCATTTGGTTTTGGCATGATGTTACCTGTATGTTAATGAGTTGCAGATGTGATAACACTCAGCTTTCTTTTACTTAACTACAATTAAAAACAGTACATGCTATCATTTTCAGTCCATACTGCTAGTTTCATACATATGATTTTACAAAAGGAGTCATCATCTCCTCATTCTAGCACAGAACTCCTTAGTTGATACATGTTCCCCCTATATAAAGAACCTGTTCCAGCTAACTATTTAGCCTCATTGTGGTCAAAGAAATCATGGTATTCTTACTACTGTGAGAGGCATTGCACTTGTCTGGAATGATCTTTCTGTCTGTCTACACAAATCATTAAAGGTCCAGCCCACCACACCTCAGGCATGGCGCTTTCTTTTCTGAAAGCACAAAGTAATGTTTTCCTCTTCTGAATTCTCAGAACACTTGTTGAGGTCTTGACACACTTGCCTGGTAGGTGCTGCTGTCTCTGTGTCTCTGGTTCTTGCTGAAACATTGGTAAGTTCCTAGAGAACCTCCCATTTTGCAGATTCACAAAACGTCTCCTTGTAGAGTTACAGCCCTCTATCAGGTTGTTTCAACTTAACTTACATTAGCCTTTATAAATGTTGTTAATAAATACTGTATATCAAAACTAATACCATGTAGACAAACTGTTCTCTAAAACATTTCCCCTCATATGTGCATAATATTTCAAAGCTCTTGCATGGAGAATTGCATGTTTTTTGTGTTTATTAACTGCCAGGAGTGAATGTAAATGAAATGAATGTGTATCAAGTGTTCTGTAGTGGAGGAAAGCTATCTGAGATTTTTAAAAATACTTTGAAGACAAGAGGACTACTACAATAACAGTAGAGTAATATAACATTGTAGCATTTTTTAAGATTTTGATGATTACTGAGGGTACACAAGTTGTGTACAGATTCTTTTTTGTTTCCCCAGTAAGTCGTGTTCACACATCTTTGAGCATTTGCTGTTGCTGGTTACTATGGTGTAGTTCATTCCCTCTAGAGAACATTTGGAAATGTGAGGGGAAGATTTGTTTCTTTGTTTTTATATTTTAATCATTAACATAATTAAAGGAAGTTTTGAATTTAAGTAGTCAGGGACTACGGGTGCATACCAAGAAGAGTCATCCTACCCAACATTCTAGTAATGGCCCATTCCTGGACCATTTTTTATACATCTTCTTTGCTTGGCTAATTTCTTCTTGGGTCTCAAGGTAGGTGCAATTTTTATTGCTAAGCCCCCATAAAACACAGAATCCTGGGCTAAAAGATTTCCATAAATGCCATAAAATTTTGAATAGCATTTATCATATTTTAATGTGGCAGATGTTTATATTTCCATACTCTAATAAGATCTATAACGACAAGACTCTGTCTTATTCACCCTTGCATCCTGATGTGTAGCATAATGCCCTCTCATATTTCCTTAGTAAAACATTGTGGAAGGAATGGATCAATTAATGAACAAATGGAATCTTTCATACCTTTCTGACTTCAGTAGTGAATAAGTATTTGTTGAAAGTTTAGATAGATCATTCTGGTGTCACCCAAATACTGTGAAAGGAAAGTGAGTCAAGAAATATAAAAAAGGAGGCCACAAAAATTACATAAAGTCGAATGAAGATTGGGTAACTAATGACATTTCCTATAGCTATACTAGATTGTCTTTAAAATAAATGATCTTTTGTTATATTGCAATTAATAAATATTATAGAAACACTAATAAATATTATAGAAAAAATATTACTAGTGTTTTGTATTAATATGGCTTTGATATTTTAACAATGCATTTTTGGTATTTTTTAAGACCTAACTCAGAGAATTTTTATCTCTGTATTTCTGGCAATGCCTGACATCATGCTTTGCATATGGAATGTACTCAAAAATTGCTTGCTTACTAAATTTAATTTAAATTAAATTTTAATTTAAATTAAATTTTAATTTAAATTAAATGTTCAGAAACTCAATTTCATAGGCACCATGCCTGAGAGAACTTTAGACCCATTAACATTGGAAAGTCGATATAAATCCTGACTTTGGTCTGACTTAAGTCTTGGAGTTTGTCCAGTGCCAGTAGGAGACAGTAATGAAATTCCTACTTGAGGAATTGTGCTCATTCAACAAGAGCATTTCACTAGACAACATAGCTGTAGTGATCTATCATCTAATTTTCTCTCTCTCTCTCTCTCTCTCTCTATATATATGTATATATATAGATAGCAAGTAGAAAGGTAATGAGACTATATTTACTGTATATCTTTGCTCTAGTAAATTTTACTTTTCTAATTGAAAAGTCAGTTTATTCATTTACAATCACAATTACAAGCAATTCTTTTTTATTATTGAAGTATAGTTGATGTACAATATTATATTACTTTCAGATGTATAACATAGTGGTTCAACATTTAAATACATTATGAAATGATCACCACAATAAGTCTAGTAGCCATCTGTCACCATACAAAGTTATTACAGTATTGTTGACCTTATACTGCATAATACAGACCTGTAACTTATTTTGTAACTGGAATTTTGTACCTCTTAATCCCCTTCACCTATTTCACTCAACTCCTTACCCCTCATTCTTTCCCCTCTGGCAAACACCAGTTTGTTCTCTGTATTTATGAGTCTGTTTCTGTTTTGTTTTTTTAAATTCATTTAGTTTGTTTTTAAAATTCCAATGTAAGTTAAATCATATAATATTTTTCTTTCTCCGTCTGACTTATTTCACATAGTAAAATACCCTCTAGGTCCATCAATGGTGTCACAAATGGCAAGATATCATTCTGATTGATGGCTGAGTAATATTCTATTGTATGTATATACCACTTCTTCTTTATCCATTCATATATGAATTGATACTTAGGTTGCTTTCATACCTTGGCTATTATAAATAATGCTGCACTGAACAAAGGGGTGTACATATATCTTTACAAATTAGTGTTTTTGATTCCTTCAGCTAAATAATCAGAAGTGGAATTGGTGAATTGGAAGAGAGTCCTACTTTTAGTTTTTTGAAGAACTTCCTTAGTGGCTGTACCAATTTATATTTCTACCAACAGTGCACGAGAGTTCCCTTTGCTTCACATCCTCACCAACACTTGTTGTTTGTTGTCTTCTTGATGACAGTCATTCTGATAGGTGTGAGGTAATATCTCATTGTGGTTTTGATTTGCATTTCTCTAAAGATTATGTTGATAATTAAGTTAATAAGTTGTAATTAAGTTAATTAAGTTAAGTTGATGATTAAGTTATGTTGATAATCTTTTCACATACCTGTTGGTCATCAGTATGTTTTCTTTGGAAAAATGTCTATTCAGGTCCCCTGCCCATTTTTTTAAATTAGATTGTTCTTTTGCTATTGAGCTGTATGAGCTGTTTATATGTTTTGGATATTAACGGCTACTGGACATATCATTTCCAAATATCTTCTCCCATTCAGTAGGATGCTGTTTCATTTTCTTGATGTTTTTCTTTGTTGTGCAAAAGCTTTTTCATTTGATATAGTCTTATTGGTTTATTTTAGCTTTTGTTGTCCTTGCCTGAGAAGACAGATCCAAAAAATATTACTAAGACCAATGTAAAAGAGTTTACTGCCAATGTTTTCTTCTAGGAGTTTTATAGTTTGTTGTTATATTTAAGTCTTTAATCTATTTTGAAATTTTTTGTATATGGTGTAAGAAAGTGGTCATTTCATTTTTTGCATGTAACTGTCCAGTTTTCTAACACCATTTATTGAAGAGGCTGTCTTTTTCCCATTGTATAGTTTTGCTTACTTTGTCATAGATTAATTGAACATGTAAACATGGGTTTATTTCTGAGCTCACTGTTCTGTTCTGTTGATCTTCATGTCTGTTTTTGTGCCAGTACCATACTGTTCTCATTACTCTAGCTTTGTAGTATAGTTTGAAATCAGGGAGCATGATATCTCTAGCTTTATTCTTCTTTTCAAGATTGTTTTGGTAATTTGGGGGCTTTTGTGGTTCCATACAAATTTTAAGATGCTTTGTTATAGTTTTGTGGAAAATTCTATTGGTATTTTGATAAGGATTACATTGAATCTATAGATTACTTTGGGTAGTATGGACATTTTAACAATATTAATACTTCTAGTCCATGAGCACAGGATATCTTTACATTTGTGTTGTCTTAAATTTCTTTCATTATATCATTATATCTTATAATTTGCAGAGTACAGGTCTTTTACCTCCTTGGTTAAATTCATTCCTAGATATTTTATTCTTTTGTGATGCAATTGTACATGGGATTGCTTTCCTAATTTGTCATTCTGATAGATTATTGTTAGTGTATAGAATCACAACAGATTTTTGTATAATTTTGTATCCTGCAAAAGTATATACAAAATGACTTTACTGAATTCCTTTATGAGTTCATACAGTTTTCCAGTGGCGTCTTTAGAGTTTTCTATATATAGTATCATGTCATTTGCAAACAGTGACAGTTTTCCTTCTTCTTTTCCAATTTGGATGCCTCTTATTTCTCTTTCTTGCCTAGTTGCTGTAGCTAGGACTTCCAATACTATGTTGAATAAAAGTGATGAGAATGAACATCCTTGTCTTGTTCTTGATCTTAGAGAAAATGCTTTCAGCTTTTCACCTTTGAGTATGTTAGCTGTGGACTTGTCATATATGACCTTTATCATATTAGGTATGCTCCCTTTGAACCTACTTTTGGAGGGTTTTTATCATAAATGGATTTTGAATTTTGTTAAAAGCTTTTTTATACATCTATTGAGATGATTGTGTGATATTTATCCTTCATTTTGTTAATGTGGTGTATCACATTGATTTTGCAGATATAGAACTACCTTGCATCCCTGGAATAGATCCCACTTGATCATGGTATATGATTCTTTTTATATATTGTTGAATATGGTTCATAATATTTTGTTGAGGATTTTTGCACTATGTTCATCAGGGATATTGGCCTGTAATCATTTTGTGTGTGGTGACTGTCTGACTTTGGTATCAGGATGAAACTGGCTTTGTAGAATGAAAAACATTTAGAAGCATTTCTTCCTCTTCAATTTTTTGGAATAGTTTGAGAAGGATAGGTGTTAACTCTTTTTCTAAATGTTTGGTAGAATTCACCTGTGAAGACATCTGGTCCTGGATATTTGTTTGCTGGGAGCACAAGTGTAATGTCATGTCATCATTTTGGCTTAAGTTTGACGTTGTCACCAATGTGAGGAGTTTGAAATTTGAATGAAACATTTCAAAGCCCTATCCTTGCTCTGAATTCACATAGCATTTATTATTTTTAATATGTACAGTTTTAACTAGTATCCCTCATATTCACTTCACATATATGTTTGAGTCTGAGTATTATTTACCTAACTGAATTTTAATTACCTGAGGGTATCCACTGGTTGTTTGGTTCTTAAGTGATCATAAAGCAGTTTTTTAAAAACACTGTATTGAGGTATAATTGATATACAGAAAATTTGCACATATTCAGTGTATACAATTTGAGTTTTGACTTACAAATACACCTGTGAAACCGTCACTATAATCAGGGTAATAGACACATTCATCACCTCCAAATGATTCCTTGTGCCTCTCTGGTTTTTGTGGTTGTTGTTGTTGTTTTGTTTTGTTGTGGTAAGGACATTTGTACTTGAATAGTTTTTAAAATTTAACGCTTTCTACAAAATGGTGAAGACATCATTTCCCCAATTTCACATATTCAGAAGCTCAAATTCTTGGGTTGGTGCCTGCCATTAGGGTTGGAGTCAGGGTAGCAGGGAGAGGTAGAACATTTGAATTAAAATGAGAAATGTGTGGTTTGCGAGCTCCGTCATTTAAGAGCTGTGTAATCCAGCATAAATCCATGCATTTCTCTATAAATGTAAAAGATTTTGAATATGGGCCTATATATTTTTCACCTTTATTATAAGGATCAAATGGGAGCATGGATGGTATGATTATATTAAGCACTCAATTATTGTGAGTTTATTTACTTTCAATAATTTTCAAGGCTTGGTTTAATTATCATCATTTTCCCAAGGGACTAAATTACTATTCCTCCTGCCAGCTTGCCTGAAATCTTTGAAGCTAAATGATGCAACTTTCTATTTAGGGATGTTACTTTAGACTTTCTTAAATTTTTATGCAGATACAAATTTCTTTTTTGGCCACCTTTACCTACATATCCCCTTAAGAAAATATTTTAAAAACTCAGTAAGTGAAATTATTTTTAAAACTTTTTAAAAATGTATTTTTATTGAGATAACAGTGGTTTATAACATTATGTGCATTTCATGTATACAACATGCATGTATACTTCTGCATACCCTACAGTGACCTTACCATCAAAAATTTAGTTTCCATCTGTCACCATACAACTGATCCCCTTTACCCACTTTGCCCTCCCCCCTGCCCTTTCCCTGCTGGTAACCCCTACTCTGTTCTCTGTATCTACAAATTTGTTTTCTTTTGGTTTTGTTTGTTAATTTATTATGTTTTTGGTTTGTTTGGCTTTTATATTCCACATATAAGTGAAATCATACGGTATTTATCTTTCTCCATCTGACTTAGTAAAAACTTTTTTCTCCATGTATTTGGAGTGGAAACTGTATAACAGTGGTTCTTAAACATTTTAGCATGCATCAGAATCACCTGGCAGGTTTTTAAAAGCAATCGCAGTGTCCCTCCTCCAGAATTTCTCATTCAGTAGGTCTAGGGTGACGTCCAAGAATTTAATTCTAACAAATTCTCAAGTAATGCTGGTAAGTACTGGTCTTAGGACCACATTTTGCGAACCATTGATCTATAGTTTTCTCCCTGAGTCAACCTATAATTCATTTTAGGTTGAGTTTAATTCCCCATCCTTTCAATCTGTGCCTTACCTATTGCTATCCTATCTTTAAAAATTATTATTCCTCCAAATTACTTTCAGAGTCACATTTGGCCCTATTATGATGTGAAATTTAAATCAGTGTTAAAACCATGATGCCATAAAAGGCAGATACTCCTGAAGTAATTAGCCTCTCTTCCCACCCCCAGCCAAATAATGGAACTACTAGCTTCTCTCTGTTAACACACACCCAAATGTAGATGCACCCTCAAATTTTAGCTACATGCCATTGGTCAGTACCTGTTTTTACTTTCAAGAAGTGATAACATAATTAGAGATCGACCCATTTTTCAAATTTGGCATGATGAGACGTAATAGGATACTTAAGAGTGAGGTCAGTTGCATTGTATGACAGGGATAGTGTGAACTGGCGTAGGGGTGGATATGGAAGATAATGAGGGAAAACAGAGTTGGCCTGGTCAGCAACTCTGGGTTAAAGTTGTATTTCTGACATAACTCTAGACGTAAAATCCCTGCTTTATTTCAAAATATAAAATGAATACTAACATAAGAGATTTGTAAAGGTAACTAAATATAACATTACTTGTGAATCTGAACTTCAGAAATGATTCTGAATAGAAATTTTATAATTTAAGAAAGAATACATTTATCCAGAGGAACAATTACTCCCCAAATCAATAACGACCTGACATAAACAAATCAGTAGTTGTCTCTGTTCTTATAAATTCGGAAAAAGCTCATTATATTTGGCTGTCAAGAAAGAAAATGGCATAATTAGCAGCTAATTTAGAGTAACTAAAGTGTATTAGCCCTAGTCAAGTGAACAGGTGTATTTTTGTTGCTGTCTTTAGTAATCACACATGTATGAGTCATTGAAAAGCCAATCTGGCTGGTTCTGTGCATGCTGTTTTATAGTATTTTCTCTTTGCTGGCACGCACATTTACCTGAAGATGGTTCACATCTGTTCTTTGTAATTTAGTGATTATGTGAGGTCTCTGTGTCCTCCTTATTTATTTTAAAAGGACTATGGGAAGCTTCATTTTCGTGAGATTTAAGGAAAAGTCTTGATTTCTGAGATTTCTTTGGTTATTTTCAGACTTTCCTTACAAGTCAGTGTCAAATCTTTACAAACTGTTAAACATTTAGAATCTGTTTAAATTATTTTCTCTGGTCATACTAATTTAGCTCATATACATTGATGGATGGTCCCTGATATTTTTCAAGCTGCTGCCAGTGCTTGACCATCTTGCTTGTTATCCAAAGGTAAACCTGGTTCATTGGGATAATCGTATGTCCCAGTCCAGGGACAGTCCCTGTTTATACCTCTTGTCTTTATGTAATTATTGATATTCCTTCTCTCAAAACTGGACACAATTGGATGAACAAACATATGTCACCCTAGATAATGAGGTGTAACTGTTGAATCAGTAAAGTGAGAGATTAGATAATATCATTTCCAACTGCTATGGAAGAAGTCTTAGTAAAAAGTGCCTACTCACTTTTGAATTTGTAGGAATCAAAACTAAAAGTTTTGGAATTAATCTGCTTTTTGAAATGCTATAAATTATAGCATATTTCTGGCATATTTTGTACTTCTAGTTTATGTATCATCTGGTCTATTTTAGGTTATTTGGTATAGTGCAAAGTGGAACACTATTTAATCTGTACCATTGTCACTCTTGAAGAAATGCTCTTTTCACCAGCATCATCAAGTGTACTTTTATCCCCATTGTACTTATTAATATCATCTAGTCTTGTCCACTATATTCAATATATACTCTATTGATTTCCATTTGTTATGTGACTCTAACAGACAGAGATTCAGGGCATCTTTTAGTTTCATTTGAATCAGTTAGTGTAGAGGATCAGGTGCTTGATAAAGGTGAAATTACCCTTACAAGTGAGTACACAACTGTTTACCTAGAATAATGAACAATTTTGTGTGTTGGTTGAAATGCTGGATTTCCTACTGGGGAGTATTCCAAGGAGCAAGAAGCCTCTGTGTCAATATTCTATACTTGCATTAGTTGATAAGGTTACATCAATAACTCTCATCTAACAACATTGTGGATACAAAAAGATCTGGCACTATGAGATATATGAATAGAAAATGACACTGGGAATAAAAAAAGGGATTGGTCTTCTAACCACAGGCATGTTTCTAATGTTCCTGCTGTGTTTCTTTCCTCTCAAAGATGAGATTTGGACCTATCCAAGCAGTATCATAAGTAATAAATGGTACTTTTATAAATTACCAGGATAAAAACATCTGTCTGCTTTCTCACTTAATGACCTCAACACACATCCTCCTTAAGAAACCTGTAGTTGCCTACGTATAAATAATACATTGACATCGTTTCAGTAAAGCCTTCAGTGAGAACTATAGCTGATTCAAATGTGAAATAGTGACATTTTCTTGGGAGTTATTCATAGCAATGGAAAGGGCACATTATACTTACTTACAGGGCTTTCAGCCAATACTCATTAAGTCATACTGTGTAGACTATAGTATTATTCTCAGAACTACCAAGATTATAGATATTATTAGCTATCCATTTCACAAATTATAAATAATGGAAAATACCTTTTAGAATTCAGACTGTATGCTCTATCAGACATAGACATTGCTGAGTGCTTCTAAGAGATTTTTGCAGGTAAAGCAATCAGTACTAAATGTAAACATATTTTATGATCACCCAGGGTTTCAGAGATTCTTAGGCTTCCAGAGACATTAAAAGTAGCTTCTAAGGAAATGCAGAACATAGCTTCTTAAATGTGGTAAATTTTAGTTCGCAAATATACCTACTTGAGGGGCTGTGTGTTTTCTGGCTTATGTGGACGGACGTACATACATATGTTATGACAGTGCTAGGGAAGTTAATTTTTTAGAAACTTAAAATGATGTGATTTGAACTCTTAAAATGTATTCCTTTCCATTGTTGATTTTGTAGCATTATTGACAAAATTGATGTCCATTCAACAAAAAAGAGAGCAAGAATGTTTTATACTCTCTTATTTATTGCTTCATGATATGATTTCTAAGGTATTTTGCACTATATCAAATAACGATTATTATCTAGAATATCCAATTATAAGTCATAACTAACATACACAATCAAATATATTAAGTAGATTTAATCTTTATCTGTCAAGAACAATGTATGTATACCAGAATGGCAAAGATTTCTTTTGAGTTATAGTTGATTTGCAATGATATATTAGTTTCAGGTGTACGACGTAGTGATTCAAAATTTTATATATTATAAACCATTTAAAGTTATTATACAGTATTTGCTATATTCCCTGTGCTGTACAATATATCCTTATAGCTTATTCATTTTATACATAGTAGTTTGTACCTCTTAAGACCCTACCCCTATCTTGCCTCTCTCCCCTTCCCTCTCCCCACTGGTAAACACTAGTTTGTTCTCTGTATCTGTGAGTCTGTTTCTGTTTTGTAATGCACATTCATTTGTTTTATTTTTCATATTCCCATATATAAGTGGTAACATACAGTATTTATCTTTCTGTATGTGACATATCACTAAGCATCAAAACCTCCAAGTCCATCCATGTTGTTACAAGTGGCAAAATTTCATTCTTTTTTGTGACTGAGCAGTAGTAATCCATATATAGATAGATATAGATATAGATATATGTATGTATATGTGTCTGCATGATGTATGTGTGTGTGTGTGTATATATATATACATACATATATATATATATATATATATATATATATATATATATCTCACCTCTTTATACATTCACCTGTTGATGGACACTTAAGTTACTTTCATATCTTGGCTATTGTAAATAATGCTGCTATGAACTTTGAGGTGCATGTATCTTTTCAAATTAACATTTTTGTTTTCTTCCCATATTTGCCCAAGAGTGGAATTGCTGGATCATATGGTAGTTTTAGTTTTTTGAGGAATCTCCATATTCTTTTCCACAGTGGCTGCACCAATTTACCTTTCCACCAACAATGTACACAAGGGTTCTCTTTGCTCCCTTTGCTCCCAAGTAACAAATGCTCACCAACATTTGTTATTTGTTGTCTTTTGATGATATCCCTTATGACAGGTGTGCGGTGATATCTCATTATTGTTTTAATTTGCATTTTTCTGATGATTAATGATGTTGAGCATCTTTTTATGTGCTTACTGGTCATCTGTATGTCTTCTTTGGAAAAATATCTATTCAGGTCTTCTGCCCATTTTTTAATTGAGTTTTTCTTTTTTTTTTTGATGTTGAGTTGTATGAGCTGTTCATATATTTTGGATATTAACCCCTTATGGGTCATATCATTTGCAAATATTTTCTCTCATTCAGTAGGTTGTCTTTTTGATAATGACAAAATTAAAGAGAACGGTTTAGGAACAGATAGGAAACAGTGGTTCCAGGTATTAGGAAGAGGGGAAGTTGGAGCAGGGAAATAATTGTGCCTATAAACGGGCATTGTGAGGGGTCCCTGTGATGAAATTCTTCTGTATCTTGACTGTTGTAGTGACTACATGAATCTACAGGCGTGGGAAAATTGCATAGACCTAAATACACAAACACACACATATACGCAAACTGATGAATTTTGAGTAAGGTCAGTGTATTATATCTGTCAATTTTCTGGTTGTGATATTGTGCTATGTTTATGCAAGATATCCCCCTTGGGGGGAACTGGACAGAAAAACATTCGAATCAGCTCAAACACCCTTTTCTCCATTCAGGCTTACCTAGATCATGCACAGAAGACACCAAACTAATTCTCCCTTGCTGGTATGATTTTCCACTCTTTTATCGAGGTATAGTGTCCTATCCATTTTGTATTCACAGAACCTAGTATCGTACCTGGCGCATTGTGGGTGCTTGATAAATATTTCTTCAGTGAATGTATACATGAAAGAAAAAAATTCCACTAAATGAAACTGTAATCTGAGGAATTTCTTAGGCCTACAGAGATTTAGATTTCTGAAAATAAATTATTTTAATGAGAAGTACTAATTTTTATAGGTTAGAATCTTAGAGGCAATATAGTTTATTCTCTTTTATTATGTTGAGTCTATTTCTCTGTAATAATAGGAATTATGCCCAGAGGAAAAATGGATAGTACTATATCGTCAATAGCCATAGCCAGTATGACCATCTAATTTCTATTAAGGTGTGCAGAGTTAAATCAGGCACATGGCTCTTGCTGTGCTGCTGTTTAAATATTCCCAACATAACTTCTCAGCCAAGAGAAGAGATTTGCTTTCAGAGACAGACTAGAAAATGTCTGGTGAATATAATATATGAATTATGAAGATCATTCCCACTTTAAAAGAGAATTATATTACATGGTCTTATGTATTCATTTCAAGAATAATAAAAAGATGCATGTATTCAGTGTAACACTGTACATTTGTGATAAAGTATCACTTCTTCCTAATCCCGTTGGTCCAGTTCTAAGGCTTGATAGTTAAGAGAAAAAAAATTAAAAATACCCTTTACATTTGATAGTTCAAATAATATTATATTGATGAAGTATACATATTTCATGTTTTATCTCTTATATCATTTCATTTACAGAGACGTTATTGCTCATATATTTGAAAGTCTTTTCTGTGATTGGCAACTATCAAATATCCCTTTCTCTTAAGTTACTAGGAATTTTTTTGTTAAATTATAGCACAGTAAACTGTAAGATTGTGCATAATGAAAAATGGTGTTAGAAAAGGCTTAGCAAATTTCTGAACATTCTACTTAGAATGTGAATATTATAGATTATGAATTTGTATGAAACTAGAGCAGAATCATGGCTAACTGAATGTTTGACTATACTTTTTGTTTAATTAAAAAAAACAGAATTAATAAAGGTATACTCCAATTAAATTTTATAGAGTAAATATCTGTAACCAGCAGCAGATAAAAGAAACAGAAAATTACCCAAGAACACCCTCAGGCCATATCTAGTCTCAGTTCATTTTACCACACCAAGGGTAACTACTATTCTGACTTCTAACACTTTAGAATAACTGTGTCTACTTTTGAAATTTATATTAATAGAATCATACAATGTGTTCTATTTTGTGAATGGCTTATTTTGCTCAACATGGTTTTGGAATTCATTCGTGATTTTTGTTTTAATTGTAGTTCATTCATTTTATCGCTATGTAGAGTTATCGTCTATGAGTTCCCCAACATATTCATCCATTTACGATGCATACTCATTTGGGTTGTTTCTAGTTTGAGAGAATTTTGGAGAGAACATCGTTATGCATGTCTTTTCATGAACGTATCTCTGCATTTGTGTATGGTACATACTAGGAATGGAATTGTGGGATCATAGGGAACCTGTATGTTTTATGTTTGGTGCAATAGTTCTCTCTTATCCAGGGTTTCACTTTCTGTGGTTTTGCTCATGGTCAACGACAGTCCGGAAATATTAAATGGAAAATTGCAGAAATAAACAACTCATAAGTTTTAAATTGCTAACTGTTCCGTATAGTGCGATAGAATCTCATGTTATCCTGCTCCATCCCTCTAGGGACATGAATCATCCCATTGTCCAGCTTATCCAGGCCGTATACACTCGCTACCCACCCATTAGTCACTTAGTAGACTTCTTCGTTATCAGATTGACTGTTGCAGGATCACAGTGCTTGTGTGCAAGTAATCCTTACCTTGCTTAATAATGGCCCCAAAGTGAGAGTGTAATGGTGCTGGCAATTCAGATATGGCAAAGAGAAGCCATAAAATGCCTCCTTTAAGTGAAAAGGTGAAAGTGCTTGACTTAATAAGGAAAGGGAAAAAAAATCATATACTGAGGTTGCTAAGATTTACAATAAGAACAAATTTTCTATCTGTGAAATTGTCAAGAAGGAAAAAGAAATTCATGCTATTTTGCTGTCGCAACTCAAACTGCAAAGTTACTGCCACAGTGCATGATAAGTACTTAGTTAAGATGAAAAAGGCATTAAAATTATGTGTGGAAGACATGAACAGAAAACGTGTTCCAAGTTGATGGCAACCTGTTGTGCCATAAAACACTGAGCCTGTTCAAGGACTCCAGCAAAGGGTCCCCTGAAATGAGTGACACCAAGCCATTTACTGACAGTCAGAGACGGTTACACAGATTCAGGAATAGGTTTGGATTGAAAAATATAAGAATTACTGAGGAGGCTGTGTCTGCCAATGAAGAAGTTGCTGCCACATTTCTGACAGAGTTGAGGTTGATTAAGGAGAGAGACAACGTTCCTATAACTTTCATTACAGTATATTGTTATAATTGTTCTATGTTATTATTGTTGTTAATCTCTTATCGTGCCTAATTATAAATTAAACCTTATCATAGATATGTATAGGAAAAAGCATAGTATATATAGGGTTTGGTACTACCAACAGTTGCAGCATCCACAGGGGGTCTTTGAACATATCTCTCGCATATAAGGGGGAACTACTGTATTAGTAAACTGCCAAAATGTTACCGAGAGCGACTGTACCAATCTGTACTCCGTGGTGAGACATCTAGTCATCAAATATTCCTGCTTCTTTGTTTGAGCCTTTGAGGTGAGCACATAGAGATAACCTATTATAGTTTTAATTTGCATTGCTATGATGATTAATCAAATTGAGCAACATTACATATGTTTATTAGCCATTTGAATATCCCTTTATAAAGTGCTGGTTCAAATTCCTCTTCTTCTATTATCTGTCTTTCTGTTTCTGTTATTGCATATATTTTCTGGATGTTTCAAGTATCTTCTCCCATTCTGTGGCTTATCTTTTCGCTGTCTTAATGGTATCTTAACTATAGTGAAATACAATTAATCTTCCTCTTTGTTAGTTAGCCCTTTTTGTGTTTTAAGAAATATTCGTCCATCCTGGGGTCATGGGTCATGAAGTTACTCTTATATTTTAAAAACATTTTTATTATACGTAAATATTTTATGCATTATATATACAAATATGTTTTATATATGACTATATTTATAAATTTTATATTATTATATATGAAATATTTATATTAGATACTACTTTTTACTATATACGTATATATGTGTATATGTCTATATATACAGTATGTATAGCAGAGTGAGGTGTGAGGGGAAAAAAAAACAGTGTATAAGATTGTGGAAATAGTGTCGGAATCTGTTGGGAGGACATTGAAACAGGCATTCATCAGTCAAGGGCATAGACAGGGAGGGGAGGGAAGAACATCTGAAGTTTGTGTCCTCTTTTCAGAGTTTAATAGGCATTACCTTCTTTAATCAACTCTTGATAAAATGAACAAACCACCCTTTTTTCTCAAGTTCATACAAAAATCATTTTTTGAGTTATATCATCATGCATGTGGAAAGAGAAGTGATAAAACCTAAGAAAATTCTCACTATTATTATGAATACATTTTAGGAGCTCTGTCTGTCCCACGCATTGTGCTGATTTCTCCTCATTTTAAATTTGAGGTAACTGAGCAACCTGAAAAGTTAACTAACTTGCTTAACATTACTCAGTAAGTACTGGAAATGGGGTTCATATTAAGATTTTGTACATTATAGTGACCACACTCTTAACCCCTATACTGAAGCAACTCTCACAAGGGTTTATGAAGCTCATTAGACATAGGTTTTATAGAGAAGAATAGAAAATTAGAATCTGTATCACTCTCATTGAGCCACCTTAACTAGTGAAAAGTCACCATGCATTAAGTAGAAAAATAACATTTTTCCAATTTAAAATGGAGTCCACATAATAGTTCAACCAAGGATGAAAGCCAACTCCAATTATTTTCAAAATTACATTGTAATAATTGGATTTTTTTCAAAAAAATTTATTGTGGTAAAATACATAAGCACAAAATATGCCATCTTAACCATTTTTAAGCATACAGTTCAGTGGTACAAATATATTCATAATATACTACTATTATCATGCTATCATTGTCCATCTCCAGAACTCTTTTCAACTTGTAAAACTGCAACTCTATACCTATTAAACAATAACTCCCATTCTCCCCTCCCCCCAAGCCCTGGCAGCCACCACTCTACTTTCAGTTTCTGTGATTTTGATTACTCTAAGTACCTCATGTAAGTGGAACCATAAAGTGTTTTTTCTTTTTGTGATTAGCTTATTTCATTTAGCATAATGTCCTCAAGGTTCATCCATGTTGTAATTTTCCTGATATTTTGTATTATTTCTATCTTTTCACTCAATTGAGACTTAATTTTGGCCTAACGTATGATCTAACCTGGAAAACGTCCCATGTGCACTTGAGAAATTTGTATTTTGTTTTGGTGTAGAGTGTTCTGTATATGTCTGTTAGATTTAATTGGTTTACTGCATTATTCAAACCCTTTATTTCCTTATTTCTCTTTTATCTGGTTGTTCTACCCGTTATTGAAAGTGGGATATTAAAGTCTCCAACTGTTATTGTAGAACTATCTATTTCACTCTTCAATTCTGTCAATTTTTGCTTCATATATTTTGATGGTCTCTTATTAAGTTAGTAATAACAGGTTAGTTTATAATTTCCTTCTTCGTCTCCTATAACCTTTCTAAAGTATATTTTGACTGATATTAGTATAGCTACCTCTGTTCTCTTTTTGTTACTGTTGGTGTGGAATACCTCTATACTTTCACTTTTTTTTTTTTAACATCTTTATTGGAGTATAATTGCTTTACAATGCTGTGTTAGTTTCTGCTTTATAACAAAGTGAATCAGTTATACATATACATATATCCCCATATCTCTTCCCTCCCTCCCACCCTCCCTATCCCACCCCTCTATGTGGTCACAAAGCACCGAGCTGATCTCCCTGTGCTATATGGCTGCTTCCCACTAGCTATCTATTTTACATTTGGTAGTGTATATATGTCCATGCCACTCTCTCACTTTGTCCTAGCTTACCCTTCCCCCTCCCCGTATCCTCAAGTCGATTCTCTAGTAGGTCTGTGTCTTTATTCCCGTCTTGACACTAGGTTCTTCATGACCTTTTTTTTTTCCCCCCTTGGATTCCATATATATGTGTTCGCATACTGTATCTGTTTTTCTCTTTCTGACTTACTTCACTCTGTATGACAGACTCTAGGTCCATCTACCTCACTACAAATAACTCAATTTCATTTCTTTTTATGGCTGAGTAATATTCCATTGTATATTTGTGGCACATCTTCTTTATCCATTCATCTGTTGATAGACATTTAGGTTGGTTCCATGTCCTGGCTTTTGTAAATAGAGCTGCAGTGAATACTGTGGTACATGACTCTTTTTGAACTATGGTTTTCTCAGGGTATATGCCCAGTAATGGGATTGCTGGGTCGTATGGTAGTTCTATTTTTAGTTTTTTAAAGAACCTCCATACTGTTCTCCATAGTGGCTATATCAATTTACATTCCCACCAACAGTGCAAGAGGGTTCTCTTTTCTCCACACCCTCACCAGCACTTATTGTTTGTAGATTTTTTGATGATGGTCATTCTGACTGGTGTGAGAAGATATCTCATTGTAGTTTTGATTTGCATTTTTCTAATGATTAGTGATGTTGAGAATTCTTTCATGTGTTTGTTGGCAGTCTGTATATCTTCTTTGGAAAAATGTCTATTTAGGTCTTCTGCCCATTTTTGGATTGGGTTGTTTGTTTTTTGATATTGAGCTGCATGAGCTGCTTGTATATTTTGGAGATTAATCCTTTGTCAGTTGCTTCATTTGCAAATTTTTTCTCCCATTCTGAGGGTTGTCTTTTCATCTTGTTTATGGTTTCCTATGCTATGCAAAAGCTTTGAAATTTCATTAGGTCCCATTTGTTCATTTTTGTTTTTATTACCATTTCTCTGGGAGGTGGGTCAAAAAGGATCTTGCTGTGATTTATGTCATAGAATGTTCTGCCTGTGTTTTCCTCTAAGAGTTTGATAGTGTCTGACCTTACGTTTAGGTCTTTAATCCATTTTGAGTTTATTTTTGTGTATGGTGTTAGGGAGTGTTCTAATTTCATTCTTTTACATGTAGCTGTCCAGTTTTCCCAGCACCACTCATTGAAGAGGCTGTCTTTTCTCCATTGTATATGCTTGCCTCCTTTATCAAAGATAAGGTGACCATATGTGTGTGGGTTTATCTCTGGGCTTTCTATCCTGTTCCATTGATCTATATTTCTATTTTTGTGCCAATACAATCTGTCTTGATTCCTGTAGCTTTGTAGTATAGTCTGAAGTCAGGGAGCCCGATTCCTCCAGCTCCGTTTTTCTTTCTCAAGATTGCTTTGGCTATTCGGGGTCTTTTGTGTTTCCATACAAATTGTGAACTTTTTTGTTCTAGTTCTGTGAAAAATGCCAGTGGTAGTTTGATAGGGATTGCACTGAATCTGTAGATTGCTTTGGGTAGTAGAGTCATTTTCACAATGTTGATTCTTCCAATCCAAGAACATGGTATATCTCTCCATCTGTTTGTATCATCTTTAATTTCTTTCATCAGTGTCTTATAGTTTTCTGCATACAGGTCTTTTGCCTCCTTAGGTAGGTTTATTCCTAGATATTTTATTCTTTTTGTTGCAATGGTAAATGGGGGTGTTTTCTTAATTTCATTTTCAGATTTTTCATCATTAGTGTATAGGAATGCAAGAGATTTCTGTGCATTAATTTTGTATCCTGCTACTTTACCAAATTCATTAATTAGCTCTACTAGTTTTCTGGTTACATCCTTAGTATTCTCTGTATATATTATCATGTCATCTGCAAACAGCAACAGCTTTACTTCTTCTTTTCTGATTTGGATTCCTTTTATTCCTTTTTCTTCTCTGATTGCTGTGGCTAAAACTTCCAAAACTATGTTGAATAATAGTGGTAAGAGTGGGCAACCTTGTGTTTTTCCTGATATTAGTGGAAATGGTTTCAGTTTTTTGGGGTTTTTTTTTTTTTTTTTTTTTGGTTTTAGTTTTTCACCATTGAGGATGATGTTGGCTGTGGGTTTGTCATATATGGCCTTTGTTATGTTGAGGTTAGTTCCCTCTATGCCTACTTTCTGGAGGGTTTGTATCATAAATGGGTTTTGAATTTTGTCAAAAGCTTTCTCTGCCTCTGTTGAGATGATCATATGGTTTTTCTCCTTCAATTTGTTAACATGATGTATCACATTGATTGATTTGCGTATATTGAAGAATCCTTGCATTCCTGGGATAAACCCCACTTGATCATGGTGTATGATCCTTTTAATATGCTGTTGGATTCTGTTTGCTAGTATTTTGTTGAGGATTTTTGCATCTATGTTCATCAGTGATATTGACCTGTAGTTTTCTTTCTTTGTGACATCTTTGTCTGGTTTTGGTATCAGGGGGATGGTGACCTCATAGAATGAGTTGGGGAGTGTTCCTCCCTCTGCTATATTTTGGAAGAGTTTGAGAAGGATAGGTGTTAGCTTTTCTCTAAATGTTTGATAGAATTCACCTGTGAAGCCATCTGGTCCTGGGCTTTTGTTTGTTGGAAGATTTTTAATCACAGTTTCAATTTCAGTGCTTGTGATTGGTCTGTTCATATTATCTATTTCTTCCTGGTTCAGTCTCGGAAGGTTGTGAATTTCTAAGTATTTGTCCATTTCTTCCAGGTTGTCCATTTTATTGGCATAGAGTTGCTTGTAGTAATCTCTCATGATCCTTTGTATTTATGCATATACTTTCACTTTTGACCTGTTTGTGTCTAGACCTAATTTGAGTGCTTTGTAGACAGCATATAGTTGTATCATTTTTCTCCCATCTGCCAGTCTCTGTATTTTGATCCAGGAGTTAAATATATTTGCATTTAATGCAATTACTGATAAAGAGCCACTCCTGTTGTTTTGCTCTTTGTATTCTATGTGTTTTATAGTTTTTTGTCCCTTATTTCCTGAATTCCTGCCTTTTTTTGTGTTTAATTGATTTTTTTAGTGAAATATTTAAATTCCTAATTTCCTTTTTTGTAAATCCTATAGATCTGTTTTTTATGGTTACAATGGAGATTACATTCAGTATCCTATAGTTATAACATTTGAATTTATACCAGCTTAACTTCAACACATATAAAGCTTTGTTCCTTTATGGGTCCATCACTACCTCCTTTTAGTGATGATATCACAAAACTACATTTTATACACTTAATGCCCCCAAACAGGGATGAAGAATTCTTTTTAGACTCTGAAATTGTGTAGAAAACACAGTTTGGAGTTACAAATCAATGTTACAATAATATTAGGTTTTAGAATAATACTGTTTTTAAATGTGTTAGTCTCTTAAATCATGTAGAGAACAAAAAGTAGAGTTAGAAACTGTTACCAGCTTTTATATTTGCCAATGTATTCACTTTTACAGAAATCTTTCTTTTTTCATATGGCTTTGAGTTACTGCTAATGGCCTTTTATTTCAACCTTCAGGACTCCCTTGGGTAATTCTTACTGGGCAATTCTTCCCTAAGCTTTTGTTTATCTGGGAATGTCTTAATTCTCCCTCACTTTTGGAGGACAGTTTTGCTAGAAATAGGATTCTTTGTTGACAGTTTTTTGTCTTTGTTTTTGTTTAGCGCTTTGAATATACTTGCCCACTGCCTTCTGGCTTACAAACACTCTGATGAGAAACCTATGGTAATACTGTTGAGGGTCATTTCTATGTGATCACGTCTGTCTTGTTGCTTTCAAGATTCCATCTTTTTCCTTGGCTTTTGAAACTTTAAGTATAATGTGTCTCAGAGTGAGTCTCTGAGTTCATCTTACTTAGAGTTGATTGAACTTCTTGGATATTTATATTCATGTATTTCATCAAACTTGGGAAGTTTTTAGTGATTTCTTCAAATATTCTATGTTCCTTTTTCCTCTTTTCCTTTGGACACTCCCACAATGCATATGTTGGTCTTATTGATGGTCTTCCACAGGTCTTTTAGGCTCTGTTCACTCTTTTCCAGTCTTTTCTCCTTCTGTTCTCAGCCTCAGTAATTTTTATTGTAATGGAAATCTGAGTTACAAGCTTTGGAATTACACTTTATTCACATCATGGTTGCATAATCTTGTGTAATTTATGGTTAAATAATAGGAAACAAGAATAACTGTATACATAGATTTACCCTGACTCAGAAATGGTGTTGTTTTTGCATCAAATATTATAAAAATAGAGGTCAGTACGCTGACTGATATTAGGAAGCTACAATCTGTTTAGAGGAAAACAGATATGAGGCCATGTAATTATTTTCAGAGAAATACACAAATCAAGAAAATGACATTCATCTTATTGAATCATTCCATCGAAATGTGTACTCTACATTTAAAAGTAAGAAGTGCTGAAATTCAAAGTTTAATATGCTTCAGACTATAGAATCCACTGAAAGTCACTAAAGTTGAAATGTACAAAAGTCAAATAGATATTGATGAAGAAAGCAGAGATGTGAATTGATTCCATTATTTTAGACATTTGTGTTAGAATTTTACTGTTTGTGGGATTTATTTGAATAATGTAAGAGAATTAAACTGAGACAGTTTGTCATAATATTGAGTCATTATGCTTTCTTTGTGTTTACATATTATAAAAATATTTATATTGTAAAAATATTAAAATAAAATTGAATTTATTGGTTATATTTACATTTAATAAATAGTCACATATTAAAATATTAAATTTGGGATGTTGCTTGTAGATTATCACAAGCTTAAGTTGATCTTTCTAGCATTATGTACTGGTAGAATTTTATTCAAATTTGTTCTTTAATTTTCTACAATGAAACTTCTGCTTGAAAGATATTTTGAAGGGAGAATGAGATGCTTTCAACTCATTAGAAATGAGCTTTGGAAGAAACGCTCATTCTTAATGAAAATATTTACTTAACTCTAGCACAAATTAACCACCAATGTTATAAAAGTGGATAGATAACAAGACACTTTTTGGAATGTCAAATTGGGTTCCTGCAGTTTTTTTTGCAAGTTTAATGATTTTCTGGTAAATAAACAAAGATAAACACAAACCCACAAACTAACACTGTTACAAAAATATGCCACAGAAATACTAAGACTGAAGAATGTATTTTGATTTCCACTTACTCTTTCTTCAACTTGAAGTACATACAACTTTAGGTAGGAAACATTTATGTTCTTTGATAACATATGTTCAGTAATATCATGCTTATTTATCCTAATTATTGTTAGATTTATGGTCTAACTAGAATAATTATTTTTAAAATCAATCCTAAGTACTACAAAGGTCAATTGGATTTTTAAGTGAATAAAATAATACGTGTAATATTTCTTATTAAGTAAAACTAAAATACTGCGAAATGCACAGATTTTAATTTTGCAATTAATACATTTATGTTAACTTATACACCCATGTTACTGCCAGGAATCAAGATATATAGCATTTTCATCATCTCAGAAAGTTGTCTCCTATCTCTTTCTGATCATCCCTCCCTCCAGCATTCAATAACCTCTGTTCCGATCTCTGTCACCATAAATCAGACTTTTATTGAAATTCACATAAATGGAACATTAAAATTTATATTCTTTGTTTCTGACTTCTTTCATTCACCATGGAGTTTTTGAAATTCCCTACGCTTTTGTGTGTATCAGTAATTCTTACTGCTGAAGAGTATTCTATTATATGAACATACTGTGATTTGTTTTCTTGTTCTCCTACTGATGGACATTTACATTATTTTTATTGTTTGTCTATTATAAATAAAATTTCTTGATTCTTGGAAAGGTTTTGGAGGGGCAGATAAGTTTTCTTCCTTTTTTTTGGTTACATATCTAGGAGTAGAATTGCTTTGTCACAGAGCAGGTTTAATTTTATAAGAAATTGATTAACAGTTTTCCAAAGTGGTTGTAGCATTTTATATTCCCATCAACAATTTCAAAACTACTTGTTACTTCACATCCTCCTCCCAAATTTCGTATTAATACTATAAAGCTCAGTCATTCTAATGTGTACAAGGGTGTCTCATTTCCCTGATGAACAAGGCCATTGAGCACCTATTCACTTTCCTAAAGGACATATGTATATCTAGTTCTAAAATGTCTGTCCAAGTATATTGCCCATTTTTAATTGAGTTGTTTCTATGCTTATTATTGATTTCTGAAATTTGTTTACTATTCTGTATATAAGGCATCTTCTGATTTTATTTTCCAATTTCTAATGTTGTCTGCTGGGTGGATGTGGGTGTGTAACTTTCTGGGTTTCCACAGGACTAAGAGGTTTCCCGGAACATAGTAATTTCAGTGTTAAATCAGGCTAGTCCTAGGATGGTTGTTCACCCTAAAAGTCAAATTTTTTTTTTCCTTTTATGGTTCTTTGTGTGTCACTTTTCAGAATTGTATGCCGAATCCTAGGTCATGAAGAAATTCTCCTATATTATCTTTTAGAATCTCAAAACATTTAGGTTTTATGTTCACCCCTGAGACATGTTAAGTCAGTTTTTGCCCTGCAGCCCAACCCATACATTTGCAACACCATTTATTGAAAAGACTCCTGAGTACTGTTATCACAAAAACAATTAGCCATATATGTCCTACACCTTTTTTGTTTTTTTTGGTTGTTTAAAATACTGTTTTGTCTATTTTAGGTCTTTTTCATTTTCATATAAATTTTAGAATCAACATGTCAATTTCTTTTAAAAAATCCCATTCAAATTGTGATTGGGATTACATTAAATCTTTAGATCAATTTGGGTAGAATATCCATCTTAATGTTAATTTTTCCAATCTATGAACTTGGTGTATTTCTCTCTTTATTTAGTTCTTTAAATTCTTTCACAATATTTAGTGGGTTTTAGTGTGGAAGTCTTACATATTTTTTGTTGAATTTATTCCTAAATAGTCTGTGTTTTATGCTATTTATAAGTGGATTTTTAAATTTGTTTATTACTCATTTTTTATACATAAAAATAACTTTTAATTTTTTTTTTTACCATGTACTCTCTGTTTTGATCTATAAAAGAAATGTTTGGTTTCCTGATTTCACAGTAAGGTGAATCCTTACAAAAAGTAAATGACTTGCCCATTGGCACAGGGTGTGGGTATTATTCATAAAGTTTAGACTAATGAAGTTCATATAATGGGTTTAAAAATTCTATTTGTGCCACTTATTTGAATGTTGCTTGCTCTAGTGTTTGTATTTATTTATTACTGGCTCAGATTTTGTTTTGTTGTACTAAGAATATCAGAAACTATTAAAACAGACAAGTATGCATCAGTGCAAATAAAATTGCAATGGCTCTAAGATTTTTTAAAAATGTTTTAGTTACTGAGGCATTGCCGTTTCTCTCTTTATATATTTATATATTGAAGTATAGTCGATTTACAATATTAGTTTCAGGCATACAACATAGTGATTCAGTATTTTATAGATTATACTCCATTTAAAGTTATTACAAAATAATGCCTTTATTTCCCTGTGTTGTACAACATACCCTTGTTGTTTATTTTATACATAGCAGTTTGTATCTCTTGATTCCCTACCCCTCTTCTTTCATTTTCCCCACTGGTAACCACTAGTTTGTTCTCTATATCTGTGAGTCTCTTTCTGTTTTGTTATATTCATTCACTTGTTTAATTTTCTAGATTCCACATATAAGTGTTAACATACTGTATTTGTCTTTCCCTGTCCGACTTATTTCACTAACCATAATACCCTCTAAGTCCATCCACGCTGTTGCAAATAGCAGAATTTAACTCTTTTTTTATGGCTGAGTATAATTCCATTGTATATACATACCACATCTTCTTTATCCATTCATCTGTTGGTGGACACTTAGGTTGCTTTCATATCTTGACTATTGTAAGTAATGCTGCTATGGACATTGGGTTGAGTGTTTCTTTTCAAATTAGTGTTTTCATTCTCTTTGGCGATATACCCAGGAGTGGAATTGCTAGGTGTTCTGGTAGTTCTATTTTCAGTTTTTTTGCGGAACCTCCATACTGTTTTCCACAGTGATTGTGCCAATTTACATTCCCACCAACAATGTACTAACGTTCCCTTTTCTCCACACCTTCAACAATGTTTGTTATTTGTAGACTTTTGATGATAGCTATTCTGAAAGGTGTGAAGTGTTATTGTGGTTTTGATTTACATTTCTCTCATTAGCAATGTTGAGCATCTTTTCATGTACCTGTTGGCCGTCTGTATATCTTCTTTGAGAAAATGTCTATTCAGATCTTCTTATTTCTTCATTGGTTTTTTTTTGATGTTGAGTTGTATGAGTTATTTATATTTTTTAGATATTAACCCCTTATCAGTCATATTACTTGTCTCTTCTAAGGACAGTAATTCTTAGCAGTTACTACTGATATAAAATTTCAATTTAAGCATTCCTTGATTCACAAGTTTTACTGAGGTTAGCAGGAAGGATTTACCTTTCAAAACTCACCTACCAGTGGGAATAAGCCCTATTAAACAGACTTTGAACTAGGATAACTCTTTAAAATATTATGTAGGAGTTCTCTTCTCTCAGAACTGTGCTGGTTAGCATAATCTGTACATACATGGGTATGCAGTTTAGGTATGAGTAATTTTTCAGTCAAAACAGCAATTCAGATTTAAATCCAAAATCATGAGAACTACTAAATTTCTACTAGAATGCAACTTCTGTGAGCCATGACTTCCTCTACTGCATTTAAATTTTACTATGATTAGCCAAGATAATGGTTAAATATGGTGAATAGGTTTCTTTCAACTTAGGTCGTAGCTGTTAGTATTATTATCAAAACTACTTTCAGAGGGAGATGTTACATATGCTCTCAAAATTCAGTGTAGTAGGACAGAATTACGTATAATTAAGTCTTTTGCATAATGTACCATCTGATACCAAGGAAGAATGAGAAGCACCATCCAGAGGAAGAATAAAATGAAGTGGACTGGCAGATTACTTGCAGGAGAAGAATGTCTGAAGGTCATTTATATTCTCTGCTGAATTAACTTATATATCTTTTTTGTCTGATTATCCTTGCATACCCAACATTTTTCCTAAGCCGGCTAATGGCAAATCAGCATACTGCCTGACATGCAAAATTTTTTGTCTTAATTGCACTTTCACAGTATCTTCAAAGTGCCCTTTCAGGAGTGAAAAAAAAAAAAAAACATTAGGACTTCAGATATATTCCTTGCTTGCTTCATTTACAATCTGTAGGACCAATAACAACGATTCTTAACAAAGCCAATACTGGATTTGAGAAGCCTTCACCTCCACTTGAAAGAGTGAAAATATTACTTATTCTTGGTTGGTCCGCTAAGTGCTAATGTTCTGCTCAATCTCCCGAAATGGAAATCCACCCAACAAGGGCAATTGTCCTGGCACCAAATGCTTCCTGTCTCTGTGGGCTTTACAAACAATAATTATTGGCTTCTAAATGGTTATCATAATATTCATTATATTTATCTTTGGGTAAACACTGGGATGTGTGGGGCAGAGAGACATAGAAGCTGGAGTTTTGGTGAGTTGAAGCACTTTTTTACTTAGGGTTAATGAAACTCAGACAAATACCATCAAAGTATGTTTGTTCACAATCCTTACAGCCCAGCATGAGCTATATATCAATGCATGATTGCTCCATCTGACATAAGTGTGTAAAGAGAATCAATGAATAATACTACTACTTATTAGAACTATGTGCCAGACAATTATAAAGGATTTATAGATATTATCTCATTAAATCCTTCCCCTAAAAAGTAGGTACTGTTACCCCTCAGTTTTTTTTTTTTTAACTTGAGTAAAATGAGAAATTAAGTAACCAGTTTGCATACTAACAGATGGTAGAGTCAAAACTGACTCTCAGAGGCCACTTTTAACTGCATTCTTTTGGAAGTTTCTACCTTGGAGACTTAATAATGATGCATTCTTTGTTGTATACTAAAAACAAAGGAAAAATAGTAATTTAATTATGTTATAAATGTTTGGCAAATCTGGGTTTTATTCTAGAATTTGATTTTTGAATGCATTAATGTAAAAAATATTGCTAAATACATTTGTTATATTTTTACATTTCCTAGATAAAATTAAGAAAACAGGTTTATTCATACAATTTTGAACTTTTCCAAAATAGTTTTATTTTTTAAAGTATTATACTTTTGATTTGTTTACACCACTTTCTGGTTACATTTCCTAGACATTCTTTGTTCTTACACATTTGTGCACCTACTTGTACTGCTATCTTTTTTGGATCAAGAACTTAAGTGGCTCTCAGATGAGGCAATTTCATTATTTGTTCATGCTTTTACTCTATGACACAGAAAATTAAGTGTCTGCCTCATTCTTGTCTTATTTCTTTGTACCTACCTAGACTAATCCTTCATTAGTTCATTATCTGCAAATATTTTCTGTCATTTCTAAAACAAGACTTTAGTAGATATTTTAGAATATTTATTGATTTAGTGATTTACATCTTAATAGACAAGTTTATCCAATATAATTATTTTTTCACCTGTTGATTCTAATGCCTTTTTACAAATCTCAGCCCATCTCCCCGACCAAAAAATAAACATAAAAACTATTACATTACTCATTTCCTCTTCATCTGTTGAATTAATCCTATTTAACTCAGTAATGGAGAAATTCAAGGATTTGGGAAGCAAAACACATTTTTGTCTGAATGGTCAACATAAAGTTCCTTTTCATTTGCATGAGAAAATTCACATTTTAAGACATCTTTCAAGGTTTTTAGACATCTTTTCTTAGAATCTTATATAAGAAAGTACTCATATAAATTAAAAGTATTTTCATTTGATACCATTAAATAATGATAACGTAGGCATTTAGCGAGATTACTGTCTGGCACAATGCCAAACATAGCAATGATTTTTTTCAATCACTGTGCTGTAGATTAAGTATCTTGCAAATAAAATAATTTTCTTCAGAATTGAGAAATCTATTTTGAAAATCGCCATATATATGTATTCTTTAGTTTACAGTTAGAGGTTTTCCTCTGAATTTTTCCTATTTTCTTTAGTGTTTATTAGTCATTCCATGTGGTGATAGGAAAGTTATATAAGACACTCTTTTTTTTCTGTTATTCTATGATCATCCAGTTACATTTCTGATCAACATAATTTTAAATTTCGATGTGTCCCTAAGTTTAGTCTATTTACTGTCCATTCCTGTTGACGTGTAAAATGTTCGTGTTTGGTTTTTTCTTCACAACTTTTTTTCTGAATTTTTACATGTTGTTGTTAGAGAACACTGTTTCCTTATTTTAAATTACCTGTAGAGGCTTCCTTAAAGTTGCAGAGTATTAAGAACAGAAGTATATGTTTACCCTAAATACAAAACAAATATATAATGAAGGCAAAAAAAAATGTGGATGGTTAAATACACTGCCTTGGATGTAAAGAGAACACTGGCTTCAAGTCTCAGTGTTCTAGTACTAATGAGGTGATCTTGGGAAGTTACTTGTCTGTATCTCAGTTTACCTGTCTTAAAACTGAATATAGTAACACCAAGTACGTTAAAGGGTAATTGTAAAAGCTAAATCAAATAACGTATGAATGACATTAGCTATTATTATAAAATGCAATTTCACAGAACTGTTTTTTTTAATGACGGAATACATGAATAAACGAAATTTATGTCCCCTTTGCTCAGTTTATCCTTCTATTGTAAACAGATCACTTAGTACTTTATTATCCTTCTGATTCAGGCTGGTTAAATTAGCAAAAAAACTGACCAGACCATGTTTTTCGTGTCTATTGTACTCCAGATTTCACCCTCTCAGTGCCATGTTATAACAACTGTATGAAGTACAAACATATGAAAGGATCAAAGAGGATCATAAACTACATTTTCCTTTATTATTCCTCTTTCCCCATTTTTCCTTTTCTTCCTTCCTTCCCTCTCTCAATCCTTTTCCTTTCCCTCTCTCCCTCTCTTTCTCTCTCTCCCTCTCTTTTTCTCTCTCCCTCTCTCTACTCCTCAAACCTCTTGTTTTTTTCTTCCTTTTCCTCTTAATATGAATTGTAAGAAATTAACAAAAATAAGGGATGCAGAAGGAGCAGCGGTTTGGAAGGTGGTAATGAATTCAGAGGGTTGAACACTGAGTTTTTTGTGTCAGTATTAAGAGTATAGTTGAAACAATGTAACTAACATGTAATTGGTTTAAGACAGATGAAGAGTGATGGTAACTATTTCAGTTATCAGCAGACAGTTTATTGCTATATCTGTTGTGGTTGATTAGATAGGAGCTATTACAAAAATCCCTTGGCTCACTGTTTGCTGACCTTACTCTAGAACAGAGCATGTTAAAACAGGTTGAGAATTACATGAAGAGTTTTATTTTTTAAAATAAAGATTCCTGGGTGTCACATCTAGAAATTGTGATTTAATAAGTCAAAGTGGGAAATGAGAATAGAGGTTAGAATCTGAATACCTTAAATGCCTTCTGGTCATAAAATTAAAAAAAAAAAAAGCTAAAAAATTTGCTCTGTAAATGACAATGTTAAGGGAAATGAAAAACTAAGTACAAGCTGGGGGAAAATATTTACAAATCACATATCTAACAGAAAACAGAATGTATAAAGAACTCCCAGCATTCAATGGTAGGAAACAAACAATAATAAAGTAAAAATCCAATTTTTAACGAATAGGCAAAAAAACTTCAGACTCTGAATTAAAGAGAATATAAGCATGATAAACAATCCCATGAAAAGATGTTCAGTATCATTAGCCATTAGAGAATTCATTAAAACCATGTTGTGATACCACTATACATACTTAGAAGAATGCCTTTTTAAAAAAATCTAACAATACCTAATGCTGTTGAGGATGTATAGCAAAAGGAACATTGTATATTGCTGTTGGGACTCTGGAAAACACAGTCATTTTCTTATAGAATTAAACACACACTTTACATATGATCCAGTAAGTCAATCCCAAGTATTGGCCTTACCTAGAGTAATGAACACACGTCCACACAAAAACCTATATGCGAATGTTTCTAACAGCTCTAGTCAGAATCACCAAAAACTGAACACAACCCAAATGTCCTGTAGCAGTTGAATGGATAAACAGTGTGCAATATATCCATATAATAGAATACTATTCAAAACCAAAATGAACTGTTGATAAACACAACATATTGGATAAATCTCAAAGGCAGTATGCTAAGTGAAATAAGGCAGTCTCAAAAAGTTAACTACTGTATGATTCTATTTATGTTACATTGTCAAAATGTTACGTCTATTGTGACAGAGAAGAGACCAGTGACTGCCAGAGTTTAAGGATAGGAGGAAGTTGTGATTACAAAGGGTAAGCATGAAAGATTGTTTGGGGTGATGAAATTGTTCTGTATCTTAATTTTGGTGTTGAATTCACAAATCTATATATATGTTAAAATGTATAGAATTGTGTATTTCACAAAAAAAGTTTTATTTCATGTTAATTTAAATACTAAAATGACATCAACAGCAACAAAAATTCCCTAGGTGTTCTGAAGCACAACAAGGATTTGGAACCAGTGCTTTGAATGGTCCCAATTTCCCTGACAATTCTAAATCAGTGAGTCAGGGATATAGCTCAGATGTTTATATCATTAACATATATTTCCAAGAACTGTTCTATGGTTTATGTAATAAAAAAGTTATCCCATTGAAGTCCAACTGGTAGAATTGTAGAAGATGAATGTAGGGAAAATACTGATCTGAGAAATCATGAGGTCATCAGTGACCACTACATTTGCATGTATCATGCCACAGTGTTTATTCACACATGTGTCCATTTCTCTATCCCACTCTGAACTGCCTTGATTCAGAGACTGTGACCCATTCCATTTTCCATTCCACTGAGCTCTGTGTGTGGCAGAGACTGGACCCTTGACTCTTGGTCCTCATTCAGTATTTATAAAATGGTTGTTTTTAGGAATCAGAGGTGGAAGCCTGGTTACAATTATCCAAACTTACTGGAAAATGATTACTATGTAAATAAAAATAGTGAGGTCAAGCCCTGGATGTAATCTCTAGCTTGCTGCAAAATATAACTACCATTGTGTTTCCCACTGTTTTACTCTACTCTGTGATAAACTATCACCATGTGGCTTCAACTGTTTCTTGATGGCCCCAGAAAGTAGAGCTTAGCTCAAAAGTTATACTGGGAAGTGTGCACCCAGGCAGCTGGAGTGAGGGAGAAAGGGGTTGTTAAGCAGGGGAATATAGAGGTCAAGCTTAAGGAGGTATTACTGAGCTGGCAAATGTAGAATACAAGCAATACCTCAGTTTTTCAGGATAGTCCTACAGGAAAACAAGTCAAATAACCATCTTAGAATACTCTTCTTATAAGGGAAAAGGGGAAGATCTTAACCACTGATTTCACATCCCTTTGGACAAACATTCAACCCACAGAGCAGTAACTTGCTTTTCTACGTATCTGGGCACCAAGGAGGGTTTTGTAGTGTTTGATGATTTGTGATCAGTGGAGAAGCCCTTTTTGTAGGAAGTGCCATGTATGTGAAGAGGGACAAGGTTATGAAACAAGACTCAGTCAGGTGGCACATGAATGGGATTAGTGCCTATGCAGGACTGGGTGTCATAACAACTGGAACAAGAGACAGGTGAGGCCCAGAAGATCTAAAGTTGCCAAAGAGTTAGATACCTGATATACCGACCTACTCTTTCACACCTGCCTGTAATGCAAAATATTGATTTTGGTTTTATTGTTCTGTAGGCTCAAAAGTCTGGTTTAGAGCCAGGATCTTTATTACTGAATAATGCAAACCTCCTTTTTCCAGTAGCATCTGCTAGTTAGGTTCAAATCCTAGTTCAGATACTTTGTAGCTCTCTAAACTTCAGCAATTAAATTTTTCAGCATCTCTTTCCTCCTAACAGTAAAGAGAGGAACCAAACATTTTTTGGGTAAATGAGCAGAATTAATATATGTAAAATACTTATTAGCACCATGTCTGGCATATAGGGGCCTCTCCAAAATTTATAACTATTATTTTACTTGTAATTAGGACAATATTTATAAAATAATGGACCATTTTGAAGAGAAAGCAATGAGATTCAGTATGCAGGAACATGTAAAGCTATTTGAATGGTTGGAGACTTCATAGGGGAAGTTAAAACTATTCAGGAGAGCAACTTCAATGTTCTTTGAAAGTGAGAACGTTTATTCCTTAAAAGACAAATGTAAGTAGCACAGATTTGGGAGCAGTGTATGCCAGATAGGATGGTCAGTGTGAAAAGAACCTGCAGAAAGCAAGAGGATATAAAAGTTTCTCAGACATAAAGATAAACAGCTGGTGTTAAATGGAGAAAATAAGTGGTGACAGTATAAAGACTTGAAGTGGCTGGGTTTGAATTTGAGACAAAGGGAGATCTTACAGAAAAATTTTTAACAGAATGAAGAAGAAAAAGGATTAATGTTGAACCCCTGGAGAAGGCTTATTTATTGTTGTCTTATGTTCCGGATTACTTGAGCAACAACAATGTAATGGGCATTGTATAAAATATAGTTTACGTCCCGCTTACAAGGTTAGTAGGAATAGAATCCATAGATAAAAGGCATCAGTTTAGTACTGAATACTGTTGAGAATTATGAGGTAATAGACCACTTTTTTTTTCTTTTTCCTCTGAAGCCAATCTCAAATAAAATTTGTCATTGAAAAGGATGCATATTGGAGTCACACATAAAGGAAGACGAATATAAATTAATATAAATTAAAAATAGGAGCTAAAAATGAAGGAACAGTTTGGAGGAGTACAGAAAGACCATTAAGAGGAAATTCAGCAAGAAAAGCCACTATCTTAGTAGACTTAGTTTGTCTGATACATGATAGAAAAGTAAGAAAAAATAAATACCATACAGTGCACACAACTTAAAAACAGATGAAATCATGAATTTTATGATTTATTTTTAAATAATTGGTAAACAGCCAATTGATGAAATCCAGCTAATTGAGTTAGGTCATCTTCCAGTATTACTAACAAAGAATTAAGATCCCTTGAGCATTTAATTTAAATCTGCATATTTACTCAAATTTTCTGTTAATGAAACATTTCACTGTATCTTTTTTATTGTTTGATTTCTCATTGAATTCATTGTTACAAAACAATATGTGATGCATTATAAAAAGAGGAAATTAGAAGAAAACTGAAGAGTAGAATATATAATATGTATTGACGCATCTGAGGTAACCATTATCTGAAACATAAGAGCACCAGGAGGCAGTCATTTTGTAATTAGCAAAAGAAAAATGTTCATTAAGATAAAGGGTGTGAAGAGACTTATATCGATGTGGCTAGAAGGATACTATCATGGAATACTTTTCTTGAAACTGTTAATGACCGTAAGCTGTGAACATAGGTTTTGAAATTGCTTTTGAATAACCCAGTGCCTTAGAGAGTTGGCAAGGTCTACTAGTACTGGCTGTTAGTCAGGTTCGGGAATACTGGGGCTTTATAGAGCAACAGAAATAATAATTTAGCATAATATGCCTCCAGATACTGTCTTGGTGGTTCAAAACTAGAGTAGACACATAGGAGATACAATCAATACAAAAAAAGTGCATCAATCGTAACAAATCCAGTATTTCTGTTGCCTTCCATTGCTACTGTATTGATCCAAGTCACTACCATCTCCCTTCTAGACTCCCGCCTGGTCAGCTCTCGAGCTCCCCTGTCCATTGCTGCCTATACTCACCATGTTCTATTCTCCACACAGCAGTCAAAGTGATACTGTTAAAAAGTAAATATCACTTACTCTATGGGCTTATTGCTATTCCTTGACCCACATTAAGGAATAACCTGCCTCAGCACCTTTGTGGTTATTCTCTCCACATGAAATATTCTGTCTAAATATTCTTAGTTTTCCCCATCCCTTCATTCAGATTTCCACTCAAGATAATCATCTCATACTTC